>NW_025113129.1:2172788-2615288 GCF_010416935.1 Polistes fuscatus | reverse complement strand
ATAATTTCGTTCGTTATTAAAAAATATTTGCTCGTAGAATATTTGACTGATAAGTAAAAAAGAGAAAGAAAATGAGAGACAGATAAATAGGACAGAGTAATTGAAAGTAATTCAGTCAAATATTTATCGTTATTTTATATTTTACCACAAAACAACTGAATAGGAATAGAGCGAGGATAAAACTACGATACATCTATCCATCTATCTATCTATCTATCTATGTATCTATATATCTATCTAACGATCTATCTATCGCAAATAAATAGATAGATATATATCGTAACGGTGTCGTTAGTGAAAATATAAAAATAAAATCAAATAAAACACCGAATGTGTGTGTGTGTGTGGGCGGAATGGAACAGGCAGGGAGGGGAGGGGAGTTTAGGAAATGGGGTGGTGGTGCATGAAAGAAAGAAAAATAAAAATAAAATATATACACACACACACACACACACACACATGAAAAAACTGCTCGCACGGTAGGATAGAGAGAGAGATATTTCTTTTGTATATGTCAACGATAAAAACGAAAGAGTGAAAATATCAATGACCGAGAGAAAAAAGTTAGTGTGCCTGCGTGTGCGTGTACGTGTGAGAGAGAGAGAGAGAGAGTGGGTGGGAGTTTGCGCTTTTCTACCGATTCTCTACGGGGGGGGGGTTGGGAGCAGGTGGTGCGGGGGAAGGGGTAGAAATTTTCGATCTCCGGGTATTCCGCGGAAATAAACGTGAAAAAGCGTCAGTGGGTCGGGACATTAATTTACGATTACATCGAGGTAATCGAGTTAAATTTTGCACAATGGCGAACGAATACCGAACGTTCGGAAAGAGTCAAAGTGAGAGAAAGAGAGAGAGAGAGTGAGAGAAAGGGGGTGGGGAAGAGGGGGAGATCCATACGTCGTCGTCGTCGTCGTCGTCGTCGTCGTCGTCTACTGTCATCAATTTTACAGGTGCAGGTGACGTTTACAATTCGCGCGGATTAATTATTCCGAGAGGGGGGGATTCTGAGGATTTCGACGTATTCTCTCTCTATTCCAGGGAAGAAGGGGTTAACGACACCACGCGGGAGAGAAACAGAGAGAATGAGAGAGAGAGAGAGAGAGAGGAGAGAGTCCTGTTCTGAGTTTTACGTACGTTATTAATGTCTACATTCGCGTGTCAAACCACATACACACACGCACATATACACAGACACAGACACAGACACACAATGTGACTAATTTAATATCAATTGAAATTCATAGTGTCAGAGTAATTCCCAGGTGAAAATCATTTGACGTATGGGAAGGGGAGTAGTAACGCGTGGCGTTTGAAAATTTGACCATATGATTGATCGATAGATATAGAAATTCCTTCCCAGGATGTTGAAACAGAAAAAGACAAATTGTTACGGTTATAGATGGTACCACCATCAGACCCCCACTCCATCCCACGCTCACCCCCACACACCAAATTCTATAAATGATACACTAGAGTGTCTCTATTTGTGTTTGTATATGTATGTGTATGTGTGTATGTGTGTGATCTGAAAAGAGAGATCTGTAAGATATATCCGAACATAGGAGTGATATTAATTGGAATGAAAAGAGGAACCCAGAGAGAGAGAAAGGGTGGCGTAAGAGGACTAGAGAAGACGGGAAAAAGAGAAAGAGAGTGCGAGAGAACGAGAGAGGGCTTGAGGGCGAGGGGGAGGGGGAGGGTTTTCTCGGAGCGATCAATAGACCGAGGAAGGGCCGTGGAAGAAGCGCGACCAGCGACCAACTACTCTGTCTGGGCATCGATCCTCGCGTGTGCCACGTATACGCGACTACTTTCTCTCTTCCACACTCTCGTTTTCCCTCTTTCCTTCATTCGTACTCTACTCCTCCTCCTCCTCATCCTCCTTTCAACCCTCCCAGCACCTTTTCTATAATACCCTCTCCCTTTCTCTCTTTGATAGTCGATTACACTCGATAGACGTTCTTTTAGTTGCACGTATTCACCTGTCTCTCTGTCTTCTTTTTTTTATACAAATCAGGTACTAGATTTTGATACTTCGTCTTTTATTCGATTAATCGTTATTTATAGTATCGTTAATCGATTATTCGTTAAGGTATACTTATAAGTTTCGTATATGTAGAAGAGGATTTTTCATGACTGCATATAAATGTCGGATTTTTCGCTTACCTTTACTACTGCCGGTAGTTTTGTCCCGTAAAACGTTGATCTGATGTACTCTGCCAAATTCTTCGAACAACGTTCGGAGATCGTTTTCGTCCATGTCGTGCGGTACCTGTCCAACGAACATCTTTATATTGTCTGGATCTGGCTGCTCCACACTATTATTGTTCATTATGCTGTAACAAGAAAATGTATAAAATCGATTAGACGATTTAATTAGAAATTTATTCTCACGGTTTGCGTATTATAAAAAAGTAATTACGAATGATTGCGACATGGGGTTGTTTTAAATAACATTTTATTTTACGAAGTATCGATAATAAATTATTAGAATGACACGTGAAAAGAAAGAAAGAAAGAATGAAAAAAAAAAAAAAAACGAATCTAGATGCAATGCTGCGATGCAACCAGACGAATCTCATTTGTAAATACTCTCTTCTATGCAGTGTGCACGTGTTTTGTATCGTTCTACGTGCGCGATCGAACGGAAATTTGATTTTCGGATTTATCGTTCGGAAAAATAAAATAATCAAAATATAATATTGGTCCAAGTTCGATTCGGTACAAATCAATTGAAATATTATATTATATATTTTTTGCTTTCAAGTAGTTAAACTTTTGATTACGATGTATACGATTAGAACATTGATGTCAAATATTTTCTTTTAATCAGTTTATCAGTGCTTTTTCCTATTGCGTATATAAATGACTGCTCTTTGTTTAATTATCACGTGTACGTATTTGGTCAATTTCATCCTCCAATAAGAGTTGTCTATTTCTATTAAATGAAGTATCAAACGTAAGTTGTTACATATACGTATATATATATGCCTAATTGTTTGTAATTATATTTGTTAATTAATTTCAACTTCTCACTAATCTCAAAAATTATTGCAAATTAAATAAAATGATCTCTCTAATTGAGTTAATATTCCCTTGAAAAAAAATAATGTTAATTTCACTTTTAAAAATTGCCATAAATAAATTCAGTTAAAATTGAAGTATAAAAAACATCGTAAAAAGAATCTACGTGAAACACTTATACGATTAGGATGTGTGTGTATTTAAAAATGAAATAAATGAAATGTAAAATAATAATAATAATAAAAAGTGAGATCGATAATTATTTTTGTTCTTTTGTAACGTTGTTGGGTTCGAGTCGTGATACAGAAAACAAGCAGTAACACGAGGAGAGGACGTTAGCAGGGCGGTTAACCAGTCGGCATGAGTTATGAGCATCGTTGAGTGAGTGAGGGGTCGGTTATATGAGCGGAAGGCACATTACCATTTCACGCTAGGAACGCGAGAGTTTGTTGCGCTGTAAAATCGTGCACCACCATGATGCTCTCACACCGTTTAAAATACTGAACCGATGAGCACATCGCATGCATGCATCGCGCTTCGTCGCTTTTCGTTCTTCTTTCATCTGTCCTAGTCGATAAATAACGTAACTTCAAAGATCTACAAGGATTGTTTTTTAACTCCGGTATATATATATAAAATAAATACAAAATAATAATAGGATAAATAATATCATCATTTTGGCGTTAATAATGTAATTTTAAATTATATTGGCAGAAGTATTGTTATCATACGTTAAAAGTATTGCACAGAACATTTTTAATTATTAATAAAGGAATACGAATAATTATATACGAATAATTATATTATATTATAGTTTATGCAGATGAGCATCGCGTGCATGCATCGCACTTTATTCTTCCTTCATTTGTCGCTGTCAATAATAAGAATTGCATATATAAATAATATAATCATTTTCCCGTTAATAATGTAATTTTAAATTATATTGGCAAAAGTATTGTTATCATATGTTAAAAGTATTGCACATAACATTTCAAATCATTAATAAAGTGATACGAATATAATTATAATTATTATTTGCGTTACTTTTTTTTTGTAGAATGATTATAATGATTTTGTAAAATGATAATAATATATGATTAATAGAATAATTTTGTATAATATTATAAAGTTTTGTATAAAATATTATAATACGTTAAAAGTATTGCACAAAACAATTAAAATCATTAATAAACTGATTCTAATATAATTATAATTATTGTTTGTGTTACTTATGTAATATAATTTTGTAGAATATTATAAAGTTTTGTATAAAATATTATCATACGTTAAAGTATTGCACAAAACATTTTAAATCATTAATAAAATGATACGAATATAATTATAATTATTGTTTGCGTTACTTATGTAATATAATTTTGTAGAATGTTATAAAGTTTTGTATAAAATATTATCATACGTTAAAAGTATTGCACAAAACAATTAAAATCATTAATAAACTGTTTCGAATATAATTATAATTATTGTTTGCGTTACTTATGTAATATAATTTTGTAGAATGTTATAAAGTTTTGTATAAAATATTATCATACGTTAAAAGTATTGTACAAAACATTTTAAATCATTAATAAACTGTTTCGAATATAATTATAATTATTGTTTGCGTTACTTATGTAATATAATTTTGTATAATGTTATAAAGTTTTGTATAAAATATTGTCATACGTTAAAAGTATTGCACATAAAATTTGTAATCATTAACAAAGTGTGATACGAATATAATTATAATAATTGTTTGCGTTACTTATGTACAATAATTTTGTAGAATGTTATAAAGTAAGATAATGTCTTTTGTATAAAATATTCAATTTCTCTATATATTATTCGTAGGTAACTCAAATAAGGATTTATCGAGACTCCTAAGAGTGTATCGATAGCACCGTCGCTCGAAGGTATGCAAAAGATGAAGCCGAAATAATAGTGGAGCAGTCTCGCAAAGCTCTTCTTGGTAGATGCCTAAAGGCTTGCTTGTGCTGCTGTTCAGTATAGATAGATGCTTGGGAGGTCTTTCCTTTCGGTCGAATGCTTTATAAAGAAAAAGAGAAACGAAGAATGGGGATACCCATAGAGTAGAGAAGAGAAGATAAGAGAATAGAAAAAAGAGAGAGAGAGAGAGAAAGAGTTGAAGAATTTCGCGAAAACGATAGAAGAAAGTTAATATTAGCTGGTGAGGTTTAAAACGATTTTCCGCTCGGTTTCTTCTTCTCATCTTCGTTCATACTGGAAATTCGCATACTTCCACACACATACACACACATATATAAATATATATATATATGAACACGAACACGACATTAGAACGTATACACTCACGGTCAAAAGTTTCTGAACGATTACTGATTTTCATCAAAATCAAATATATAAATGATTGATTTGTATCGTTAAATAAAATATAATGTTTTATTTTATCCTTGATAGGATAGAAGAAGAGAAGATTGTTTTACAGGGAATTGGAGAATGGAAGGAGATCCTTGGGGAAGGACTGTGGCTTTATTTTAAGTCATCTCGGTTATCCTCTTTCGAAATCAAAGGGGAGAGTACGTTAACTAATCAAAGAGCATGTGAAAGGGGGGGGGAGTTGATCATTCGAACATAGAAACGTTTGATAGAGACAGATTGAGACACGATTCGTACAACCAATCGGTTTCGTGACGTTTGTCACGTGCCAGGAAGTATCGTATACAATATACCAATTCGATTGAATTAGTAAAGTTATTGCATCGAAGGGTAAATGATAACCTTAACTTTTTCAGAATTTAGACAAAATTTCTGTAAATTAACACTAGAAAGACGGGAGCTTAGTATATACCTATATTGCCTGAAAGCAGTCAAAATGACTGCATTGTGAAAAAATAACTAATGCGCAAAGAAATTTGTTTAACAGTAATTTTTAATATATTTTATATCACTAACAGTCATATAACAAGTTATTAATAAGTATTAACAATAAAAAAAAAATGTATTTCAGTTCGAAAAAAAATAATTTATACATTATCTGGACATTTTAAGCAAATAAAAGTGCAAATCTTCTTGGATGTACATCTTCCGCAAACATACTTTTTACATTTTTGACAAATATTATTTGTTTTGTTATTGTGGCAAAGTCGTATTTGACAAATTTTTCGTTTGGTAGAATCTGTTGTATTTGAAGATGTTGCAGTTGATACTTGTGGGTCTTCCTGTTGTGATGAATGTTTCTCTCTTTCAGTTGTGTAATCGGCGGAAAGCTGTTCTGCTAATTGAAACAGGAACTTTTTTCGTTCTATTTGTATTCCGGTCACTTCTTTATAAAGGATCCAAGCATTTATTGCAGCCAAATCTAAAATGTTAAAAAATATTTGGAGGGGCCATCTACAAGAACTAGATTTCACCGTATATTTTCTGGCCATTTGATCTGTCATATCAACTCCAAATTTTGTTTTATTATAAAACTGAATAAAATCTGGTAACATTTTTCTATTACTTTTATCAATTTTAACAAATTTATGCCTGGAACTTAGAACAGCTACTCTTGTTCGGTTTGCTTTTATATATTGTAAGGACACAATTTTCTGATCTATATAGGAGAGTGGAAAAACGAGGCATGTTATCCTTCGATTGTTTGGCTGCTTTGGGTAATTCTCTTTTATTTCCTCTAATAGTTTCAACTAATGTAGTTTTTTTGTCCAATAATTTCGTCGCTAGTGACATGCTCGTAAAAAAGTTGTCAGTCGTGACACTTCTTCCACAGCCTGTATATGGTTCGACAACTTTCAGAACAACGTATTCGCTTAGAAGAATTGACGATGATCGTTGTTCATCTTTCCCCAAGTAAGCAAAACAATTCAACACGTACTTGCTAGTAACGTCTGATGCAAGCCAGAATTTGATGCCAAATTTATTCGGTTTATAAGGCATA
Organism: Polistes fuscatus; assembly: GCF_010416935.1. Classification (NCBI taxonomy): domain Eukaryota; kingdom Metazoa; phylum Arthropoda; class Insecta; order Hymenoptera; family Vespidae; genus Polistes; species Polistes fuscatus. Next base: position 2,608,351 of record NW_025113129.1, on the reverse strand, counting down.
TATTGTATAAACTTGCACCTAGCTTTTTTTCGAGATAATTGTTCGTCAACTGTTATGTTTTGCCCTGGTTGATAGCAAGCTTGACTGTTTTCAATAAACTTGTGCCATATATCTGAAACCAAGGCAAATTTATTTGTTCGGATGCGTGTACTTCTTTCAGTCCGTTTGTCAAAACGAATAAATCGTAGAATTTGCTTGAACTTATCTCGGGACACAGTTCTTCTGAAAAATTCGGGACCCCACTTGACTGACCATAAAAAACTTAGTTATGAACCAGTTACGAACTGGTCTTTTCCAAGCAGTCAAAATGACTGCTTTTCGGCAATATAGGTATAACACACATATATATACCAGAAGAGAAGGAGGGGGGGGCAACAACAATGATTAATTAACCCATTTATATGTTGTAGAAAAAGTCACAAAATTATAAGAAGCTGTGTCATTATTTAAATAATTATTTTTTTAATTGAAATACAAAAGCAGTCAAAATGACTTGCTTAGGCAATCTAGTGTTAAACATATTATACATGGGGGATGGGTGGGGTAATTAGTAAAAAAATTATAAACGAAAGATAGGACAGAAAAATTATTGATTGATACAAAAATTAGGATTGTATAGTTAGATAAATTATGCGATTATATAAGAAACGCAAAATATATTCGTTTTAATCGGAATAAAAAAAGAAAAGATTCGAGTTGAGTATATCAAAGGAAAACGTTTACGATCCTATTTGTTCTCTCTTTGCTCTCTATCTTCTTTTATCAACCATCAGCCAGGTTCATCTTCGCTCATCCAGCAAACCCGTAGATGTCAGCTCGCATAACGCGTGTTCCCCTTAAGTTACTGGCACAAAACAACCCCCATGTTACTCGGGTTCGAGTAAAAGACGCTAAAAAGTTTCTTACGCTTGTTAAAGTTATCCCTATCTCTACGTTTCTCTTTCTTTAACAGCATCGAAAAGTCTTTATAGCAGAGTCAATAGTTCAACGAAATTTTTCGTATTTCACAATTTTTCATTTCACATATATTATATATTCCCATGTATTTTTTTATTTCCAAATTGATAAATAATTAATGTTAACAAACAACAGAGTCGAATAATAATAATGTAAAGTAAAGTTGATTTATCCCGATTGATTCCGGCAGTTTTGTCAAATTGGAACGATACCGGGGTTCCGCTGACTAAAAAGTGTTTGAAAAACGTTATCATAATCGATGTCATTTTCTTTTCCCCCTTTACGAAACGTTTGTAATTTAATGCGAACGATATACTTTTAGGGTTGGAAAGCGTCGATCGTTAATGGCACCAAGGGGGAAGTCAGAAATGCACTCGAAGGAATATAGCTGTCGACTTAAATGAATATCGAACGCAATAGAACCTTGTAATGGCTTCCTTCCTTCCTACCTACCTTCCTTCCTACCTTTCTTCCTACATTTCTTCCTTTCTTTCTTTTTGTTATTGTAATTGATTGCGTCGAGTTAGTCGATAAAAATAAATATATTTGCTATCTACTAAGGTACTTCTCTTTTATTTTTCCATTTCATTTTTTTTTTTCACTTTTTCTTTTTTTGCAATACTCCAACAAGTTAAATACAAATATTATAATTATCTACTTATACCAAAAGTATTAGAGAAATGAATTGTCTTCCGAATTACGAAAAAAGAAACAAACAGTATTATCTTCCAAGATATTTGCCTAATTTTGCTCACGTGCACGCTCTTATCTTTTTATCAAAATTCAAATATCACCACTTTTACGAAATGATTTTGTTTTCGATCGTTTTTACACGAACAAAATTCTAAACTAATTGTCAAGACGTTTTATTGGAAATTATTTTTCAACGATAGAATATTTCAAATGCGTCAAAGATTTTTCTATGCTCGAGAAAAATCGATCACCCGACTTATAATAAACCAATCAAGAATTTTCTTTTTATTTCCTTCCCCGATTACTTATTAATTTAAATATAAAAATTAAATTATATAAATTATACCGAGAGAGATTGTTTCATTTAACCAACAAAGTACAATAGCGTATGCACAAACGTCAACAAAAGTGATGCACCGTTCAAGGATTAAATAGAAAAGCGATTAAGTTCTTTCGAGGTAGGAGATATTCGGTCTTCCGTGTCGATTGGCTGAATTGGAAGGAAAACTTCTCTAAAAGAGAGAAAGAGAAAGAGAAAGGTTATCGGTACGGTTGGTAGAGAAGAGGTGCCTGAAAAATGGTTAGAAGGGCGCAAAGTTAAAGATATCCGAACCATCCCATCCCAATCCATCCCTTCCCCACCCCAGCCCCACTCTTTCATTTTATTTCTTTCTTTCTTTTTACCGGTATTCGTTCCTCTTCGGATAATGTATGTGGCGATTCTACGAAGTTACAGGTTTCAACGAACAATGGCCCTTGGGAGTTTCGTTTCACGGGTCTCAGGATCCGCCACTTTAGAAAGTTCGGCAATATTTTAAGGGACGTAGCGCATCAGAGAACGGAGTTTTCCTCTCGCGCGTACACACGACGACCCCCTCCCCCCTTTCCCCCTCTCCCCCTCCCCAGCTTCTTCTTCTACTTCTACTTCCACTTCTACTTCTACTTCTACTTCTTCTTCTTCCGTGCACTGAGAGGAGCTTTAGGACTCGTCTACTAGGAAAAACGTTTAATAGTCTCAAGGGTCGAGTGTGTTGCAATAGTTCCTTTCGTTTTAAAGACGTACGACGAGGTTATACTCGTTCATTTCATCGGAAATAAAACTTTAACACGTTATTTTCGTCTTCTTTCTTCTTTTTTTCTTTTTTTAACACCTTTCTTCTACCTTCGACCAATAAGAGTTTTTTTCATCCAAGGCAGAATCTCTGTTCGGAATATTCAACTTATTTCTAAAATAACATAAGTAAATAAGAGAGAAAGAGAGAAAATAGGAAAAATCGATAAAACGTTATTCACCACCCCACCACCCAACCCCCATCCCCTCCCCCACCGTTCTTTTTATTTATTCCGTATTTCTTCTTTGCTAAAACTTTGATCGTAATAGGAAATACAAAATCTAAAATCTAAAATCTGTTATTTCGATTCCGTCCACTTCGTTATAATCGATAAAACGTTATTCACCACCCCACCACCCAACCCCCATCCCTCCCCCACCGTTCTTTTTATTTATTCCGTATTTCTTCTTTACGAAAACTCTGATCGTAATAGGAAATACAAAATCTAAAATCTAAAATCTGTTATTTCGATTCCATCAACCTCGTTATAATCGATGAAACGTTATTCATCATCCCACCACCCAACCCCCATCCCCTCCCCCACCGTTCTTTTTATTTATTCCGCATTTCTTCTTTGCTAAAACTCTGATCGTAATAGGAAATACAAAATCTAAAATCTAAAATCTGTTATTTCGATTCCGTCCACCTCGTTATAATCGATAAAACGTTATTCACCACCCCACCACCCAACCCCCATCCCCTCCCCACCTTTATTTTATTTATTCCGCATTTCTTCTTTGCTAAAACTTGATCGTAATAGGAAATACAAAATCTAAAATCTAAAATCTGTTATTTCGATTCCGTCCACTTCGTTATCATCGAGGATCTAAGTTAGGACGATTCTTTATCCATGTTAAAATATCCTACAGGTAAAGGTGGTATTTTATATATATATATATATGTATGTATGTATGTATACGTAGTACAACATCCAAGAGAATGAACGAACATTTTTATTGGATCAACTAAATCCTTTGGCTTTAGAATCGAGGACGCGTCAAACACACACACACATACACAAACGTACACACAAACACAGTATGAAAAGCAAAGGAATGGAACGAACGCTATAAAGCCAGGCCTGGAAAGCAATTTCTCTCGTATTATTTCCCACTAGATTCCATTGCGTACGTGCTCCTCTTTGCTAGTAAATCCATAATACATCGTTGCTCCTGTGTCTCCCCTATTTCAGTACTCACCGTCTCTATCTATCTAAACCACCCACTTCCCACTTCCCCCACCCCCTACTCCTCCACCTACTCCTACACCTCCACCTGCACCACCCAACCGGACTACCTTTTTTTACCTTTCCTTTTTACCAACGATCGAATAAAGAATAATCTTTATCTTCATTGCATTAAAAGAAAAAATCATAACACGCCGGGGACAAAGGGAAATATATGTAATAATTATAATAATAATAAAAAAAAGAAATCGTATAATCGATATCTTTTATTATCTTTATCTCGTTCGTATTCATTTCCCCCGAACGTATTATAAATCAAAGGGAATATTTAAAACTGATAAAATGTTCGATTAATAAAAAACAATAAAAAGGTTTCTTTCGGTGTTTGCACCCGCCGTTGGATGATTTCCCGGTGCATAATTTTTCTGTTTGAAAATTGAACGATCATAGAGGAGAACAAACTTGAATAAGAAATATGAACGAATATAATCGTGTTTCAACGCGTTTTCCTTTTTCTATTAATCAATTTTTTTGAAATCAATCCAATGAATATAATCCGCGTAATATAATTATTTTCTAAGGATAAAATTGATTTTACGAGAGAAAGAAAAATTCTATTGGCACATATAAGATCTCGTTCTTTTATTATTATTCCTTTTATACGTTAGGATGTGTTATACGTAACGATACTATTTGTTTATTTCGTTTATTGATTAGATATTCGAGAATTACCGATCAAACCAATAACAAAATAGAAAAATATAATGTTTATTATCCGTGGTTTAATGCTAAGTCAATCCCGCAGAAGACCAATAAAGTTTCACTAGGTTAAAGAGGGTACTGGGGAGGTGGGGGGGTGGTTGGAAATTGGAGGGGAGGAGGTGGGTGATGGGGGAGGTTTCATTACTGCCATTGGATTAACGATCGTATATATACTTTTTGAATAGGGGGAAATAAAAATGACTATAATCCCGTAGGAGTCACCGAATGTTCTCCCATTATGTACATAAAAACCTATCTAGAAATACTGAAAGATAAAGAGAATGAGAAAGAATGATAAAGAGAAATAGAAAAAAAAAAGAAGAAAAAAAAAGAAAAGGGGGTCGTTCTGTTCTTACTCGTCGTTTCTATGTTTGACTCTCGTTTCGTTCGATCTTACCCAACGTTTATGTCGTCGACGGCTGGTGACCGTCACCATTTCAAAGATAGAAAGAGAGAGAGAGAGAGAACACTGTCGTTTCCCTTTTTTTTCAAGACTTTATGCGGATAACCCTACATTACGAGATCTTCTCCACGTACCACCATTATACCTCGTAATTTCTTATGGAAATAGCACGTCGACTAACGGTACTACCATAGACCATCAAGACACCATACATTGAAACAACCATTCCTCACTTTTTACTTGTCTTTACTTTTTGTGTTTCTATTTTTGTTTTGTTTCTTTTTATTTCTTATTTTATTTGATTTTATTTTAGTTAGTTTAATAAATTTTCATCGATTTTTAATTCTTTCGTTACGAGTTGATATGATAAAAATTTTGTAAGTCTGATATAGGAGAAGATTTTTTTATATAAAAAAAGAAATAAAGAATATTTCCTTTCCCTTTATATTCTACCTTTAATCTCTTACATATTTTGCGAGATAGAAATATAATCGTCTTCTCTACTCGGAAGAACGAGCTTGGAAAATCATCGAAGGATGAGCAGAGAGTAAAAGGGATGTTAGAATGAAAGATAGAAAGTGAAGAGTAGGAAAAATACGAGTAGAAAAGGAGGTGATAGAAGAATAAGAAGAAAAAGAAGAAGAAGAAGAAGAAGAGGATGATAAAATAATGTCGTCTTTGGAATTTAACGAGGGACAAAAGATATCAGCCAAGCTCTTCTGACTATTTTCCATTTGATGAAAAGTATCGTCGCATTTTGATGCACCCTTGGACACGTCCGTCAATTTCCGTCCTCGTTAGTCGAATATTTATTCTCATTTTTCCTCATTCACGTCGTCCACATCTTATTCACTTCAACCTTTTACACTCGTCTCCTTTTTTTTTCTCAACATCGCATTTTTGCTCGATTGATTTTAATTATTATTATTATTTGTTTTTTTTTCATATCCCTTCCTATCCTTCTTTAACGGTCATTACAATTTTTCTTATTTTATTTTACAACACAAGAAATTTTTCCACAAACATTAGTGGTTTAAGTCAAAATTGCAAATAAAAAAAAATTAGTTTATCAGTTATTTTACACCGTATTATTTTAAACTAAATTTAATTCAATGTATTCTGAAAAATGTATCATTAGATAGTGTTTGTTATTTCAACATTATTATAGAATTCATTTAGTGTTGAAATATAATCTTTTAAATAATTCTAAACAAGATATATATATATAGGACTTAGATCACTTTCATAATTATGGAGTGGTTTAAGTCAAAATTACAAATAAAAAAAAATAAGTTTATCAGTTATTTTACACCATATTATTTTAAACTAAATTTAATTCAATGTATTCTTAAAAATGTATCATTAGATAGTGTTTGTTATTTCAACATTATTATAGAATTCATTTAGTGTTGAAATATAATCTTTTAAATAATTCTAAACAAGATATATATATATATGACTTAGATCACTTTCATAATTATGGAGTGGTTTAAGTCAAAATTACAAATAAAAAAAAAATAAGTCTATCAGTTATTTCACACAGCATTATTTTAAACTAAATTTAATTCAATGTATTCTTAAAAATGTATCATTAGATAGTGTTTGTTATTTCAACATTATTATAGAATTCATTTAGTGTTGAAATATAATATTTTAAATAATTCTAAACAAGATATATATGACTTAGATCATTTTCATAATTATGGAGTGGTTTAAGTCAAAATTACAAATAAAAAAAATAAGTCTATCAGTTATTTCACACAGCATTATTTTAAACTAAATTTAATTCAATGTATTCTGAAAAATGTATCATTAGATAGTGTTTGTTATTTCAACATTATTATAGAATTCATTTAGTGTTGAAATATAATCTTTTAAATAATTCTAAACAAGATATATATATGACTTAGATCACTTTCATAATTATGGACTGGTTTAAGTCAAAATTACAAATAAAAAAAAATAAGTTATCAGTTATTTTACACATATTATTTTAAACTAAATTTAATTCAATGTATTCTGAAAAATGTATCATTAGATAGTGTTTGTTATTTCAACATTATTATAGAATTCATTTAGTGTTGAATATAATCTTTTAAAAAATTCTAAACAAGATATATATGTATGATTTAGATCACTTTCATAATTATGGAGTGGTTTAAGTCAAAATTACAAATAAAAAAAAAATAAGTTTATCAGTTATTTTACACCATATTATTTTAAACTAAATTTAATTCAATGTATTCTGAAAAATGTATCATTAGATAGTGTTTGTTATTTCAACATTATTATAGAATTCATTTAGTGTTGAAATATAATCTTTTAAAAAATTCTAAACAAGATATATATATGACTTAGATCACTTTCATAATTATGGAGTGGTTTAAGTCAAAATTACAAAAAAAAATAAGTTTATCAGTTATTTCATTCACACAGCATTATTTTAAACTAAATTTAATTCAATGTAATTATCATACGATGTATTCTGAAAAATGTATCATTAAATAGTGTGATATGACTTAGATCATTTTCATAATTATGGTCACGCGTATTTTTGTTTCTTTTTTGAGAGATAAAATTGATTTAGAAAAAAAGACTCTTAGAAATTCAACATTCAACTGAAAATCATAGATGGTTGCGATTCGGACAGAGAAGGAAAACCAAACGACGACGGGATTTGTAACGAGTGGTGGTGGTGGTACGGGGGAAGAAGGTTGTAGTAGTAATAGAAAGGGTGGGAAAATTTAGTTCACCCTTTTCCGATGACGGAGGAACAAACGAGTGTTTGTTCAGTGAGAAAAGCGTGATCAGTTACGCGAACGATTCGTTAGCCGTTTCGTTTTGGGCCTCGTTCACCGTGTGTATAAAGTTCATCGTTTCTGTGTGTTTATGCATCTAAATCGTGTGAGTGTGTGTATGCGTAATTCGTAGTGTTTGCGTGAAGAGAATTATCGATAACGTTAAAATGTTTAATTCTACGATAATTATATTAAAAGTTCAGATTATTTTCTTACCAAAATTTTTCATCTTAATCAGACGAAAAGATAATATATTAGATTAAAAATTAAGTGCACTTGTGGTTACTTTAAGAAAAAAAATCTTACGAGAGAAAACCATAGGTAATACGATTTGTCACGAATCCTTTTACCTTTACTCGTGTATTCGTGACACTTTAAAAGTAGGAATGAAAGTGAGAAAAATTAGGGAGGGGATGTTTCTTTCGATAAATTAAACGAAACGAAGACAAATCAATCAATAAAGAATGAAAATAATCGAGAAAATAAATATTGTTGTTTCAATTCTTAACTGATATTAAGAGATGTGCCGACTTTTCGGTTTTCAACTAAGCGAGGGTGTTTATTTTAACGAAAGCTACTGAGAAGTGGTCGTTGGCTTAGTTGACACCCTCGCTTAGTTGAAAACCCGAAGAATTGGCACACCGAATAATTGGCATATTTTAAATTTATTTTCAAATCATTTCTTTATATATATAAAATATTATAAAATTATAAATTTTAAATTTATTTTAATAATTTCTTATTTACGTAAGTACTTATATTTATACAAAAAGATAGATAGATAAAAAGAAAGAGAAAGATAGAAAGGTTCCCCCGGGGAACCTGTAAGTTTTTATTAAAGTAACCGAACTGACTTAATTACCAACCCAATATTACTATCCTTGTGTATTAAATTAGAATTAAAGTAGAATAAAAAAAACAAACGAACGAACGAACGTACGATTTTTCGATTTGTCGTCAACAATAAATGATTGGATAGTTAGATGGATGGATGGATGGATGGATGAATGATGGACGGTAGGGGGAGGGGGGACGGGTAAAGAAGAATCCGCGAAAGCGTTATATGGATTAAATATTAAAATAAAAATAACCAGTGGAAAAAAAGAGTTGGAAAAAAGCCGAGTAGGAGAGTTTCCCGTTTACGGAAATGGCATTCGGTGTGCATGGTATATCGGGGTACGTCGATATTAGTCGAATAGCAATGTCTGTCAGTTAAATCGACAACGCATCATGTTTCTGACAGTGAAATCGCACGAAACGTACAAACTCGACCTAATTCTCAACGTTCCTGGTAAAACAGCACAAAACTCGTAAGCTCGTAGAGTTTGTCGATGGCAAATGGTAGCTTTCTCTCTCTCTTTCTATCTTTTTTTTCTCACTCACTTCAATTTATCCCCTACCCTTGGGTTGAAAGTTACCCTCGATGCTTCTCTCATTCCTCCACCCCTCTCCCCTTGTTTTTCCCTCCCTCCCTCTATCTCTTTCCATCTTCGATTTAACCCTGCCTCAACGTTTTTTCACTTTTTCTTTCTATTTTAAACGAACTCGTTCTTTCCTTCAACCATCCGAACCCTTTGCTTAAGTCCGATTCCTTTTTCCCAGACTTCGTGGCCCCTTTTCACCCTTCCTTCCTCTCTTCCTCCCTCCCTTTCTTCTTACTTTCCTTCCTTTCTACGTTCGTTCGTTCGTTCATTCGTTCCTTTCTCACTTATTCGTAGTAACACGGGCGCACGGCACAGAGTAAACGCTCTCGCTTCGACGATTAACTCAAGTTTTGAGTGTTTGCAATGCGCCGAGTGGGTAAACTGCATCCCAGTAGTCACGCGCGCAATTGGGTGACTACGAGACTACGCCGATTCCACCATCCTAAAGGGGAGGATGATGCATCCTATGAGAGTGTACACTATCTCTACGAAATTACCTAACACTTTGCTAGGTAACCCTTACTTCTTGCAACCCCATTCCACCCCTCTCCCCCATTTCTACGAATTTTCCCTTTCTACGAATAAAAAACTTTGACCGACCTTTTTTCTTTTTTGTTTTTAACAAAATACGATTGAAATCATTCACGAATGCAATGTGTATGTGTGTGTGTGTGTGTGTTTTAACTATTAATATTATTTTCAATTAAGCGTACTGCAATAGTCGATGACTCGCGTAACGCGTAGAATGATTCATAATTAAAACGTTACTTTTTTTTTATTTTTTTTATCCTCGTTAAACGTAATCGCACGATGACGAATATAATTTGATAGTAAAACAAAAATATACACGAGAAGAGAATAAATTATCGAACGGAGAAGTAGTAGTAGTAGTAATGCAGTAGTTTAACTAAGTCAATCTTTAATTGTTTACATTGTCACTCGTAGTAATTGTTCTACTTTTATACTTTTTCTCTTTAAATTTGTTTTTTTTTTGTTCCCCCTTGTCCAACGTCAGTTCTCTTCTCGTCGTCGTCGTCGTCGTCGTAGTCGTCCTATCATTTTCCGTAGTTTCGCCTTTCGAGTGTACACCCCCCTCCCCCTCCCCCACCCCCTGCACCACCCTGCATCGTCCAACGTCCCAATTTACTCGAGATAGTTTTTGCTTTCGTACCCAAAGCTCCTGTTATTTCCTCATACCTTTTGCTTTTTACCAAGTGTTTCTAACCAACGGCAGAAAGAGAAAAGGGCCCTTTTCTCTCTCTCTCTCTCACTCACTCTCTCTCGTTCTCCCACTCCTACTTTTTTTTTTATTTTTCCCTTACTCGACTACAAAAGAAGCGTGGTTTTAACGTTTTAGAAAAATAGCAAAAAGAAGGAAGAAAAAATCATCCGCTCTTCGGTCACTTTTGTACTCGACTTTGTATGAAAAAGAAAAGCGGAGAATAGAAAATAAAATAGAAAAGAAAAAAAAGAAAAAACGAAATGGAAGATAAAATAGGAGTTTCCGGTTCCGGCTCGACGCGCTTTAATTTCTCCCTTTGGCGCGGCAACTCGAATTATGCGAAATGTTTTGAATAATATAATAATAATAATGATAATAATAATAATTATTATTATTATTATTATAATATTATATATAACAATAACAACAATAGGCGCGTTCCGTAATTATATTTAATACGATTACGAGACGATTATTAGCGATACACGTAATTACAATGTTTTCAATACAAATTACCCTTTTATTTAGAGGGATATCGGATGCGGAATAATAATTTTATCGAATCTTCTCTATTATTAATGCACGTTCGTATACATTTGTATGGATTTATATACAGGTAATAAATATCGATACGAAAATGCGTGAACTTTAAATAAATAAATAAATATATTTAAATGTGAGTCCCCCAATTGTTTCGAAGAAATTATTGAAAAAGATACAAAAAAAAAAAAAAAAGAAACGTAAAATGTTTCGGAAAATTTTAACGATAGATTTTCAAACGAACGACTAACGGAACTACCCCTCGGTAAAAACGTTCTCAATAAATATTCTTCTTTTTTTAAACAAGAAAAAAAGAAAACTTTCCCTTTTGTTTAATTTTTTTCCTTTATTTAACAAATCTGTAAATTGTGCGTACGAGTACGTAGATGAAAAGGAATGGAAAAAAAAAAAAGAAAAAGAGGAAAAAGAAGAATAAACCTGTCCTACTTTCGCATCAATGTAATATAATATGCAGTACGCGTATGAAGAAGACTCGCATAAACGGAATTACTCCCTTTTTGTTCCTGACATTAAAGCGTATTGAAATGAATTTTCCATAGAAACATTCGTATTGAAAACGATAATAATAATAATAATAATAATAATAATAGTAATAATAATAATAATAATAATTGATATAATCTATTTCACGTACTTATATATCATTTTTTAAAAAAAAAAAGAACAAAAGAAACGTTGTAACAAAAATAATTTTGAAACGTGGAACGAGCCTGGAACCGAGAACCGGTCTTTTGTTCGAATTAAAAAATGTACGAAAGTAATAATAATAATAATAATAATAATGCCCCTACCGACGTTCGAAACTATTGTTCCTAAACGTAAATGTGATTTTTGCTTAAAAATTATTTGGACAACGGGATGGAAAGAGAAGAGAAGAGAACAGAACAGAACGGATACGGATACGGAAGCTATAGCAAATATAACATAGGACAGATCATATTCGGAAAAGGGTAGAGAGTAGCAGGGAATTCAGGATGACCCCCTCCCAACTCCCCCTTCACCCCCTATACACGTAACGTTTACGTATTATACGTGAAATTGACGTGAATGTATTCGCCGAATTGAACCGACGACATTGGCCGCTTTGGTGGCCGAACGTACCGGTTCCGGTCCTCTCTCTCTCTCTCTTTCTCTCTGTGTGTCTCTCTCGGCCCACTTTGCTGGTCAACTTGCGAGCTTTCACCCACCTGCACACACCGAACCTTTGTCCTATGGAAAAAAATTGCAGCAGTTCGGATTGGTGTCCTCAAAGAGTCGGGTCGGGGTGGGCCGGGTCGGGCCGGGCCCATGATTCGATCTACAATTGTTCTCCGAGCATATTACCGCGCCAGGTGTTCGTCCCCGCCTCGGCAAAGAGAGAAAGAATTTTCTCTTTTTAAGGTGAAAGAATTCGTTAGGATTTTTATCGGGAATACGCGCGTTTGATCCGAGTAAAGCCGAAGGCACCTACCGACCCAATATTTCTTTCTCTTTCTCTCGTTCTTTTTTTTTCTTTCTTTTTCTTTTGTTCGGAGAGAGAGAGAGAGAGAGAGATGTAGCAACGTTTCTATCCTCCTCTTCCATCTACCACCACCACCACCACCCCATCGATCGATGATGGTACATCCCAATCGAGTACTACTGTCTCTACCCACCCATCCATCTCTTTTTGTCTCTCATTTGAGTTCTACTTCGCGCCTATTCGGTTTGATTCAAAGTATTTACCCAACCCCCACACTCACCCACTCGCACCGCCCCGACCCTTCCGATTTTAATCAAAAAAACAGGAATGGTCTCAAAGAGTCACGTAACTTCTTTTTTTTTGAGCGATCCTTTTTCTTTTTTTAGAAGAAGAAGAAGAAAACCTATATCGTTACAATTCTATCGACGAGAATAATATATTATCGTTCGATCACAAAAATCACTTCCCCTTTCATAAATACGTAACGAATAGTAATATTTCTGTATCATCGATTTTTAAAATCAATTTCTAATCCCTATATATATATATTTCTTTAATACCTAGAGTATATCATTCCGATCCATTTCTGTTTGACAGCATATATACGATATAGTTATAAATTTGTGTGATAGGTTGGGTGTGGAGGTGGGGAGTGGGGGGTGGGGGTAAAAGGATGTGTTAACCAAGAGAAAAATGGATATGTGTTAGGTAAAGTCCAACAAGCTGGATCCAACGACGATCGTTTATTCATTTTTGACATTACAGGGCCGTGTACTGCTCTCTTATTTCGCGTTGTCTAACACGCGGTCTAATAAAAGAACGTGTTTTGCCAAACAAACTATACAGTAGTATTGTATTGTTGCATACGGAAAGATACACCCACCTCTTTCCTCCCTTACCCCCTTACTCCACCCCAACACCCGTCGGCCCTTTTCCATTTTCGTACTCTTTCCATCCCACCATTCTAACAGCGAACACTGGCAACGGGTTCGTCGAGTTCTATACATGATACATGGTGCCTAGGTTTCCTCCTCTCGCATAGCACTGCCATCCAATGGCATGACACTCACCCGACCATCGTCCCGTGAAATCATGCTTCGTGATCCTACAAGCTCTGCTTGCTTCCACATCCCTCCTAGCACAAACGGCTCACAACCACCACCACCACCACCCAACTACCACTACCCAACTACCACCACTACCACTACTACTATTCATGTTCTCTACACTTTCCTCAACGTTGTGCCTTCTCTCGAGCACCCTCTTATACGCGGCCGCCACCCTCTCACGAGTATTCGCTCGAATTCACCACCGAATTCGAATTACCTTGCTTTCCCTAGCGATAACACGCTGCCCTTTGACTTTTCGAATTATCTCTCTCTCTCTCTCTCTCTCTCTTTCACTCTTTCTCTATCTCTCTCTTTCTTATCTATATATTATACTGGTTACACCCCGTATAACACGGTTGTTAGGTTTCTCAAAAAAAAAAAAGAGATTCCCCCGCTCATTATGCGAATCCGTGTTTTATGGTGAAACAAAGAAATGGTTGTACAATATGGAGTGGTAGTGGCTTTTTCAAACAAAACAAAAATTAAAAGAACATTCTATTGTAATTATTTTCTTTTCTGTTTTTTTTTTTTTTATCATTTCATAGAAATATCCTTTTTTTCATTACGAACACGTTCCCTCCGCGCTGCGTTTCTATTTTTCTTTCTCGTTGCAACGAGTTTCTTTTTTTCCTCCCCCTTTTTTCTTTTTTTTTTGTTTGATTTTAATTATGAAACGTCACGCGTTAATATTTATTTATTTAATTTTCATCGTAATCTTCTATCGATTTTCAAACACGTTAAGCGAATTCTGGTTCATCAATATTATACAAAAAAACAAAATCATCATTGTTTATCACAGATGTTATAAAAACAAATCAAAATAACAATTGAAAGTAATGAAATATATATATATATAATTTGAAAATAAGTAATATATTACTGGTTTTGTTTTTAAATTTGAACATTAGAGTAGGGATAATCTTTTAAGTCTGAGAAGAGTTTGACAAAAGTTAATGCTCCTAATGTTGTTGGCTTATAAAGAAGCAATTGTAGACGATCTGAAAAAGCTAGTCGTCCAACCCCATGGTACTCGGGGTGGGATGATGAGATGGAAGGGGTCGGGGAGGGGGAGGGAGGGGGCATGCCTTGCCAGGAAGAAAGAAAAATAACCCTCGTAAAAGTACCCGATAACGAGCTCGACATGGTACAATAGGCTTACGAAAGTTTTTAAGCTTTTCTCGCAAGAAAAGAATTACGAACTATGGTACGTTCTCTCTCTCTCTCTCTCTTGCTCTCTCTCTTACGACGTCGGCTTTAATTAACTTCTTAAGGTCGGGAAAACTCACAAAGAGACAGCAAAATTACAAGTACTGGTAATGGTGGTGCTGGTGGTGGTGGTGTAAGGCAGAACAGGATTTGGTTGCATCGTACGCGTACTTTCTCATTCTCTAAGATCTTTCTATATATATATACATCTACACCTTCCCCCCTCCCCCCTACCCCCTGTTTGCAGCTTTGTTTAGAACTGCAGGAGGGGGTAGAGGAAGGAGGCAGGAAGGGGTACCGGGTCTGGTTGCATGAAACTTTCATTAACTCGAATGGAGGTTTTAAAAATGCAACGTTCAACCCATTGCACTGCGAAAACGAAACGGTATTTCACGTTAACTTGAAGATTCCCTTAAATTAATGACTGCCCCCCCCTCCCCCCTAATTGATAGCACGTTCGAGAATCCACTCGTCTTTTTATTTCTTATTATATATGTATATTATTCTTTTGTTACGACAAACGAACCCTTAGTTGTCAGTGATTAGATTAAAAAAAATAAAAGAAAAGGAACGACACGTTAGAATAAACAAATCAATTTGGGAATCTCTCACGTCAATCGATTATTTTCTATATTTTCTATTCGTTAAATCGATCATATGATATCTGAATATCTTCGAATACGCGTATTATATTAATAAAATAAACGTTAACGTAAGATTTAAAGGAAATGCATCTAAAATCACTATGACAGATATTAAGACGGATTATACGGATGACAAGTTAAACACGTATTCGTTCGTAACATTTTATACACGTTATATGTTTAAGAAAAATTCATCCTATTCTGGTGATAAGACACGTACGTGTCTTTCTTTTTTTTCTTGTTTCTATTCGTCGAACTTTTTCTTATTTCTTTCTACTTCATTCTACTCGATCAAAGATCCTAATCCTATTTACATTTATTCGAACTTGTCTACTATATATATATATATATATATATATATATATATATATATTCCTTCAGAAGTAAGTTGAATGTTCTCTAAGATGAGGGGAATGAAATGGTGGTTGGTCGGGGAGGAGGAGGAGGAGGAGGAGGAGGAGGAGGAGGGGGTGGGGTTCGTGTAGGATACCTTTCTGAAGACTTCACCAAATCGCGATCGATCTTTTGGCTAATGGCTCGAAAATCGTTAAGAACGAACGAGATGTTAGTCAAGGATGAAGTTCGAGATCAGTAAATCGAAAGAGAGTTTGGGGTAGTAGAAAGTTCTAAAGGTTCTCGTTAAGAGGCGTTAGACTTTATAAAATTCTACTTTACTACTAGCAAGTTAGGTTATACTATATATGTTATACTACACGGTATTCATAAATGCTTCTTTCTCTTTTCCTCTTTTACTTTTTCCTATACAAGTAAACGAAGTTACACTAATTATACGAATTTTTAAAGTAGTACTGAAAGTATACGGGGATTTTTTTTCTTTTTTTTTACGGATGTAATTGATGTTTATATTCTTGAATTTTTTATCGATAGGTATCTCAAATTTCGATAAAATTTTATTTCGTATTAGCGAGGAGAGGGAAAAAAAAGTATTTAAATAGGAAAGTTGGAGAGAAGGGGAAAGGTACGATGCAAGTTTTATTATTATTATTATTATTATTAATATTATTATTATTGAAACACAGATTGCCAGTGATTTTATTAAAAATGTACATTTTCCTAAATTAATCAAACCCAATTCCTCGGTTGGTCCCGGGTCTGATGGTGGAATTTTCATTTACCGTAACTAATCAAATATTATTTGAATCTGCATAAAAATCGATGTTATTTAACTACTTCAATAATTTAATTAGTAAAAGGTACTCGACCAACATAATTAAATTTAACCATCTACGGACTTTTGTTACGAAGTACGTTGCGTAATGATATACTTTAAACTATTCCAATACGTTTGCGCGAGTAATTACCGACAGGCAAATTTTCACTGACTTAACGAACGTAAAATTGTTTGATTTAAATTACGTTGTTCGAACATGGGATAGGGTGTGTGTGTGCGTATGTGTATGTGGGGAGAGAGGGAGGGGATTTACAAAATTTTCATATTACCCAAAGCTTACTTTACTTCGCTTGTGTTCGATTACATATCTATAAATGTGTTTTTTTTTTTCATTCGTATATCGTTTCGTATATTTTGCAAATAAGAAGTAATACAAAGATTTTTAATCGATACTTCTTAATATATATATTTTCTTGGATATAAAACGATGATATAAACAAAAAACTGGTGTGTGTACTTATGTACGCACGTAAGAAGATATACTTCTTTGCCGTATCAAAACGAACATAACCTCAATAACCTCAAAAATAACTTCAAAAAACAACTTCAAAGAAAAAAAAAAAACTGGTGTATGTACTTATGTACGCACGTAAGAAGATATACTTCTTTGCCGTACCAAAACGAACATAACCTCAATAACCTCAAAAATAACTTCAAAAAACAACTTCAAAGAAAAAAAAAAACTGGTGTGTGTACTTATGTATGCACGTAAGAAGTTATACTTCTTTGCCGTACCAAAACGAACATAACCTCAATAACCTCAAAAATAACTTAACAAAAAAAAATTTATTATTATTATTAATTTAAATTTATTATCGATATATTATATATATTAGAAAGAATAATAAAATATCATAACATAGATATCAGTCCACACTAAATATAAGAGAGATATATCGAATTACTTTATGCGTCAACAGCCATGGCGCTGTGATAGCATTGGTTTCCGCTCGATCATTTAAGTAAAGCAGCGCTGAGTACGATTAGTATTTGGATGGGTGACCCGCTTGAGAAAAAAAGGGGAAGAAGAAGAGAAGAGACAACTTCATGCCGTATATTTGAAATCGCTTTGCCGCGCGTCGTTAAATACCGACAAACTTCATGGTGTCGTTTTTCCAGACGCTCGGAACAAAATCAACTCCCCATTACATTTTCCCCAACGCGCCAAAAGAAGTATAACTTCAAAAAAAAAAAAAAAGTAGAAGGAAAAAAGTGAAAAGATATTGAAAAAGATTGTAAGAAATAAATTGAAGAAGATTCTTTAACAAGGTTAAAAGATCCCTTAAACGTTACGCACTTATCCGCGTTTAAACTTTCGACAAGCGATTCAATAACTCTTCTTCCAATAAGTTCCACTCTGTTACTACGACCCTTCGATCTATCTTAGTACTCTCTCATCATCTTTAAAAGTAAAGTAAAGGAAAGGAAAGGAAAGGAAAGGAAAGATAGATGAAAGTGGAAAGGCGACGACGTTACTTGAATTTCTGACTTTTCGTTGGAATGTCCGCGCCTCGTCTATCCCGACGACTCGTTGAGTTTTCGGCTTTTAGCAAATTAGACGAAGGTGCACTTTCAAGTAAAGCCAAACTGCGACCATGAATAATATGCTCGTGAAACTTGGCTCGAGTCATTAGGACTGATTATAAGGAAAGAACCATGAGAGCAAGACAGGCCACCTGCCACCCAAATTATCTGTTCGAGCTATTACATGTACAAGTTCAGTTTCTGTTAACACGTTTTAAGATAATAGAGAATCAGCTAAAAAGAAAAGAAAAAGATTGAAATCTTCTTTTTATTATTTCTGTTCTTCTTTTTTTGTTTTTTGTTTTATAGACAAAACATTTGTATACTTTGACTTTTTAATTTTTAATATTTTTTATTTAATTTATTAAATCTTATCATACTTATTCGATTCAAGCGTATTCATGTTACTTGACATTACATTACCGATAACGTAATATCCAATAAGGGATTGGAAGGTACCATTTGAAGTTTTTACTCGTCGTGAGAACAACCACAAGAGAAACTCGTGGGATCGAAGTTGATAAACAGTAAGACAGATGTGGTGATGGTTGTGGTAGTAGTGGTGATGGTGGTGGTGGTGATGGTAAATAGACGAGGGAATATCTTCGACTGGTGTAGAACTAGTGTAGGAAATCTAGGAATCGCTCGAGAAATCAAAGGGCCAACGAGATTCTCGTATCTCGCGTGTTTCTACATCCGTGAATGCCTTAGACTTTCACAGTCGCGTTGATCGAAGATGTAACTGGTAATAGACCTTTGGATTTTGCGATTATACATTAACCTTTTGCTAAATTATGGAGTAGAATAAGACACCATATATATAAATATCTATGTGTATGTAGGTGTGTGCATATAAACATACGTGAAATTTCAGTGTAGAGGATGAATCAAAAGAGAAGTAGAAATGGAGACGTCTGTGAAATAGCAGAAAAGGGTGAAAAGGAAGAATGTAAGGAGTAGGATCGTCGTTGTCGTTGAAAAGAGAAAGATAGATAGAGAAAGAGAAAGAGAGAGAGAGAGAGAGAGAAAATTTAATGGAAAACCAATGGTCAGCGTATGTATTCCCAGTAAAGGACATCAAAAGCATCGAGTCTCTATTCAAATCTTAGATGGCTGAGTGGCGTGCCACTGGAGACGTTCATGATCAAAGATGTCAACGGAAGTCATGACTGGAGAAAGGGCAAAGGGTAGATATATAGATAGGGGGAAAGGAATGATAAGGTTGCAAAGATTGAGAGAAACGATAGAACCTTACGAGGAATGGACGACGTTTCTCTACTTACCTACGGATGTGTACGTGTACCAAGAGGAATATGAGAGAAAGAGAGAGAGAGAGAGAGAGGAAAGGGAGGAGGGAAAAGGGGGAGAAGGGTATGAAGAACCTACTTGAAAAGAGGAAGCGTCGGATAATCATCCCGGTGCCGTTGAAGAAGGCCGGAAAGCACGGAGGAAACGGGACTGGAAAAAAGCCACCGCCGGCACGAACAAAATCCCCCCCTCGACCCCCCATCTCACCCCTTCGACCAGCCCCAAGCTCTTATTCCTCCTTCTCCACTCTCTCTCCTTCCTCCCTCTTCCCGATTAGTTTTCTATCTCTCACACACACACACACACACACACATACACGCACACTCGGCAAAGGAGTGCTCGAATAAAAAGCCGGTTCAGCGAAAGCTTAGAAAGAAGAAGCTACCCTCCGTCAGCCCACTTCCTGTCCCCCTCAGCCCACCCCCCTCCCCACTTCACCCACCGTCCTCTCTCTCTCTCTCTCTCTTTCGCCGTACCCGTTCTTGTGTTACAGTTCGTCGTGACATTCATCGGAACTCGGTGCTGCTGACACTGACAAAGGACACCAACTCTCCTACGTCTCGTTTCTGCTTTAACTTCGAATTCAACTTTTATCTAATATGGCTACCTACCACCATTTCTTCTTTTTTTTTTCTTCTACTTCTCAATTCCCTTTCCTCGTGACTTTTTAAATATCCTCTTACGAGGCGTTACCGTTCTCTGAGAGATAAATTAAATAAGTAGGGAGAAGAAAGTAGCAATTGGTGAAAGAACAAATTCATTTCATTGGATTATGTTACGAATGAAATTGTATTTTCCGTATGATAATAATGGTAATAACAATAGAAATAATTCATCGAGAAGCGAATTCACGGGCCACTTACTTATTACCTTCTACTTCTTTTTTTTTTTTGTTCTTTTTTTGCCCTTTCTTCTTTTTATTTCTCCCCTCTTATCTACCAGCACGCAAAGAGTCAACTTTCCTTCGGTCCAGTCTATTATCCCCTTCTCATCCCCCTGGAAAGAACCCTTATCCGAATGCAGAAGAGGATACGGGGGAAAGGAAAACAATATTCCTACCATAAATCACCCTAATTGGCAATAAGTTCGATCTTTTCTTATCTGTCGAAAGTCGTCCCTATCCCTACCCCAACCCCAACCCCAATCCCACCCCACCCTATTCGCAAGTAAAGAATCGAGACCAACTTTTTCTTTTTCTTCTAACTTTTTGTCCCCTCTCTCTTTCTCTCTCTCTCTTTTTCTATTTTCTTTTTTCTTATTCCTTTTCTCTCTCTGTCCACTACCCCTCGTACAAATTTGCCCAATTCCTATGGGAAGCAAAAGAATCTTTCGAAAAGTCAGCCGCGTAACTCTGAGTCAGAAGCAACGGCAACAGCAATAGGATGCGCAAAGAAGTAGAACGAGAGTTGATTGGTTGGTTGGTTGGTTGGTTGGTTGGTGTGTACGGGTGGTGAATGGGGCGGGGACAACATTCGGAAACGTTATCGCCTCGAGAATACAGAAAGGGAATAGAGATCATGCCTGCAGGAACAGAATGTTGGTGTACAAACGTGCCTGAACGTATGTGTGTGTATGTATCTGTGTGAAATAGTGAGAGAGTGGGAGAGTTTGAGGATGATAGTGATAGTGAGGAAGGTGTGTATATGTGTGTGTGTGTGTAAGAGAAGACAGAAAGGGCTTTGGACGTATGGTGGATTTCCCTATCGGGCCGTACATTTAGAATCATACCCTGCTTTGCTAGATTCACTGGCAGAAAGCAGCCGGGTAACCAACCCCTTGTCCCCCCCCACCTGCCCCGATCCCCACACCTGCCCCTATCACCCGCCTCTCACCTAGACCATCCCCCTAAACTCTCATCCCCTCCTCTCCCATGCTTCTCGTCCACAAATCCAGCCGCGGTCGTTGGTCCCCTAAGGGGAAACTGCATCCATTAAGGCACCAACCCTGCCTGGGCCCAGGACTTTAGGTTTACGTGCGATTTGTATGAATGGCCAGAGAGAGAGAGAGAGAGAACTTGAGGATTTGAATTGATGATGAATAGCAACCAAACACCTTCCCCGTTTTTCGGCATATTGAATATTATAGGAAACGATTATCGTAAACCCTGCGAAAGTATTTTCGTACTTTTTATTTGTTGTTGCTGTTTTTAGTCTGCCCTAGCCCCTTTTAAATTTCTTTCTTCTTACTCGTGTTTTGTTGTCCTTGTTGTTAGTTTATTTTTTTTATTTTACAAATAGAAAGTCATCCCGGTGTTTCTCGAAACGACGACGTCGTTAGATTCGTCCCTTTTCGTGTTTTCTTTTTTTTCTGTTTTCTTTTTTACAGATTACGTTAAAGAACTACTCGCGCTTATTTTACTCTTAGAAAGTCTTGTCGTGGAGAATTTTGAAGAAGGTCTAGAAAACAGAAAGGTCGAATAACTTTTTACTCTTCCGATGCTTTTACGGTTTTTCTACTTTGACTTATTTTTCATTTTTACCTTTAACCATTTTCTTTTTACTTTTTTTTCTTTTCTCATAACCAGTTTTATACGTTAGGAAAAATTTACGAACAGAAAAAAAGATGAAAATTATCGGGATCGAGAGGATAAATTTATGAAATCTCGGGTTTTATCTCGATTAGGATTAACCTAACTCGATAATTTTGCTCTTCTTACGTTTTAATTCATGAATATTATTATTATTATTATTATTACGTTTAAAATACTACGGCTAAAAGTGCATTGACAAAACTCGAGAAGAGAATAATAGAGACGAAGAAAAAAAAAGGGGAAGTGGGTATAAAAAAAAAGAATCGAGAAAGTTCATTCGTTCGTTCGGATCGGCGAGTAAGCGAGGCCTTTCTTGGACACTTTGAAAAGTTTGGACCATGCCACGATACTTTTTGGACAACCTCCAAACGCGACGCCGACTTTTAACACGTTCCAAATCGTTATAGTTATTTGTAAAGGAGAAGAAAAAAGAAAATAGAAAAAGAAAAAGAAAAAAGAATCGAGTAAAAGTGTTCAACTATGCAACCATCCAACTAACTAACTAACTAACTAACAAACTAACTGACAAACTAACACACACTCAATCACGAGAAACTAGAAAACAACAAATATATAAACATATTATTATATTATAATAAAATTTTAACCAATCGGATGTAATTTCTTTTATTTAAAAACGAATAACGTTTTTGTTCATAGAATTAGTTTAACACGGTTATTTGATAGCACATGGGGGTGATAGATTTAGTATTAGAGACACTTACACAATTGCATCGTACGATCACGAACACGAATATTTGTTATTTTTGTTGTTTCTAAACCCTACACACTCTTGTAGGGATCCCGTACACCGTGCCAGCAATAAGACTTCAATGTTGAACCGATTTTATCAAAACATTTTACTTGTATGCATACGAATTCCTATCCGGTTTCACGTTTTACTCTCGGAAAATTCGAGGAAAATGCATTGGTATTGCTAGGGCAAATGTTATCACCATCGATGGCCAGTGTTCGATGTATTCCTATATAGAAAAGATAGATAGATAGATTTATAGATTGCTATTGCAATTTGTAGAAGATCGTATATCGTACTACCACCCCCTTCCCTCCCCCTCTCCTACCCCCTTCACCTCTAACCCTTTCTCGACAAAAGCCTGCCCTGTCCGAAACTAAAATTCTCTCGTGGAAAATGGAGATCGATTGGAGGTGTATATGTAGTAGTAATAGTAGTAGTAGTAGTAGTGTTAGTAACTGCAGCAAACGAAATGCATACACAGAAAACGAAAGAGAGAGAGAGAGAGAGAGAGAACGGAATGATCGAAATAATAAAAAGAAAAAGAAAAAGGAAACGGATAGGAAGAAATAGAGTTATAGAGGGGGGGAAAAGAAAAAAAAGAAGTAAAGGGAAGAAAAATTGTTTAACGATGGGGTTCGTCGTTTCTCTTGCGCCTATGGCTGAAAAAAAAAAAAGAAATAGAAAAAAAAACTCTCGCGTAGTTTGTTTTAGATTCTCGAAAGCAATTATCCGGGAATGCGGAGCGTTCAAATGCGGGCATCATGATTTCTATTGTTCGTTGTCCAGTCGCCGATAGCCATGGGGTGGTGGGCGTTGGAATACAATAGAAATGGTCTACCTGTTCTTGGCAAAGACGCAGAGAAGGAGACAGAGAAACGGATATCTCCAAGAGAGAATTCTAAATAGAAATGAAAGAGATACTATGGTTTAGGCTTTGAGATATCTAGGATATATTGTTATTATTTTATTTTATATTACATTAGACCTATTAGCGTGCAATGATTTTAAATAATAAAATATTTATCAATATATTATATTATAACAATACAAATATTATAACATATATTATATATACACATATATATGTATTATATAATTTTTATTATTTAATTTTTATTATACATATTTTTATAATAATTGTATAGAAATATTATTAATTATAATATATATTTATATAATAAATGTTATATATAATGATTTGTATATATAATAAATATAACACTACAAATTTATTGTAGTGTATTATAATAAATATAACACTACACTATTTATATGCTATTATTCGATTTTTCATAAACTGTTGACGATACGTTAATTATAAATGTTAAATAAAAATGTAATCTTTACTTATTTTTTATTTATATTAATTCTTTTCTTATTAGACTCGTGAAATATTTTTCCCCGAGTAGATTTTACATCGAAACAAAATTTATTCGTAAAACATAATACAAAAAAAAAAGAAGAGAATACGTAAGTAGAAATCGAAAGGTGGTAAGGATTCGAAGAAGAGGAGGACGTCACTAACGTCTCTCATCATCGCGTAACAGGCCATTACGTTTTTTTTTCTTTTCTTTTTTTTCTTGCCAATCGTACACCAGCCCTAAGCTCAGCGGGAGAGAGAACCCGACAATTTGCGATACAATTTAAGGGACGACGACAACTTCCATTCAGGCACGATCTTCCAACCTTTTCCTTTCCTTTCTTTTCTTTTCTTTTCTTTTCTTTTCTTTGCTTCCCCTTTTATTTCTTTTGCTTTGGAGAAAACTCAACCTACTGCAGGCTTATATTTCGTTCTAGTAAATCAGCTTGGAAACTTTTCTTTAACGATCACGTCAGTTGTCTGTGCCTAAATTATGGAGGACGCGAGAAACTCTAACGGTGAATTTTTCTATTTACGTGACCGTGCTTGATTGGACCTCTACCCTATTGTCTTTTCCCTACGATGAAGTATAAGGGTGGAGGGTTGGTGAAACATTCAAATATCATCGATAAAATCGATCGAAAGCAATTCCTCTAACCCTCTTTACTCCTCGATTCGCGATAAAAGAAATTTTATTTTTATTCGTTAACAATAACAAATCATTCCTCAAGTAATCCAATTCAATCTTTTCTCTAAACAAATTATTATTTTTCATTTATTTTATTAACATCGTAAACACAATTTTTAAACGAGAGTTTCATTTGCGTACTATTACCAATATATATATGTGTGTGTGTGTGTGTCGTTAGTACAGTTAGTAAAAGGGTTTTATTAAGGGCGAAATAAATTTCTAAGAAAATATACAAAAAAAAAAAAGAAAAGAAAATTAAACTATTTATAATTAATTGGAAAAAGAAAGCTACGACGAGAGAGCGGTACTTTGAAATTACAACTCGAAATAACTTGATTCATTTTTTGTTAAAGTAAAACTTCTTATGCGACTTGAAACGATTAAATTTTATTAAACTACGTGAGAGAGAAGCAAAGAGAGAGAGAGAGAGAGAGAATGAGTGAAAAATAGAACCCCATACTCGTTCGAATCGATAATAAAATGTTTTATACTTCTATCGTTTAGTTGGAGATATTCGTTTTTTGCTCATTTTTATCTCATTTTTTGTGCTCTTTTTTATCTCATTTTCTTTGCTCTTTTTTATCTCATTTTCTTTTTAGAAAAAGTATATACTTACGCACGAATAGTTTAGAAAAGAAGAGAATAAATAAAATAATGTTGTAAAAGCTGTGTGTATGTGTGTGTGTGTGTATGTGCAACGCACTTATTAAACGTGCCTACTAACAACGATGACTATGACACACATTGAGTACACGGATAAGTCGAGGGACCTTCAACGATGTATTTGCTATCAAAGTAAACGTTCGCTACCAATACGCAGCATGAGTCACATTCTCTCATACAGGCATAGCAGCACCTAATTCGGGTCAGGCCTAAAACAACACAGTGCTATCTAATGGAGAACACGGTACTGCGGTTGTATGCCAACGTGACTCATCGTGTCCGTCACTTCGATGGCACGATCTCGATGATATCCTTCTACAAACAAACGGGAAAAGTTGCTGAAAGAGAACAGCGAAGGGCTAGGAGGGGACTAGAGGGTTAGGAAGGGAGGAGGGGAGGAACAAGTAGATTTGCTTCAAGTAGATCAAACGATACATATTTGCGATAAGAATACATCGATGTTGAATCGATAACATCGTTATCGTTCTGTTACTTATTTCGATCCCAATTTAATGTATTTTATTATTATTATTATTATTATTATTATTTAATTGGTTTTTATCTTGTTCAGAAAATAAAATTATTCAAATAGGTGTCGTAGGAAGATTGGACGTTCAAAAAGATCTACGACACCTATTTTAATAATTTTTAATAATTATTATTATTATTCCTCTACCATAAGTTTCGATTTTTATCCTAATTCGAGACCACAAGTTTTTAATTTCTTTTTTTATTTTTATTTTTATAAAATTATTCTTTTCTCTTCCTCTCGTCGTATTCTCAATGTTTTTTCATTCTACCTCGGTTTTGTTCTTGTCCTTTCGTAAAAAACTAAAACGTAATTACCGTAATTGTGTTGAACTCATTTTTTAGGCTCATTTTCGGTCAACGTACGCGTCACGTTGCTGTTGCTTGCTGCTCTCTTCATCATTTCTATCCTCTCTTTCGAGTTAGCCAAACAAATGTGCACACACGTGTACCTAGTCTATCTCTACCACTAACTCCCCAACAGATTACTCATCTCTGTATCATCGTTTAATTAGCTTTATGGTTTCAATTTCGAAAGGCAACTGACTGTATAGGAAATATTAACGCGTCTCTCTCTCTCTCTCTCTCTGTTTCTCTTTCTCTCTCAATGAGATAAGCTAATTCCTGCCGATACTACGATTCACTGGATTATAATTGCGAGAAAATAAATAAGTCCGGGTTTAATATCTCTCATTCTCGGCAGCGTAAAATTGATATTAATGAAAAAGAAAAGAAAAAGAATAAGAAAAAAGAAAACAATCGTTTCTGGGAATGAAGTTAAAAGATTAATTCTCTTTTCCGTCTTGACGCGAGATTGTAAATGGTCGTTCTCAATAATCTTGGTTCTGAACGGAAAGAAAAGAAACCGAGAGAGAAAGAGTTATTTCTTCATTTTCTAACGAGTGAAGAGAAAGCAACGTCGAGAACGTTTAGATTCGTAGTAAGGTGTAAGGGTATAAGTGTACAATTGTATATATATATATATATATATATATATATATATATGTATGTGTGTTTCTAGGAGGACGTGGGCGTAAATTCGAAGCCGGTGAACTACTCGTCTAGTTGACATGGGTAGAATGTTGCATAGTAGTAGCAGTAGAAACGACGGATAGAGGAAGGTTCGCTTGGAAACAGAGAAAGGGCTGTGGAATTGCTGGCGAGAAGTATGAAGCACCACCGAGAACCCACCGTTATAGGGTGAGCACCAACAGCAACAGCAACAGCAACAGCAATGGTAACGGCAATGGCAACAGCAACATCAACATCAACATCAACATCTAGTGCAAGAGCAATAGCAACAGTAGCAATACTATAGGAACACGGCACGGCTCGATGCACTCTGCTGATGTAACCCTGGAACGCGGAGTGGTGTTCTGGGAGTCGGTAGGGTTCGTTCGTCGCGTACCACTCGAGGAAACCTTGCAAAACGAGGAAATCGAGGAAACTACAAGAGAAGGACGGGTGGCGGGGGTGGTTAGGAGGGACAGGGGGAGTGGCAGGGGGAGGGGGCTAGAAACCCTCGCGACCTGCGGCTGGCACGTCATTGTTCGTCGGGGCCGGCGGTGTTCGTTCTTCAACGCTTGCTCGTGTGTCCTTCTCAAATCTACGCCATCTACCACCAATTCAATATGCATTCATTGTAGTCGAAAGGACGACGACGACGACGACGACGCAAAGATGCGTCCTCCTCCTATCTCCCTATTGTCCCGCGGGATTAGTTACAGTTCCGACATAATTAATTGTCCGTTATATCACCAACACCAACTCTACCGTTACTATTTCACCTACTATTGCAACTACTACTACTAGTACTACTACTACTACAATTACTCGATTTTCCTTTCACCGAACCCAGCTTTCTCCTCCTCCTCCTCCTCTCTTCTTCCACCTACTCGTTCCTCGTTTTACTCGAGGACGGATCGATTGGTTCGCTACCCTACCCTCCCTCCCCCGTCCCTACCCCTTAACGACGACGAATGAAGACTTTCCGACGAAATTTCCGACTCGCGTCCTTCGTCCTCGCCAATCTCAAGGACGACGACTACGAGTACGACGACGACGACGATGACGAAGATGACGAAGAAAGTTCGTCGGATACTCCTTTCCCACCCCCGCACTTCCCCCCACTCTCCATCCCTCTTTCTCTCTTTCCGTCATCTTTTTCGAGTGCTTAGAATTTTCGAAATCGTAGCACGTTTCTTTCCACCTCTTCCCGTTCCACCCCAACCCCACCCCCAACTACCGCCACCCTTTCTTCCTTTCCAACATTTTTCACCGGTGGTGCCGAACTTCAACGCTCCCGTTAAAGCATCTCCACGAACCTTACCAACTTCCTCTTCTACGCGACAGGCGGCAGTTGGGAGTTAGGGGTGCTTCGAACGGGGGTGGGAGTTGGAAGGTTACAACGTGGGAGAGGGGAAACTAACAATAAGTGATTCCAAAGAGCGACCAAAGTAATTCGAACTTTTCAATCGTAGGGTGGGCTGGAAGTTACAGTCCTACTACTAACGTAGGTATCTAACAGGACGGACACCTTGTATATAACACAAACTTTTTCGGCTTTGACTTATATGACTACCTTATCTATCGTCGAATTTATAACTTAAGAAAAAAAAAAATAATATGGGTACCTGGAAAAGTAAAAGATATGATCGACACCGTTTCTCCTCGTTGTTTGTTTTTCTTAAAAAAAAAAAAAAAATTGTAAACGCGTATTTGTGCACGCGTCTAATATTTTCTAACGTTTTCATCGATAATACGAATAATTGTAAGATAGTTTAGATCTTATTTTTACTTTTCCCACCCCCCAAGTCTCCCTTCAAATCCCACCCCCTTTTCTCACCCTCTCTCACCCCCTTTCTTTTTTTATTTCGCTATCGCTGTTCTTTTCTCGATTTTCTTCCTTTTTTTTCCTTTTCTCTCCTGGGATTCTTTTTCTCTTTTTTCTTTTTCTCCTCCCCCTCCCCCCTTCTTCTTCTTCTCCTTCCCCGTTCGTTGCTTTTTCTCAATACGAACTCTAGCGCCTGGCCAAATCGTTCGCCACGGCAGACACCTCAATTTCCTTCGACCGATATGTCAATAATCTCGAAGGAAAGTGGTTTTATATCCTCGCCTGAGCTGGCTCGGGTGTTTACTCGAAAGATCCGAATGGAGTCTAATGAAAACAGAAGAAAGGAGACGCGGGAATAGGATAGGTTCTTCTTCTTCTTCTTATTCTTTTTATTCTTATTCTTATTCTTATTCTTCTTCAGCAATACTTTTCCTACGCGTTCTCGAGTACACTCGGGGATGCAGTAGTTACTCGTTCGTTGTCGAAACGGAATGGAAGAGAAAAGAGGGTAAGAAGAAGAAGAAGAAGAAGGAATCATAGGAATCGAAATAGTGAAAAAAATGAGAAAGAAAAAAGAAATAAAGTGTGGAGTTTAGAAAGAAATAAACGAAACGATGAAACCACGAATGAATTTAACGATAATTTATAATTACTCTATCGATTGTTTGTTTATTTGGATAAAAATGATATTTAAAAAAGATATCATCACGTATTCTTACTAGCAAATCTTTTTTTTCAATGATAAATTATAATTCTAAGTGTTTTAAAATGTTTGTTTTTTTCTTTTTTACAAATAAATACAAAATAAATATGCAAATATATTGAAATAAAAATGAAACATTAAAACGTATAGGTTTCGATGATTTTTTTCGATATTAAAATTTAATAATTGTAAGAACGTGTATGAAAGATAGAGAAAGAGATATGGTTACTAAAAAGTATGAAAAAAGAGGGAGACAATTAATACTTCCGCGGCAATTTAAATTCCTCTTCCACTCTTTGTAATATATTCGACCTAGGGTTGGGTTTGGGATTGGGGGTGGGGGTGAGGTTCGATGTAACGAAGGGTGGCGGTACGAGAATGAACTCGAGGAGAAGAGAATTAAAGAGGAGAGGGAATGAAGAGTACGAGGAAAGGTATTGAAGGTGGTAAAAAGAGTGAGGGTGGGGAGGTGGGTGGGGTTAGTGGTGAAGGGGGAAAGGGATATGAAAGAAGGTGTATACACGATCGCCAATGTTCGGAGAAAAAGCCAGCAAAGAGAACTACAAATGGAATTAACGATGGCATACGAAACGGCGCTTTATCGAATGCGTGATTTCCCAACGGAACAAAAATGCCATTTAGGCACACTCGAGGGAGGGGGTTTTAAGGGGGAGGGAAAGGAGAGGAGAGGAGAGAAGATAGTCCACGGAAACATCATACTGAAACGAAATTGTACGAAGTGGTAACTGTTAAACGTTGCTACGTGTAGAGACAATTTTCTATCGCCTTTTTCATTTCCCATCGGGAATCGTGCAACACGCTGTAATTACAAACTTTAAAGTAATCGCGTCTCTACCTACTTATTCTATTTTTCAGGTTTTTTTTTTTCCTTTTTTTTCTTCTCCAAAGGATACCTAGGATCTGTCTTTTTTTTTTCATGCATTTTCCTAAACACTAACATCCCCACCCACCCGATGTACGAGCAATAAATTTATCATATATGTTATATTATATTATAAAATGTTATATAAAATTATATATAAATCGTATAATATATATGTAGGATTCTTGAAAAAATTGGGCCGTTGGCGGGACTCGAACCCGGATCTTCCGCTTTCCGAGCGACTTTAACTGCTCCGTTTTTAACCAATTGAGCTATCAAGAGCCTACCGTCCAATCTCCTCACAAACGCCTATTTAAGTTTGACTTGGAGGCGCTCGCATCCCACATATATATATAATAGTATATAATATAATAAAATTATATATATTACATATTTAATTTCATATAATATTATAAAAAAATAATATATAAGTCGTATATATAAAAAAGAAAAATTTATGTGTGTGTCGAGTTTTTCAATAGGAAAATAAATCTATAATGATGTATTTAAATAATTATTATTATTAATATTATTATTATTGTTCTTATAACTTACGAATCAAACGAATTAATCGATACCTTCTCTACCTCATGGGGAATTTATCGAACGGTGCAAGTATTTGGTAAAACTCGTAAACTCGAATGGCAAAGAGAGAGAATGAGAGAGATAGGGAGTGATCGCATGATCGAAGTTCTGGCTAGCAG
Source organism: Polistes fuscatus (assembly GCF_010416935.1). NCBI lineage: Eukaryota > Metazoa > Arthropoda > Insecta > Hymenoptera > Vespidae > Polistes > Polistes fuscatus. Next base: position 2,577,157 of record NW_025113129.1, on the reverse strand, counting down.
AGAAACAGTACTCGAGAAGATAAAGCACGTTTCCGTGAATTGCGGCGAGACTGGAGGCCATATCGATAAGAGGATTTCGTAATATGTATGGACGCCATCGTCGAGTAGTGGCCGGTCGCGTTGAAATTGAGTTAGCGAGATTCTTGGAGCTTACGTATACTCACTCTCTCTCTATTTCTCTCTCTCTCACTCTCTCATCGTGGATAAGTTACATTACCGGTAACGTTTCCTCCGGCGAGTAAATCGCGAGTATGGTTTTATCTATCTAACGTTGTTGACGTGTTGATCTTGAGAAATTAACATTAAAAAAAAAAAAATAAAAAACAAATAAAAAGCAAATATCACCCTTGTCGAGAATATTAAAAATTATTTTACGAGATGATATACGTTATCTGATTAAATTACAATTTAATTTAATTATTATTATTATATTAATATTAATAATAATAAATTAATTTATTTAAATTATTAACCCTAGCGCGGATATATATATATATTTTTGTTAATTAATATTACTATCGTAATTTGGAATATAAAAAAGAAACTATTGTTAGAATTAGTATTGAAACGTAAGTTTTGAGATGAGTCAGCAGAAGCGTGCCAAAACTTCATATAATTTATTCGTTTAACCGCATTTTTCTGTCCACCCACGCGTTACTAGCAGCGAGGATAAAATTTATGCGTTTATCTAACCGAGTCCACATAGGCCGCGTACAAATACCGCAGTAATGTCCAATCCACCATGTTTTACGATACTCTTTGCATCCTCTTAGAAATACTCCGCAAAACGCATAAACATACATAGCACCGACGCGACACAGTGCATAAATTATCTTTCCGAGATAGTGCAACGTTGGACGTTTGCATTTCCGTTATTAGAAGAAGAAGAAGAAGAAGAAGTTGGCGTATCTACTTCAAAATTTCACGTTGAATATTTATTTCAATTCTAACTAATGTAATATTTAAATTATGATCGAATCAAAACCCGTTTAATCGATTATCAAATTTCATCGTTTAATTTGCAAGATCCATTGATCCCCTTTATTCGAAGTGATAAAATAAAAAAAGAAACTAAAAAGTAACAGCACGATTTTATCGACAAAATTCGTATAAAACGTTTTCACATATTGAATATGATTCTAATCGTTTGGATATGACCGATCAATTTTTCCTAGAAAAAGTAAGAAAAATATAACGAGTATTTTATCGAACATATAAGCCTCTTTGGTTGTCACGTAAGACGTGTCGTTGCATTAGATGATTGCATTCGATGTTTTTACATCGAAAACTTTGACATCCTTGGCGAGAAACACAAAAGTCGGATTTAGAAAGAAAAAAAAGGAAACCATAAGTCTTTACGTCTTACTTTATTTATTTCTTTATTTTCATTCTATTTTACTCGCATTTCCTAACACAGGGTGTGGTGTGCATGCAAGTTTTACTTGTAAAAAAAAAAATTTGAACGAATTGTTAATTGCACTTCAAACCCCATAATCATTCAACAATATCTTTGACGTTTTTATATTTCTCGACCCTTTTTTTTTACTCTTACTCCACCCCCACCTTCTTCCTTCACTTTCTACTTCCCCCCACCCCCTCTTTTTCTGTTTTTCTTCTTTTCTATCTAGTTTTGTTTCTTTCTTTTCGTTTCTACCTTTATCCCATCGACAAAGCCTTCTTCTTTCTGCCGGCAACCACGCATCCTAGTTGAAAAGTTAAACACAGATTCGAAATTGGCATTTCTTGCCTCTGCTTCTGGTTTCTGTTCTCCGCTCGTTCGATCGGAGTTTACGTTGAAAAAAACTTTTACAATTCTACTTGCTATCCCCTCACGGCGATCGACTTCCTGCCAATTCGTGCATCGAATATCCGCCCTTTTCTATTGTTTTTTTCCTCCCAAACCAACCACCCCCTCCCTACCCCATCCCCTCGCCCTTTTCTTCCACATGCGAAAATATTTTACGACCACCAGGGCGATATTTGTTGAAATCGATCCTTATTCATATATATAAAAAAAAAAAATGTAAAAGAAGAAGAATAAAGAAGAAGAAAAATAAGAAAAAAAAAGTGAAAAGAAATTAACCTACAAGCCGATTCCCGATAATTACGAAACAGGTTTCTTCTACTTTTTCTGATCGAAAAATCATAGGAGAGTAAAATAAAAAAAAAGAAGAAGAAGAATGGGGCTGGGGGGGTAGAGGAAGAGGGGGAGTGAAGGGAAGAAAAAAAAAAGAGTAAGGCAACGATAATCTTTCCAGGTGATATAACCGGTGCAGTGGAAGCTGTGAACGGTAACGAGAATAAATTTATGCGATTGCGTTATAAACGAAGTCGGAGAAAGTCAAACTAGAACGTAGAAGTTCATGGTGGACCGTAAGCTCTTTCTCTCTCTCTCTTTCTCTCTCTCTTTCTCTGGTCCCGATATGGACCAGTAGCTGCTCGACATTTACATACAAATAAGCCGACCCCTTGATATTCTAAACGAGTCTCCATCCGGTGACTCTCTAGTCAGCGTTAAACTGTTAACTTTGTTGGCCGATGGGAACGCTCGATGCACATTTCATTTCATTTCTCGTTTCATTTTGTTTTTTTTTTCTTACTTTCTTCTTCCCCTCAACCTAACCTTTTCCTTTTTATTTTACTTATTTTTAATTTCCCCCATTCCCGCTTTTTTCTTTATACCACTTCTATGGGAAATCATTCTGCATGTATAATACTTCGAAACTTGTTACAATTGCGATTTAAAAATGGTGGCCGTGAAATACTGGGAAGAAAAGAAGCTTGGAGATGGGGGTTCATTATAATTTATATAACAAAATGAAAGAAAGAGAAAGAGAGAGAGAAAAAGAAAATATTGATTAAACGTAGAACAACCTAATTGTTATTTTTTCTTTTTTCTTTCTTTTTGTTTTATTTAATGTCAACTGAAATTCATGTTTTTTCTAATTAATTGCATCGTCTTATACCAAGTTACGAATTATCCGAAATCCGATTAATCGTCATTTTGATCAATTCTACTTTACTTTGCTAAAAGAAGAGAAGAGAAAGAGGAAAAATAACTGGTGTGTGTACTTATGTACGCACGTAAGAAGTTATACTTCTTTGCCGTACCAAAACGAACATAACCTCAATAACCTTAAAATAACTTCAAAAAAGACTTCAAAGAAAAAAATAGCTTAAAAAAAATATATATATATATATATAAATAAGAGAGATATATCGAATTATTTTATGCGTTGACCGCCATGGCGCTGTGATAGCATTGGTTCCCGCTCGATCATTTAAGTCAAGCAGCGCTGAGTACGATTAGTACTTGGATGGGTGACCCGCTTGAGATAAAATGGGGGAAGAAGAAGAGAAGACAACTTCATGCCGCGTAAACTAGAAATCGTTTTGCCTCGCGTCATAAATACCGACAAACTTCATGGTGTCGTTTTTACAGACGCTCGGAAAAAAATCACTCCCCATTACATTTTCCCAAACGCGCCAAAAGAAGTATAACTTCAAAAAGAAGGAAAATGCGAAAAAAGTAGAAGAGGAAAATAAAAAGAGAGAGAGAGAGAGACAAACGAAACACACAAAAACAAAATGAAAAAGATGAGAGAGAGAGAAGAAAAAAAAAGAGAAGTGTTCGGGTGCTTTCAAATTTTATGCCAATTTCCTGCTGACTTAGACCTTCTACTCGATTTAATAGGAGATCCTCAATAAAACGATCAAACGAGCAACAAAGAGAAGAGACGAGTTCACTTTCTCTCTTTCTCTCTCGATTAGATCCACTTCCTCTTTCTTTCACGGACAGGGGGATAGGGTGGGGGGGAAACGGTGTGGGGAAGGTCCTAGAGGTCCCCTTCTAGGTTTTGTACTTTGCAGGATATCAAGGCCGAACGAGAGGAAGAAAGCACAAGCTAAGTGGGAAGAAAAAAAAAGGGGTTAAGATAATCTCCTCCTTTTCCTCCCCCCTCCCTCCTTACCCCTGCCCCTACCCCTTCTCCTCCTCCTCCTCCTCATTCTCCTCTTTCTACTTCTTCTTTTTTCTCGTCTTCGTTGTCGTTCTTCCGCGACCCTTCCCCCCCCCCTTTCTTTTTATTTTTACTCGACTTTGTACCTGACCTCGTCCGCAAACGTTCCCAACGTCACGATCGAACGATCTACTAAGTATAGTCGAGAATTCAAGGGAACTTGAACAGGAAATTGATATCAATCGTTGGAGAATGGGGTCTCTCTCTCTCTCTCTCATTCTCTCTTTCGGCAGGCAGCAGGCAGGTACGAATTATAAATCACTGTACCTGGTCGCGAATTATGATTTTTTTTTTTTTAATTCCTTTTTTCTTTCTTTTGTTCATCAACCTTTTTTTTCTTTTCTTTTCTTCAAACCAACTCTTACACTTCTTCGCCGAGGAATAATTATGATTCTTCTTTATAGTTGTACACTTTTTAATCTTAATCTCGAATAATGAAAGAGAAAGAGAGGAAAATTCGAGTCGTAAGTAAGTTTTAGTTTTAAAAGATAAATTTTCATGACTCGCACTTAACGTAGAATTCTCATCAACGCGAGAGGGTCTTATAAAAAAAAAAAAATGAAAGAAAAAAGAAAGAAAAGTAAAGAAAAAAAACAAAAGAAAAAAGGGATAAGAAGTAGTACTAGGTACTAGTAATAGTAACAGTAGTAATAATAATAATAGTAGTAAAAGTAGAATAAGAAAAAAAAAAGAAAGGGAAGAAGAAGAAGAAGAATTATTAGAAAAGAAAAAGAAAAAATAAAACAACCCTAATTGAAGTTAAACATAATCGATAGAGATAGATAGAGAAAGAAAGTTGTGGGAAGAAAAAGCAGGGGTGGGAGGGGCAGGGGTAACGTTTCGTTACGCTCGAAAAGAATTTCGAATGGGTTTACGTTTGATGAAACCCGTGTCAATCCGAAGAATAAAAAAAAATCCGACGACGAGTTGAAGTTTACTTTTCCTTTTTCGTATAGAAAAAAAAAAAAACACACACAAACAGAAAATGGCTGGCGGGGAAAGCACCTGGTCGAGCAACGTTTCTCGGTGGATAAAAGGGTCGAATAAAAGGGGGAGGCGGGGGAGAGTAGAATCGGGGTTTGGAAGGTCCAAACGAAACGAAACGAAACGAAACGAGGGTTTTTCGTAAAATCGTGGAGAATCTCTTAACCGAAACGGTAAGGGCCCTTTTGCACAGATATTATGGATCGCACGTGGTTGATTTAGGGAAAAAGAAAAAGAAAAAGAAAGAAAGAAAGAAAGAAAGAAAAAAAGAAAAAAAGAAAAAAGGGAGGAGAAAAGATGAACGCCATCATCTTCTTCCGTGCGGTAAGTTTCGCGGCATAAAAATATTTCGAGTTTACGAGGAAACTTTTAGCAGGAATTTTGCTCGTTGCCGCGGTAATTGTCGAAGACGTATCGCCGCACCAGTCCTTTACCTAACTTATAACTTTTATCTAACTCACCCCCTCCCCCCTCCCTCCGTTTTTTTTCTTTTTCTTTTTTTTCTGTGTCGTATCCTTCCATCCATTCCTACTTAGTCCTTTTTATCTTTATTATTATTATTATTATTATTATTATTTTTATTCATTTCTTTCTTTTAGCATTGTTTATTTTCTTTTTCTACGGTGGATCTTCTCTTATATTTTCCTATCAACGAAAGAAGAAAGATGAATACATTTCGCGACCGAGGTTTGTATAAAAGTTGATACTTTTTTATTATTACCATTAGCACTAGACACCATTACATCTTGCATACATTAAGCCCCGGCATTAATTTAATCCTAAAGGATATTTAATTCGCAAAGAGCCAGCTCGCAAATCCAAGCGTAATCTATATCGCTATTCGTGTATTAAGGTACAACGTTAGTAGTGGTCGTACCAACGTCGATTATTATCATTATAATGTATATAAGACATGCCTCCTATGTATATATGCGTATAACTGTACATGTATATGTAAGTTAGACACATTTACACATAAATACATACATACATACATACATATATACGTGTTGGTGAGTAAAACGGCACGCGTGGTAGTCCCGATCCACCATGGGAGGAAATTGCTCCAACGCTCAGGGCACTTCCGCGAGAACGTGTACCTTATCCCTTTGGATGCTTTGTCTATGTGTGTATGTATGTGTGTGTGTGTTGTACTGGTTCCCTGTGTATATGTAATAGGAGGATACGTGTACTCGCGTGGACACAAGTGCATATATATATATATAAGTATATGTGTGTGCTTTTTCGCCAGGTTCCTCGTACAACACATCACACTAATACGTTCACCTAATAGTAGAAGAGCGTACCTCAACCGGTGGTATGGTAAACTAAGGTAATTTCACGATAATTCGAATAGGGTCTCTAACTTTCTACCGTCGGCGAAGTTTCATCCAACAGAGCGCACCGAGCTACGGATTTTAAATCTGGACGCGCCCGTTTCCTCTTTGAAAGGCCCGCTCTTACCCATTCCCTTCCCACCCCTTTCTACCACCACCCCCCGTTCATCCCACGTCGCTACCCTTTTCTCCCTACCACCTACCACCGTTATATTCCAAAGTGTTATTAACGTGTATTACGTTCACGATCGAGATTAATATTCCAGGTTAATCCGTTTTCCATCCCTTTCGAAACTGAATATATTGAACCCTCTCATTTGAAATTAAAAATATTCTTAACGAAATATTCCCACATTCTTGAACTTATTATTTATTTATTTCTTTATTTAATAATATTTTATTGACCCTAGTGCCTAGGCTCCCTAAAGGCCATTAATTACAGTATAGTACAATGTAATGTATAGATAAAACAAAACAAAAATTAAAATTATGTAATTATTATTAAACTTATCATTATATTAGTAGTAACGCACAGTAAGTAGATAAATGTAAAAAGAAAATAGTAAATAATAAATAAAAGTATAATAGTTCTATAATAGTAGTATAGTAGTATTGGTTCAAAGCAATAAACATATGGTTTAAAAAGAAAAAAAAAAAAAAATTAAATTAAATTAAATCGTAAGTCATTATTTTTATTATTATTATTATTATTTTAGTCTTGATCGATTGATTTGTCAATGTTCAGTTTGTGAAACGTATTACGATTTATTTGTCAGATAAAATATATATCATTAAAAATCCTCTGTATCCAATGAATTATTTCTTTTTTTTCCGTAATCATTGTAACTAAACGATAAATAAATAAAAGAAGAGAAAAAGAAAGAGCATTTCGCGTGAAATCAAATCCCCGATTGCTACGGGGTGGTGGAGGGGGGAGTCTAATTTTATTTTCTTCATTTGACCGGTGGTTGCCGCACGCGTTTGCTGACTTTCCGCCATTAATCCTATGAGAACCCACCTCCCCCCACCCACGGGCTGAGTCAATGTTGGCATCTGACGTGGATGCAAATTCTTGTAATGGCGCAAGAGAACAGAAGGAAAACAAATCCTGCATTTCCCGATGCGTGGTCGGATCAACGGAACTATCGGAACACGATTTCACCGTGATTCCATTTATCACATACTTTTTATCCATTTTTTTTGGTTTTTGTTTTTCATTTTTACAATTTTTCTATTTTTATAATCTCACGAACGATATCTCTAATAATTTTCTTTTATTTTCTCCTAATTTATCCTTCATCCTTATTTATTCCTTTCCCACTTCTCGTAGAAAAAAAATGAAATTGGATAAACAAAACTCTCTCTCTCTCTCTTTCTCTCTCTTTCTGTGGAAAATAAAATATTTCTATTGTTTATAAATCGTTCCTCCGATTTATATTTCACCTCTGCTGCCATACAATTTTATTTCACCACAGGTAGATATTTTTCTATACGCGACTACGCGTATGTACGCATATACATACTCTCTCTCTCTCTCTCTCTCTCTTAATGAATCTCCCCCCGTCGACTGGGAGGCAACAGAATATATATAAAAAAAAAAAAACAGAAAAGAATTTTTCTCTCTCGCGAGAACGGGGCTTGGGGGGGGGGGGGGGTGAAACAAACGTGGCCAAGAGAAAGAATTTTACGATGGCGAACGTTTAACATCGCTGGGAGGAAGGAGGAAAGAGGAGGGGGAGGGGGATGAGACTTTTGTATTTTCGCAAAAGGGGTTGTCTTATGTTGCTACTACCACCACCCAATAGTGTTCGTTGAACGTAAATTCGAAATGCAATCAAATTTCGGTAGTTTGTAGTAACTTCTTTCCCCCCTCCCCCTTCCCCCTCCTCGTCCCGTCATTATAGTCATTTAAAAATCCAAGTTCAAAATGTAAAAGAAGAACCGCCGAGTGATTTCGTTTACCTTCTTCTCGTTCTACTACTACTACTACTACTATTAACCAAGCTTGCTCGCTTGTTTGCTTGCTTTCGTGAGCTACGTTTTTAAGAGGATTAAAACGTGAAGATTATTGGAGTAGAGGCTACTTCTTTTTCTTTTTCTTTTTCTTTTTCTTCTTTTTTTCTTTTCGTTATACGACCACCGAATATTTTTAACTCTTATTCTCGAACGAAAGGTGGTCGACTGCAGCAGGCTGGGTGGGCAGAGAAGAAAAAGGTGGGGTGGAGGGTGACGGGGACGGGGATGGGGGTGGTGGTGGTGGTGGAAAAAAAGGGAATGGTCCTTTCGAACGTTAATCGCGTCAAAAAGTGAATTTCACGAGCGAACCTCGAATATATTCGACTCTTTTAATTCCTCGCACGGTATAAAAAGAGAGAGAGAGAGAGAGAGAGAAAGAGAGAGAGAACGAAAAAAAGAAACGGAAAAAATTGCAAAATCTTCCTACTCGCGTATTTCGTCGTTCTCGATTATTTTCTACCTTTCTTTCTCCCACTCCCCCCCACCCTTCTCTTTCTATCTATCTCTCTCTCTCATTCCTTTTCTCTTTTTACATTTTATTTTATTTTTACCGTACGCTCTTCTTTCTGGGATTAGCTCTTCCCGCGTACGGGATCGATACGAATATAGCGTACTTTTATTTTATCGGCACAATATTACCGCTAAAGAAGAAAGAATTAAAAAGAGGAAAGGAGAGAAAGTGAAAGAGAGAAAGAGAGGAGAGAGGGGGCGGACGGGGGAAAAAATTTAGTATTCGTTTTGACAAAAATTACGGGTAGTAGTAGTAGTAGTAGTGGAAAACACGTATATGACACTTTCGTATAGTACTTAGGTATTATTTGTCGAATGGTGACGTGCATCTAACCTTCCATGCGTGCTAAACGCGCTATCGAATTTCGATTAATCGATTGGTCGGCCATTAAACGACGATACCGCGGCAACGAGCCATTAATAAAAGGGCTTAAATATTACGAAGATCGTCAAGAATGAGAAGATACTTCTGCCATGATTTTCACTCGTTCACTTCCATCAACCAACCAACCAATCAACTCCTACTCTCATCCCCACTCCTCACCGTCAACACCTAACCTCTTTCAGTTTCTTCTTTCTCGTATATCTGCTCGTTTTTTTCATAACATATGCATCGATGAGCAAAGAAAAAAGACAAATGGAAGAAAAGAATGTGGATGAAGATGATGATGATGATAATAATAATGATGATGATGATGATGATGATGATGAAGAAGGGGTCGGTCTGCATTTTTATAATTTTTCTGCTGGTTCTTTCGAGAACCATACTTCTTCATACTTTGTCATCTTTTCATTTCCTTTTTTTTTTCTTTTTCTGTTCTTTCTCGCCAGCTAAAGGTGGTTGTTCACGCCCAACGGAGCCCATATTATCTCCCCTCCCCCAGCCCCCTACTTCTTTTTCTTTTCTTAACTTTGACCTCCAAGCTCGTTGTTTCAACTTCGAGCCATCTTCAACGTTCGCAATTTCTTAAAGGGTAGAGTAACGTAAGCTCCCTCAAACGAGATATGCATTTTTTCGTTGTTCTTTGATCCGGCACGTTAAATGTAAAAGAGACAAAAGGAAAAGAAAAAAAAAACCGAAGAAGAAGAAGAAGAAGAAGAAAAAAGATTCTTTCCTAAACGAGAACAAAATGTCGGCTGAAATCATTTCGGTGCTCGTTATATTCTTTCTTTTTTTCTTTTTCTTATACATATCAAAATATTCATATTAAAAAACATTCCTATATGAGTTGATGATATACAAGGTGTTCGGTAAGTTAACGATCGAAATTGAAAAATGAAGACTTATTTTATATACGAAAAATATTATTCGACAAATCTAGAATAGAAATTGTTTAAAATAGAAACATCTCTCGTATCTCTAATTATTTTCTTATTTTACTCGGAATCAAATTTTTCCAAAACTAAAGCATCGAATGATCAAAATATTAAACTATCCCTTTCGATTTATTCTTTCACGAGAATTATCACCAATTACATTAACATATATTAAAAGAAAACAAACGATAATAAATGCTCTAGATTGAAACTTTCGAATCGAAGTAAGTATGTTAACAACGATGTGAGATTGGGGCACCCAAAAAGGGGTTAAGAATGGGAGGAGGAGAAGGAGGCGAGCAATTTAATAGTAAACAAAAAATGACTTAATTACGTTCGAATACTCTTTCATTACTTAAGCCCGGTAAACAGTAAGGGGGTCTCGGTTCCATTTCACTTTATAATTGAGTTTGAAACTATCGCGGGGGTGGTAACATGTAATCGGTAACGCGTAACAAATGCAAACTAAGACGTGCACACAGGAGACACGAGTTACCTGGCACTGATCGTGAGAATCGATAATGTTGCATAGATTGCAACATACCGTTAACGCATACTTAAACATTAATAGTAAACCCATAGCATCCTATATCGTACGTGTGACAACGAATGAGTTAATAATTAAAGAAAAAAAAAACTGGTGTGTGTACTTATGTACGCACGTAAGAAGTTATACTTCTTTGCAGTACCAAAACGAACATAACCTCAATAACCTCAAAAATAACTTAACAAAAAAAAATTTATTATTATTATTATTAATTTAAATTTATTATCGATATATTATATATATTAGAAAGAATAATAAAATATCATAATATAGATATCAGTCCACACTAAATATAAGAGAGATATATCGAATTACTTCACGCGTCAACGGCCATGGCGCTGTGATAGCATTGGTTCCCGCTCGATCATTTAAGTAAAGCAGCGCTGAGTACGATTAGTACTTGGATGGGTGACCCGCTTGAGAAAAAAAGGGGGGAAGAAGAAAAGAAGACAACTTCATGCCGTATACTTGAAATCGCTTTGCCGCGCGTCGTAAATACCGACAAACTTCATGGTGTCGTTTTTCCAGACGCTCGGAACAAAATCACTCCCCATTACATTTTCCCAAACGCGCCAAAAGAAGTATAACTTCAATAAAAAAGAAAAAATCATTTTTGTTCGTTGATTTTGTCGTGTCAACGTTTATACGTTTTAAATGTTAAAATGATGCTAACGTAATTGTATCGGCAATGTAATTAGAAGCAAAGCATCGTTGTCATTGTCGGCGTAGCAGTTGACCATGATCGTGTACGAGCCACGAAGGATATTCCGGATGCCCGTAATCCCAGAAGGCTACGTTATGTTAGCCTCAAAGCCCTTCTGGCACGTGCGTTGACACGTTAGCGGGATGCTTCCTAACTGCGAATTCTCCTGCATTCTCCTCTCACCGAATGATCCCACTATACCCTCTCTTACTAGTGATCCTCTCCGTGATATCTTCAACGAGATTTACCACCGAAGATTAAAAAAGGAAAAAAAAAAGCACAACGATGTTATCTTAACTTTTTCATACGTTTTTATAATAATAATAATAATAATATAAGATAATTATATGTGTGTTCTCTCGTAACTAGCGCTAATCAAATGTTATTTATTTGAAATGATTATATTTAACGATAAAAAAAACATATAACATTATTCTTTAATTATATTAATTTATTTATTTAATAATCCCCGTACGAATATTTTCTTTTCTAATCGTGCAAAATGAAACTAACAAAAAAATATATTCAAATCACGGAGTGGGATTAAACTCGAATATAATAATAATAATAAGAAGAAAAAGAAATCTCTTGACAAACTGGTAGGAGGTATCCAATCCTATCTTAACTATATAAAAGTATTTACTACATATACCATTTTACCCGGGTATACCGTTATTACCGGATTATTTTGCAAAATTTGTACAGCTTAAAACCGGGAGAAGTTTGAAAATTGCAGCTTGGTGTAACGCGAGAGAATCTCTGCATCTTATTAGGTTATCTAACGGTAACAATCGTTAAATACTCTAGCTGCTAGTCGAATACTACTGGTTGCTGTTCTCCTAGTTCGTAGCTGAGTTTGACCGTAACTTCGGGCAATGTCCAGACTCGTTATAACCAACACGAAGAGCCGAGCAAAAGCAAATTAGTCTGGTCTATCTCGGGCATCTGATTATCGTCGAGAACCTTTCTTCCCCTACACAATACGCAACTCTACCAATAAGCATATGAATGCATATGCATACATCTATATATCTGTATATGTGTATTTGTGTATATCTGAACACACGTATGCTTATACTTCAAGATATAATAATACGCTTTTCTACACGAAATTATTGTCAATGCGATGATCCTTTCATTCAAACTAAATCTCATTCTAATATTGTCACGACTAAACCTATCCTCTCTCATCGTTTGTTATTAATTTAAAAAATACACGAAACGTGTATATATCAGGTAATTAAATAAATTCGATATATTATCTTTAAATTATTCTATCATTCTTGCATAAGTCGATGTGCGTATAAACAAACGTATACGTTAATCGTGATATTTATTTTATATATCAATGATTAGAATAAAATTTATTTTTAAATCTCTACATTATTGTAATACATTTAATTAATAATTTAAAAAAAAAAACATATATCTTTCAATGTTTTGTTTAATATATATACATAAAAAAAGAAAGAAAAATAGGACGGTGAAAAGTTCGATCGTTACAGAAATCGATAGAAATTTTTGTGAGGGTGCGAAATGTGCAAAAGGGTTCTATATGTGTATGGTCTTTCATTAGCCACAGGAAATTAAGCAAGAACCACCGTAGCCTGTCTGTTTCCTTTCATCCCTTCGGAGTACTCTTGAAAGCGTTATTCCATGACGTTCATTGGTTGGTTTTGGATAGTTGGGTGTTGATTCGTACGTACAACTGGCATCGACTCTCGAAAATCTAACCAATACCAAATACGTTTGCATCCCTTTTGGAATGTATTATACACTTCAAGCCTATCTTTTTTTTTTATTCTTTTCCCCCTCGTAACTCTCTCCTCTCCTCTTTCCCCCTTTTCCCGTTGCCTTTACCCTTCCTCCTTTTTTTCATATCATTTTTTTATTTCCATTGCAAATAACTCATCTTCTTTCATCAGGCGATACTTATTATACGATTAATCAACTACTACTACTATTATTAGAATGACGAAGATGGTTTGACAATAATTATGGTAATAAAAATGCAAAAACACAAATGTCGAATGTATATGCACATATATTTCGATTCTAATAATAAATTCATCGAGTAAAGTTCGTAACTACTTGAACCGAGGTCATTAAACCCCAGACGGCAATTATTATTTAACGAATAATATGCGAAAAGACGATATATTACTTATGTAGTAGTGTATCGAGAAATCGAATAAAAAAAAACAATTTTAATCCCGAGAGCCCGAGAGAGCCCGAGAGAGAGAGAGAGTGGTGACGAGTGGAGAGAAAAGGTGAGGGGAGGGAAAGGTTGTGAAGCCAGAAGTGGAGAGGAAATACGCGCGATGTGCATTACACTTTTAAATCTTAATTATCAAGTCAGATTACGAGGAATTAATTTCACATCGGTGCAACCGCGCGCGCCGTCTAATGACGTCCGATGTTAAAAAATCGATTTAAACGCGTACGTGTACCCTTCCCGTCGGCCTTTTAACCTTTCGCTCACCTTTTTAAAAAAAAAAAGAAAAAGAAACGAACAAAAAGAAAAAATACAATAGCGTCAGCGTAAACTAGTCTTTTCTTTGATACTCATATTCGATCGGAAATATTCATTATTGTTTTAAACGTGAATCATCGATACGCGTAGTTTACAATCGGGGGAAAAAAAAAAAGAAAGAAAAATGAGAAAAAAAAAAAATCGAATGAATTCTACATTATTTTCATTCTTTTCACGATTCAACGTGAATATGAATTATACGATTTAACGTAGGATATATATATAAATTTATAGTAACTGTCTGACAGGTTCACATTTCAGTCAACCCTCTTTTGTATCACTGCCACACGAGCCAGGCCCTTCATTTGCGAGACGACAAGCGAACTCCGTATTGCCCCTAAGCGCAAACGTAAAGAGAGAGAGGGAAGAAAAGTGGGAGGGTGGAGGTGGTGATGGTGGTGGTGGTGGTGGTGGGGGGGGTATCGAGGTAGGTAGAGGGTGACTTTGACTCGAAAGGAGGTGGTTGCGGGATGGTAGGTAGATAGGAAAGTGGGTTGGGTACGCGAGGGAGGAGAATTTGCATAATTGTTTTCAGTTTACCAGGGCGCCTTGCGCTAATGAAGAAAAATACGTCCTCGGCGTGCCGTCCGTGCAGAGCGATACGGTAACCACCGATATTCCTCCCTTCCCTTCCCCTTTCCTACCCTACCCAACCCTTCCCTTTCCTTTCTTTTTCTTCTTCTCTTCCACCACCTCCTCCTACTCCTCTTTCTTCTTCTCCTCACCTCATTGCCACTCTCTTCATCCCATCGTTTCCTCCCTCCCTCAGTACTCTACCCTCCTCCCTCATCCACCCCTTCACTTTCTTCCTTCTCACTCATTTGTTCGTTCGTTCGTAGCGTTTGCTTGCTTGCTTGCTTGCTTGCTTGCTTGCTTTTATTCGCCAGTGTGCTGTTATTTCGAACCCTTTGGGGGCTTTTTAATGATTTATTAACGATACCGCGCGAAACATAATTATTTATAATTAATTTTGTAATGAACGGCATCGAACCCAACGACCTACGCGAGGAATACATTAGAAACGTTGCTGCAATTACACAAGGCACACAACAAGATCTTGTTTTTTCATTTCCTTTTACACATCTATACTCGATTGTTTTTCAAACTTATTTTATCGTACAGTATAGAGAGAGTGAGAGAGAAGCTAGTAGACATTAAAATAATTAATAACTGAACAATAAGTAACGAACGATTATCGAGAGAGATAATAGATAACGTTCATACTTAACGTATATTATAATTATTACAACTGACATTTACGTTAACGAAAGGTTTAGAGAATGAACGATGACGGAAGGAAACATTTTCGATGGAATTATAATACGTACACTAATTCATTTGCTTTCACCATCACACACACACACACTCTCTCTTACTCTTTTAGTTTTGAATGAAGTATACAATTCCATCGAATGCATTGAGTCACATTGTTTCATGTTCGATTTTTCCTACGAAATAATCTAACGTAGAACGAATGAACGAGAACGAGAATGAGAACTAGAATGAGAACGAGCTAGCTGGAAATCGTATTTACCGTGAAGGAAATGAAATTCCGCGTTATCACAGTACTCGCGATTGGTGGTGTGACCATAGGTCCTGGTACGAGCAAGATAGACAGATAGATAGATAGATAGATAGATAGATAGATAGATAGAAGGAGAGAGAGAGAGAGATAGAGAGAGAGAGAAGTGAAAGGGAATGCTGAGCGATCGTGTGCGAAGGGCGATAGGTAATTTCGAGCGGATACCACGAAGGACTAATCTTCGAGCAAATCACGGTGAGCGTATTGGTGTGCCGCGGGCGCGTTGACTAGAGTTAGACCTGCAAAATCGAAATAGTCGATCGATTTTGCGTCCTCCTTGCGTTCCCTTCCCAGTACTCGGAAGAAGAAGAGGAGGAAGAGGAGGAAGAGGAGGAGGATACGACGTTCAAAGGTTGATAGAATACTGTGAGATGAGATAAAGATGGACGAAACTGAAATAGAAGGAAGAAAACGAGAACGAACGAACGAACGAAGAAGGGGTGAACGGTTGAAGAGGTGGACTAGGAGGAGGAGGAGGACAAGGGGGAAGCTGAAGATAGAAGGGTGACCATCCACGTTTTAAACTCTCCGCTAGATACGCCGGTCACGTGTAGTGTCCGCTGATACGAAAGCAGCATACAAAACTTTTTCACCCCTTTCTCTTCCCGGTTCTCTTAGCCTCCTATATCTCAACCCCTTAAAACCCCTTACACCCCAATCCCCTCATTCTTCCAACCAAGCTCGCTTTACTGAGTATGTATATGTCACCATCACCACCACCACCACCACTTTCTTCTTCCTACATCCCAATCCCTATGTTCGTGAACGTACACTAGCAACCAACCAACCAACCAACCAACCAACCAACCCTACCAGAGACAAGAAACAAGAAGGTCCCTGAGCTACGTGAGCTAGAGACACGTACACAGTGTCCTCTTGCAAACAACATTTTAAAGAGAAGAAACGTTCGACTCTTTCTTTCTTTCTTTCTTTCAACCTTTTTTCTTGACTCTTCTTACTTTTACTCTTCTTCTTTTTCTTTTTCCTCTTCTGTATTTCTTGCCGACATATGTACGTTCTGTAAAACCCCGTTAAACTACACCCCACATATCTTCTTACTCTAAGAATGATTTATTCGATTTTCAATGCTGTCTCTATCATCAGATCTACTTTCTTCTATTTTATATTTTCTATCTTTTCCAAATCTTATTCGACTATTATTAATAATAACACACATTCGTTTCTTTTATTTATTTTTAACTTTGATAAACGAATAAATTCGTCACCGGTCGTTCTGCGTTTTAATTATAGCAATCGATCCGCGTAGAAGAAAATAATTCACCGAACAGTGGAGAAAAGATTTAAAAAAAAAGAACGGAAAGGACGAATAACAGTGAAGAACGTTGATAAAAAACAAGAAGAAGAAGAAGAAGAAGAAGAAAAAAATATTTCCGTAGTAGCAGCAGAATCAGCAGACTGGGATGGTTTTCTACGAAATTACGGGAAAATTTTCTACGACTTTTAACGTCGGTACTGTTCTGACTGACCCTATCCATCTCTATCGAATCATCCTGTCTGTCTATCCCCCCCCTCTCTCTCCCTCTCCCCCCACCCCCTTTTTCTGATACTCTTTTTCACTCCCCCTCTGACCGATTTGCTCCTTTCTTTATATCTTTAGATTCGTCAATCCTGAAGTCTCGTCTCCGTTTTCTTTCCTTCAGCGTTTTTTTCCTCCTCCTCCTCCTCCACCTCCCCCCATCGAGATATTTCCTTTCTCGACATCAAACCGAGCTGAATTAACGCGACTAAATAAGAGCTTACAAGTGGATCCATCTTAAACGAAAAGATCTTACTAATTGTCAAAATGGATGGATTGAAAAAGGATGATGGGGGAAAGGGGAGGAAGGAGGAAGGGGGAGTGGGGGAAATCGACGTCACATTGATTGCGATTATCTGATAGGAGGAAAAAAAAGATTATGAGGAAATTCAATGAGTGAAAGAAATTCGAGTGATTTCAACGACGATTCAGATACGTTTCAATGAAATTAAATATTATATAATATATATTAATATATATATATATATATAAATATTAAATACATACTTATAATATATTAAGTATTATAATATTTTATTAAATATATAATCGTATTAACAAATATTCTACTTTAGTTTCCTATGATAGAAAAAAATACAAATCGCGCTTTTTCTTATTGGAAGTAAATACGGAATTAAAGGAACAAAACAAAAAAACAAAAAACAAAAAGGAGAATATACAACGAAATGCTTTTTATTCGGGATATAATCCCGGGGTCAATTTGAAAAGTAGTAGCTTAATTTCTTTGGAAAATCGTGAAACGTTCAGAGCGAAACGATTCGATGCTACTTCGATCCCGAAAGTGTGTGCGAGAGAGACAGAGACAGAAACAAAGAGAGAGAGAGAGAGAGAGAAAGAGATGCCACCAACGCCTACGAGTTTCAGTCGGCGTGATCGAAGATTCGATAATCGTACCGAGATCGTCCACGACTGCGATACGCCTCGCGGCGTCCAATTACCGATCGGTAATTGGGGCAGAATTTCTGCTGAGCTCAAATTTGCGCTCTCTCGCTGCTTTTGTCCGTCCTCTGCTACCACCACCCCCACCCCAACCCCCACATCCTCACCAACCACCACCTCTGCTGAAATCCTACTCCCCTCCCCCCTCTTCCTACCGCACCCGACCGACTTCCTCTTCATCCCCCTCTAACAACCACCCCCACGATCGTACTCGTACCCTGTTTTCAACCCGCTGCGGTCAGTAGCCATTGCTTCGTTGTTAATTAAAGCGATTATACTTGCTTTCAAGGTACGAAATCATCGTACTCTCTCTCTCTCTTTCTATTTCTGTTTCTGTTTCTTTCTTTCTCTTTCTTATCTATATTTTTATTAGAACCTATAGTTTAACGACTGTGTTCAATGCAATTGTTGTTATTTTATCAAGATTATTATTTTCACGTATGATAATTTGAAGAAAAATATTATTCGAATGAATGACATAATTTATTCTTCCTCATCGTCGTTTATTTTCCTTGACAAAATTATTGAATTTATAATTGACATAATTATTAGAAACGATTCACGAAGAAATATGAAACAAATTTGATATAATTGTATATATAGAAATTTACCGATAAAATATTTCAATCTTAAGTTACACGGAAATAACTTCGAGTAGTTTGTTTGGTATCGCATTGATAAATAAAACTCTAATTGGTTTATAATTAGTCAAAGCGTATTTTGAAATGACGTTGAATTACCTCAACGGCTAAATAATTCGAATCGACGAAGGTCGATGATTCGTTCATTTCGCGCGTCTCAAATTTTACTTCGTTATTCATTATTTAAAAAAATCAAATAAAATAAAATAAAAATGATTTTTCTCTACGCGACCTAACAATGAGATAAACAAAAATTCCTGGAATGTTATCTCCCGTTTGGGAATAAAACGAACTATGGGAACGAATGATTGGTGAAGGGGCGGTGGGAGATGGAGGGGGAGGGGGGTTTGTAATTATTTTTCAATTAATACGCGAAAGCTTCGGGGAAAAGTCTGGTTCCTGGTTGAAAAATACGCAACGTCGTAGCGTGCGCATAGTTGAGTAATGGTAGTGGTGATGGTGGTGATGGTGGTGATGATGGTGGTGGTGGTACTTACGCGAGATAGCCGAAAATTATTCCCGAATCAGCCGTTTCGCGAACCCTCGAATTTATTCCCCTCGAAGCACGCGTAACGGAGCGTATACAAGGTACTTTTAGTGGGAGGTGGTGGGATCTATGGGGGCTGGATTTCAGCACGTGTAATATTCCTCATTTTCGGATGTCTGCTGTTCGTTCGAGTTTTCGTAATAAACCGTCGACAATCGTCTTGACCGATCAAACTCTAATCGATACTTGTCTTCGTGTTTCTTGATTATCATCAAAAACACAAATACTAAATCGATAACGATCATGATAATTAAACGAGTATCATTTTCTATCGAATAAAAAATCATACGTAAATGATAAAATAATAATCTGAAATAAATAAAAATAAAATAAAATAAAATATTTCTCCTTTTTTTCTCGAATCCGAGTCAATAATTAAATAAAAAAAAAAAGAAATAAAAATAAAAAACGACAACGGTAAGTAAAGTTCTATCTCGTCAGTTTTAGGGGTTGATAATAATTAATGACAGTCGTGGAAGAAAAAGACGGGACACACAGAAGGATAAAGAGGAAAGAGAGAGTGAAACGAGGAACGAAGGTTGGGTAGGTGAGCAGAAAGGGTAGAAGAGTACGGGGCCAGGGGGGCAGGGGGCAGGGGGGAAAAGTACTCGTCGAATCAAAGGAACGAATCGGATCGGCATGCTCGCGGGATCTCCGTTCGTAGAGCACGAATTTAATTTCCTCCGTCTATCCGGTGCAGTACCGAGAGTACCTACAGCACCAGTACCAGCACCAGCACCAGCAGCAACCGAGGGAATCGGTAAGGGAACTAATTATTTCGTTGGCATTGGCTACGGATGGTGAAAGATGAAATGAATGAATCAATGGGGTGGGGGAGAAAAAAAAGAGAAAAAAAAAAAAGAGAAAAAAGAGCATCCAGTGCGCTACGCTGCACGGCCATCTCCCTTTTTATCCCCCCTTCCTATTCCTATCCCCCCTGCCCCCCTGCCCCCGCCTATACATCGAGAACACACTGGCTCTTTCTACTCTTTTCCAATTCGCGCAATAAGCGAAAGTTATTTTCCTGCCAGAGTGCGGGTCCGTGCTTTCGAAGCCAACCAAACGGGGGTTGGAATGGGGTTGGGGTGGGCTAGGGTGGGAAGGAAAAGAAACAGAGATAGAGATAGAGAGAGAGAAAGAGAGAGATAGAAAGGCAGCTTGCGATAAGCGGTTATCGGAGTGTAATTCAATTACGGGATCTTCACGGTGCCTGGAGCACCATTGTCTCGTTTTGCCAACCACCCTTCCTCCCCCACCTCTCCCTCCCTCCGCATACCCCCGTTCGCACCCATGCCATCGTCGAGGTAGACGCTGATTCGTTATCACCCTGCGTCCGTTGAGACACAATGGTGTTAAACAGGAGATAACCAAACTGATATTATAGTTATCGACCCGCCTGCCTACCCTCCCTCTCCTCTCACCTCGCCGGAGTGTTACCCTCGTTGACAACTTTGTTAAGTCACGTGACTACTATCTCCGTCTCTCTCTTGTTTTTTTTTTCATCTGTTTATCGATAAAAAAAGAATAAGAATGATATGTAAGTTCATAAAATTCAGGAATAGTATAATAATATTACGAATTATAGCACACAGGTGGGTGTACGATATTATTTAATACCGATGGGAAGGAAATGGGGTGTATGCTTCGTTTTTTTCTTTCTTTCTTTCTTTCATTCTTTCGAATGTTTTTTGCATAGAACATTAATTAACGAAGTAGATGGTAGAAAATGAAATATGATGGTTTGAAGTCTATTTACACGTGGGGAAAAATTTGCGTTGGAATATTTATATGTGTATGTGTTGTATAGATGTGTATGAAATTATTACTTATATATATATTTCTATATAACACGTTAAGATTTATTTTATTTAATAAAAAAAAAAAAAACGACACGTGGGAGAAATTATCACCGAGTAACGTGTTGCACGTGTTGTGGTGTTGCACTCACAATTTTTGTATATTAATTTGTTTAAATTCAACTTTAATATTACGACGATGATGATAATAATCGTGCTACGTATACGAAAGATTCTCTCGTGACACACTGATTATTAATTATTTTCTTTCGTTATCTTCTTGTTGTTCCGTTGTTTATTTTTCTTTTTCCTTATTTCTTTTTTTATCCGACGAAATAAATCGTAACGCGAGATATCGCATATAAATACGTTGAACTAATTTCTTATCTTTATTATTTAAAATATGAACGTACGTACGAAGTTAAAAAAAAAAGAAAATGAAGGTAAGAAAAATGAATAATCGTTTATCGTTTCGTATGCTAACCATTTTGGGACCATTTTTCTTTTTCTTTTCATTGCGATTAAAACATTTGCGCGAATGCACAATATCCCATTATATTATATAATTAAATGAATATAATATAATAATAATATAATATTAATTGTGCGAGAATTTATAACAAGCAATATTTTTCAACGACCTATACTTGTTTTGTTTTATTTTGTTTTATTTTATTTTTCGTTTTCGTATTCTTTTTATCTTTTCAATTTATTTTTTCTTTAACCTCTCCCCACCCAGCCCCCCTTTCTAGTCGTCCGTGATATTTTAATACGTTTATGTCGATGGAAAATCTTCTCTATGGATTTGCCATTCAACGATTGGTGTTTAATCGAAACGATAAAGGAATCGATAGGAATGCACCACCTCCTTCGTTAGCGGGATTCTGAAAGAAAGTGAGAAGAACCGAGATCTGGAGAAATAGTGAAAAGAAAATAAAGCTAAGCGGAAGGAAAATTCGAAGCTCGGTGGTGCGAAACTCTTTAACGACTCTACCTTCTGACTTCTCTAACCTCTTTCTTCCCACCCCCACCCCCTTCCACCCCACCACCACTTCTTTTTTTCTTTCTTCTCCCCCTCCTCCTCCTCCTTCTCCTGTTTCTTCGTCTTCTTTTACTGATTTTTTTGTTTTGTTTTATTCCTACTTTTTGTTTTTTCAGCCTGATAATCCGACAGGAAGAAAAGCGAAAGGAGAGTAAGGGAATATAAAAATAAAAGAAAATAAAAGAAAATAAAAGGAGAGAGATTTCGTGGACCAACGTTTAAAAGTAAGACCGAAAAAAAAAGGTAATAGAAAGAAACACTTAACGCAAAACGATGTTTTGGTACGTATAATCATTTCTTTTCTTTCTTTTTCTTCTCCTATACACCTGCTGTTGAGTTGCTTTTTTTGTTTTTAAAAAAGAGAGAACATTTATTTTACGCAGTTACGAATTTTCCGTCTCGTATTTTATAATAAAAATTTATAATAAAAACGAAAATACGACAGAATAAACGAATTTTGCTAATAATTTTTTTTCCTATAATTGCGTGAACGAGAAAAATATATTAAAAATATTTGCAAAAGAAAAAGAAAGGATAAATAAGATTGTGAAACGGAAATAATCCACTTTTTGTTTGTTTCTTTTGTTCGTTTTAAGGGGTTATACGCAGTTAGAATTTAAAAAAAATCGATTTTTTTTTTTCATTTTCGGAATGTACATATATTTAAGTATATTCTCTGAAAATTTCAAATCGATCCGACAAATATTCTTCACTTCGTGTAAGCTGCAAACAAAAATTTTTAACTATGTGTAAACGTCTCTTTGAAACTTTAAACGCGTTTTTCTCAAAACGGTATTTTCAAAGTCGGTGATCTCGATTTTTCAAAAACGGCTTAACCGATCGGTTTCGAATTTTTACACAATCTTCTTAGATATATTCCTCAGGTATTAAGTATAAGGAATAATTTTTAAAAAATTTATTACTATTTTTTGTAACAATTTAGAGCGAAAATTTTAGTCAAAAACAACAACTTTTTTTCAAATAGATGCCATTTTGTCAAAAATCAAAATTTTTATTATTCCTTGGTTTTAATACCTGCATTAATCTATCCTTTAAAAGAATCCACCATATTTTTTAATTTCAATAATCCAAACCGCTAAAATGAAGATCACCGCCAAACGTCTTTTTTTAGAGGACGTTCAGGAAATCATCTACAGGAGCGGTGCAGATTAATATTTTTACATAATCGACGCGCTATTGTATTCTCAAAAGTTGGCTCTATTTGAATTACCATCACTTTTGTTTGAGAAATAAAAACTGTTTCTAGAAAAAATTCATGAAAATACGTCTTTTTCGAGCCTCGCAACTGCGTATAACCCCTTAAATGATTATTAAATCGATATATTACGCGATCAAATAAAAATTCAATGTTAATATACACAAAAACAATATATATTTTACTTCTCTGTATAAGAGATAAGATAAAACTGATTCAACCGAGTCGTCTGATTCTTCCGATGACTCAACAACGACCTTTGTTTAATACGTTTCGTTTAGGTAAACATTCTTTCGATTAGAAGATGAGAACTAACACTGTTCTTCTTCTTCTCTTACACGTAATTCTTATATTTAGAATAACACGAAGGTTTCTTATGTTAGCGAAATAGAATATAATACATAATACTGAATAGAAAATTTCGAAAAAATAAATAAGAAAACAAGAAAATAAAAACGAAAAAAGAAAAAACAGGACGGAAAGAAAAAAATGCAAAAAAAAGTAAAAATAATCTTACCAATCGTTAGGCTCGATGTGATTTTCATTCTCGTTCGTGTGCATCGACATGCTGTTCTTCAATAATTTGTAATCTAAGATTAATTTGTGTTGCTGCAACATCACACTTACTTCTATTATAACTACGAATTTTATTTTCTATCTCTATATATAATATATTATATATATATATATATAGAATTTTTTTTTTCTTCTTTTAAATTTGTACGTGTGTGTGTGTTAAGAAGCAACTACAAACGTTGTTATCGTTGTTTTTCACTCTTTCTCCTGTTGATCCTTTTCCTCTCTCTCTCTCTTCCTTTCTCTTAACGATTTGCTGCAATAAACAGGATAAAATTGAGAATATTTCTCCCCGAAAACTTTCGACGAGTTTTCCTAGATAGATTTATACACCCCCCCCCTCTACTTCACCACCACCACCACCACCACCACCATTCCTCCTCCCACTTTGTTATCAATGCTCGAATTAATTCTCCGTAAACCGGGGGAAACGAACGACGAATGTTCAAGGAACGTGTTCCGTGCCGTGGCAAGTTAAAAACTTCTTCCCCGGACGGTCCGCGTATAATAATATTAAATTCTAGCCGAGTTATCTTCGCGTTTTTGTACCTTATTCGTTGCAAGCACGCGTATTTAATGAATCAAATCACGGAATGCCGGGGCAAAAAACGAACGGAAAGATGAAAATGAGAAAGAGAGAGAAAGAGAGAGAAGATGGGAGGGTGGGAGGGAGGGGGAGAGTGATACATATAGACAGAGAGAGCGGTGAGGGAGGCTCGGAAGAGGGGGGGAGGGAAGAAACTGTGTGTGTTAGTCGAATGCAGAAAAAGCAGTAACGTATTTCAACGAACCTCGTGGTTTTCTAGAATATTCCAACGAACGTTGATCCAAGTAAACACAGTCTCTCTCTCTCTCTCTCTTTATTTCTCTCTATTTTCTTCCTTTTCTCTCTACATTTATCTATCTATCTCTTACATTCTCTCTCGGTTAAAGTTTATGCACATTGCTTACCCAAAAAATGAAGTAGGTACATCAACGAACAGCAGCAGCAGCAACAGCAGCACGTAGATGGAAGAGAAAGTGTGCGTGGGAGGGAGGGGTGGGGGGTATAAAATACCAGTACTCGGTAAAAGAGAGCAAAATTCGGAAAAGCGAATTTAACGAAACCAAAATGCAGCAGGGAAGGTGGATCAACAGCAGCAGCAGTAGCAGCAGCAGGAATTCGCGAGCACGATAATTGAACACGAAAGTAAAGTTTTATTCTCGATGCAAATGATGCAACTGCAACGGCAGCAGTAGCAGCAGCAGCAATTGAATATAACGATGGATACGTTAAGGAGCACTGTAAAAGTACGACGAATCTTTCGAACGTACGAGAATAACTGACAAGGTCTTACGTATATCGAAAACTTGTAAACAAGTTTCGAGACCTTTCGCCCTTTTTGCTTGTTGAACAGTAAACAGGAACAGTTTAAATCTATACCAATGTTCGTGAGTTTATATGTATCCATTTGTATGTTTATTGTACGTGTGAGGTGAGTACGTGTGTGTTCGTATGTGTTTATGTGTGCTTACAAAGTCCTTCATCGGAATGTTTTCTTTGTTTTCTCATTCGATTTTAACAATAAGTAAATACGTTTAGAAGAAAGTTAGATAAACGAAATGATTTCGACTAAATATATGGATAACGTGTAAACTATATATGTATTTTACAGATATTAATGAGAAAATATAATCATTTTCTTTTCTAAATTATAATTATAATAATAATAATAATATATCGTTGAAATAATATGGAATAATATGTTCGATAATATGAAATATTTGTAGTTAAATTTTAGCCGATCGAATCGTAAAACGCGTGGTTTACGTGTGTGTACGTTGCGTATCCAATAATACGCCGTTTGGTATATTACGAAATTAATCGAAGTTTTCCGGTGTATAATGTATGTTCAGTTAAAAAACGTTTTAAATTGTCCACCCTCGTACTCTTCCTTCCTTCCACCTCCTCCCCTTTCTATCCGCCATTCGCGAATAGAACATGGCAGAATTGCAATTTCGATTACGTTACTCTTTGGAATAATCTGAATGTGATAAAAATCAAATTTTTACGCGCGAGACTCTGGCATTTACGAACTGTACAGGGATCATTTTGAAATTTCATTTTCCTTTTCGCATACATACATATATCGTAAATACATTCTGCATTATATTCGTTGCTCGTTCGTTCGTTCGTTCGTTCGGTTTTCGTCGTCGTCGTCGTCGTCGTCATCGTTGTTGTAGTGTTGTTGTTGTATTGTGTGCTTATGTAGATGTATACGAACGTGTGTTCCTGTGAGTAGAGGATACGATACGTACTACTCTATATAACGTAGAATTGCGTTTGCAAATATTAACGAGCCTTTGCCTACTAATGGATGGACGCTCATTGCGCCCGACTGCGACGAATTTTCGAACGTGGCTTTACATCCACGTATTTATACATAAATATATATATATACGTGTGTATATGTGTGTACGACGTGTACGTATATACAAAAATAGAGATTTTAATCGTGAAAAATTTCTATCGCTAAATTATCGATACCCCCTACCCTCTCCCTTTTTTCCTCTACCTCCTCCTCCTCCTGCTCCTCCCCTCCTCCATCATTCCACTCCATCGATATCGTTCTTTCCATATCGTTCATTAGCAAAGTAGTTTAAACGAATAACACACGAATATTTTCACCAACTTGTCTATGTTGTTCAGGTTTACCTACTACCACCACACACACGTGTGTGTGTGTGTGTGTGTTGTTATCATCCTCTATATTGCAATAATAAAAATATACGAAATAAAATAAAATAAAATACAAAATTACCACGATCCGCGTTATACGTATCTGTCTTCTTAATTAACAATTCCGTCTGGTCGGACGATAATTGGTTGAAAAATAAACGTTGCAAATATCGAAATATGACAAAGATACGAATTAACTTTCCCTTAGACGAACTAAATTATCTCTTAAAGATACCATCGTTCTCTCTCTCTCTCTCTCTCTCTCTCTATCTGTCCTATCTTTTTTGTATTTTACTCTTCTTTCTTTTTTTTCCCCCGTATATCTCGTTTGTTAGCAAGGCTCGGGGTCGAGAAGCGAATTTTGATTTTGTCTTTTACATCGACGAGACAGTGTGTGCTGTGTGTGTGTGAGAGAGAGAGAGAGAGAGAGTAGACCCTCGTTGGCTGGGTTTAATTACTTTGATGAGAGAATAAGTGTAGGCAAAAAATGTACGAGCTTTCTCTCTTTCTCTCTCTCTCTCTCTCTCTCTCTTCATTTTTCCCCTTTCTCTTTTACCTCTCTTCTTTCAACCCTCTTCGACCTTTCCGCTCGGCGTATCAACGAATGCCTCCATCTTTCTCTTCTCTCTCTCTCTCACTCTCTCGCGATATGGAAATTTTAATATGCAGCAGTGAGGTAACGAACAACGAGAATGAATTTAATACTTCATTTATTTTAAAACACACACACGCGTGCAACGATAATCTTACACGTTCGTGTTATACTACTACAACACATCGAACACGAGGTACACGTTCGCGGGATAATTTTTATCTGATGCCTTGACATTTTTTGTATTTTTATTTTATTTTTTTCCCCCCATCGAAAGCCTCTATTTCAATCCTCCCCCTTCCCCCAGCCCGCCCCATATCTTCCCACCAGTCAACCTATCGTATATTTGTTACATAACAAAATAATTACGGGAACGGCTAGTTAAATTTTCTGTGCATATGACAAGTAGCGAGAGTATCGGATAAACAAACGTGGTAAAGTAACGAATTTGACAGGGTGGGTGGGGAGGTGGTGGTGGATATCGGGCTTGCGTTGATTTTTCTCTAAAAGAAAAAATAAAATATAAATAATACATTTTAAATGAAATATTTAACGCGACAATCCCCCTATCGAAAACGTTTCAATCGAGATACCCCGTTTTTCGATCGATACCTCAAAAATATCGATTTAACGTAAAATTATTAGACTCGTGTAACATTTACAAAGTAATTTTTTTTTTGTGTAATTTTGTAATTTTAATGATTCACGTGAATGGGTGTTCCTTCTGTTTTTTTGAAGTTATACTTCTTTTGGCGCGTTGGGGAAAATGTAATGGGGAGTGATTTTGTTCCGAGCGTCTGGAAAAACGACACCATGAAGTTTGTCGGTATTTATGAGGCGCGGCAAAACGATTTCAAGTTTACAGCATGAAGTTGTCTTCATGGGTCACCCATCCAAGTACTAATCGTACTCAGCGCTGCTTGACTTAAATGATCGAGCGGGAACCAATGCTATCGCAGCGCCATGGCCGTTGACGCATAAATTAATTCGATACATCTCCCTTATATTTAGTATGGACTGATATCTATGTTTTGATATTTTTGTTTTTTTTTGTTTTGTATTCTTTCTTATATATGTAATATATCGATCGATTGAAAATATGTTTCCTTTCTTTTTTTTTAAAGTTATTTTTGAGGTTATTGAGGTTATGTTCGTTTTGGTACGGCAAAGAAGTATAACTTCTTACGTGCGTACATAAGTACACACACTAGTTTTTTTTTTAGGTTATTTTTTTCTTTGAAGTTTTTTTTTGAAGTAATTTTTGAGATTATTGAGGTTATGTTCGTTTTGGTACGGCAAAGAAGTATAACTTCTTACGTGCGTACATAAGTACACACACCAGTTTTTTTTTTTTTTAAATTGGCACACGAAAATACGCGTTATTAGACCAAGTTATCGCATCGAGGAGTTATTTTCCACTTCACATACGTCGGTTGTGGGACGAACGTGGAAAATTCGTGGAATGCGGATGCTAGATACATAGATAGATAGATAGATAGATGGACGAACATACGGATATATATAACTATTACTATTACTATTACTACTATTTTTGGCTATACGAAAAAGATAAAGAGAAAGACGAGGATAATAAAAAATGAAAGGGTTTCAGGTAGACGTGTTGTTTTTCTTTTTCCTCTCTCCCCCTTTTATCGTTTAATTATGTGAGAATAAATTAAAATTTGAATTATTTTCTTTCTACCCTTTCTCTCCACCCTTCTTCTTTCTTTTTTTCTTTCTTCTTCTTCTTCTTCTTCTATTTCTTCTTCTATCCTTTCTTTCTATCTCTTTGACCATCCGTAGTATATTAAAAAAGTTTACGAGATAACGCGACTACCATCTGCCAGACAATTAAACGTAAAAAAAGAAAAGGGAAAGGAAAGAAAGAAAATAGAAGAACAATTTTATCCGATAGCCTTTTAAAAAAAAGTGATCGCAAGATCCTTCATCATCTTCTTCTTATTCTTCTTCTTCTTCTTCTATTTTTATTTAGCTCAAAGAGATTACACCCTTTTCTTTTCTTTTTTTTTTTCGATCGATTCAAATTTTATTCAATATTAGTTTATTAGTTTGAAAGGGTTTTTTTAAAATGAAAACTTAGAAAGAAAGTAAGGAATAAGTTATCAAAATGAAAACCGGAATCGAAAGATACATAACGTTTGATTACAAGATGTACCAAAAACTCTCTCTCTCTCTCTCACTTGATGATGTTTAGAAGGACTTCGTTTGGGAAACCCTTGACTAGTAAAGGTTCTCCCAGTCGCATTGACCGAAGTAACTTTGGATTCGAACTTTGCTTCCTTGATGTCCTTTTCCTCTCCCTTTTCTTCTCCCCCCTCCCCCCTTTTCCTCACCTCTCCACTCTTTATCTATCTCCCTTCTTCTTTTCACTTTCTTTTCGTTTCTCGCTCGTGTTCGTTGGCTCGTTGCGCGGCAACTTATCACAAACGGCAGCCTGCCACCAAAGGGCGAAGATTAAATTGGCTCTCGAGCATCAGGAAAAAGTTTTACGAACGCGGAGTCGCTGTCCACAAAAAGGAAAAAACGAGCAACCGTTATCGTTTCCTCGAAAGAGAAAAACGAGAGAGAGAGAGAGAGAGAGAGAGAAGAAATGAAAACATGAAAGAAAGAAAGAAGGAAGGAAACAGAAGTGGTACGTACACTCGTCGAACTTTTTTCTTACTCGTCATTCTTTCCAATAGCAAAAAAAAATATAATTTCTGATCATTAAGTATCATACGTATTCATTGATATCCAATAGAAATAAAATGATAATATTATTCTAATCGATCTTCGAATATAAACAAATTTAAATTTCATTTAGAAAATGTTCTATCCACTTTACTTTCTTTTAAAAAGTTGATGGATTCAAAGATAAAACAGTTGTCTCTCAATAACGAAGGGACGTGTTTCATATTAAATATATTACAGTTTATAATAATAATATAATACTAATTATACAGACGCCGACTATAGTCGGCACCTAACGAAAGAAGTTAAAAATTGCGCGAAATACATCCACCAATCGTTTAACTATATTAAAATTAAAATCTAGACAAGAAAATGATGTTACAAGTATAAATAATAAATTATAATTTCGTATATATAAAAAAAAAAAACAGGAATGAAATTTATTTGATTTTTCGTTAAATCCTAAACGTTAACTCGACAACATTAGACAGTTAAAAGGTAATTCGAATGAAGCTACCCAAACATATATATAATAGTATATATATAATATATTAAATATACTACAGACGCCGACTATAGTCGGCACCTGTAACGAAAGAAGTTAAAAATTGCGCGAAATACATCCACCAATCGTTTAACTATATTAAAATTAAAATCTAGACAAGAAAATGATGTTACAAGTATAAATAATAAATTAAAATTTCGTATATATATAAAAAAAAAAAAAACAGGAATGAAATTTGTTTGATTTTTCGTTAAATCCTAAACGTTAACTCGACAACATTAGACAGTTAAAAGGTAATTCGAATGAAGCTACGCAACCTCGGAATTAACTTCAGCACAATTTTGCGTCCCACGTGCACGCGTGCGCGCATGCACACGAGAATGTGTGCGAGAGAGAATAGGATAGGAGAAAATACAGAAGGATGTGACGTAAAGCAAAAGAGAGAGAGAGAGAGAGTACAGGATGAATAATATCGGCGGATGTTTGCGTTTCATCGCTCTCTCGTACACATTACTAACGCTCGTCTGAACGCTGGTCTTTCCGAAGGGACGGCAAAACGGGGATGGTTGGTGAGGAGGAGGAAGAAGAGGAGGAGGGGGAGGAGGAGGGACGGAAAACGGGGAGAAACACAATGAGCACTCAAGTAATAACGAAATTGATGTAGACCTGGTCGCCTCGCTTCTGTAAATACGCCGTAATGTGCACATTCGGGTTGTACCAATTAATTTGTCCTGTACGCACCACCAACCCACACCATCATTTTCACAATACCATTTCTCTGTTCTCTGTATCTCTGTTTCTATGTTTCTCTGTGTGTATGTGTGTGTGTGTGTGTTCTATCTTTCTGTCACTTTGTTCTTACAATCTTATCTATTTTTCTTCCCCTTTGATATCTAATTGCATGTCTTAATCATTTTTAGAATAATTAGTATCCGAGAAACACTTAAACTTAATTGATCAAACGTTTAATTATTATCAAATCACGAATTTAATACAGAATTTGACGTTTATATTCTTGGTTTATTCTTAGATACACGCGTTAACACCACCAACACAACCACCACCACTCTACAAAATTTCACAATTGTATTCTACGTAGAGAGAGACAGAGAGAGTAGCAGAAAGAAACACAAGAGATAAAACAAGAAAAGAAAAGAAGAAAAAGAAAGAAAAAAACTAAGGAGAGGAAAAAAGTAGGAGTAAAAAAGGAAAAGATCTTATTTGCAGGGGTCTTAACGATAGATCCGTTTCACGAACAGAGCAAAGGGTAATTTACATTCAATTCAGGAAATCCAAGATGTCTATTGGCTAAAAGACCGTTCCGAGAAGAATACCCGACTACCCAGCTCCTACATCGGATATCCGACATCTGCATAATTCTGCTTCCATTCTTTCTACTCTGCTTCTCTTCGTTCTGCTTATGTACTTTTCCTTCCTTATACTACTAGCTTCTATTCTATTCCCCTTTCTCCTCTTCTTCTTCTTCTTCTTCTTCTTATTCCTCTTTTTATGGCATTTACGTCATTCCAGTCCGCGAATTTTCAACACCTACTTCAGACACGTTCGTTACGAAATTACGCGTTCTAGACAGGTGCACGTTGATTTTTTAGCAAATATCCTCTCTCTCTCTCTCTCTCTCTTTCTCGTAACCGTTATACACGTTATATAGTTTTATACAAGCAGGTAAACTGGTATCACGAATCTCCGAGTGATAAATCGTAACGATAAACGAAATAGCTAGCCAGCCAGTCAGCTAGCTAGCTAGCTAACTCTAGCAAGATTCTGCAACCTATTACTTTTCTCGTTTATGTGGCTGACGTACGAAACCCTTGAAAATCAAGTATCATTATTAATTCCAACCCCTTCTCTCTTTCGTCTACACCTAACGTGGTGGTCGTTATTCTCGATAGTCTAATGCATTTCAATTAATGGAAATACGCGTATTAAATGTTTAAATATATACTTTTACACAAATAATATATTTAATTTATAATATTAAATATAACGAAATTACGAGATCTTATATTTCGTTAGTTTCGTTGTAATAGTTTTTTTTTTTATATATATCAATTCGATAAATTAATGACAAGCATAAATTTTCACTTCGTAATCAATACAAATTGTCATTAAATTTATTTGTTCAACACAGTCATTATACACTATTTGATTATTATCAAACGAAATTAAATTCGACAGAAAGGTAATTACTCTATATTTTCCTTTTTTTAATTGAAAAAGTTACAACATTCAATCAGACGATTTGGGAATGAATAGATTGAAACGATAATTACGAAATTGCGTGAATTAATTTCTTAGATATTTTTTTTTATATTGAAAATAATATATGCAATATTAATAAAAATCGCCACCCCTTATTCGCGCAATAAAACGAGATTTATTTTCGTAGTTAATTCCTGGAGCATCCAGATGGAGTAGAGGGAGATAGAGAGGAAGAAGAGGAAGAAGAGGAAGAAGAAGAGGAGGAGGAGGAGGGTGTCTCGAATTATAAGCGGTCGAGCAGCTTGAAAATGGCCTCCGGGGGTGGTAAAGTTTAAAATTTATGCCTTCTGCCGGCACAAAGAGCCTCGAAGTTAAATTAAGTCCTACTATCTTGTTGTGCTCGAGATAAACAACGAAGGCGCAAGGAAATGTCCAGAATTAAACGCGAAAAACTTCCTTCGGGGTGGGGGGGTAGGTGGTAGTAGGGGTTGAATTGAAGGAGGAGGAAGGGATGATTGTAGGCTTTTGCGTCGCACTCGAGAAAAGAGAAATACGAATTTCGTGAGAGTGTGAGAGATGGTGCTGTTAAAAAAAAAAAAGAAGAAAAAAAAAAGTCATCTTAAGATAAGCCAGGCCAAAATGTTTTACTACGGATCATAATTTCGTTCAGACGACTCAGAAATCGTATCGTTTATTATATTTTTTATTGTTTTGTTTTTATTTCTTAAAACAATCTACTACATTTCTTCGAATAACTTCGTTTAATCGCATTCCCTCTCCACCTTTATGAAAACTTCGCGAAACAATAAAAACAAAAAAGGGAGATAGGAGGTTTGGGTTGTTAAACTTTTAACAGCCGAAACAAAAAATAAGATCAATCTTACAAAAGTTTAATATATAAACCGACAAAAGTATAATCTGGCAAATCGAATAATACTTTCGCAATTTCTTTCGCGACGTCTACGAGCATTAAAAAAAAAGAAAGAAGAAGGAAAAAAACAAATTGATTTGACGAAAACACAGATAAAAACGACGACGATGACGACGACTGGTCGAGGGTGGGAGGGTGAGGAAGAGAGGGGCAGACGTAAAAGAGAAATACTACTTTCTATTAAAACAGTTCTTTCTCTTCTTTCACCCTTAGATTTCTCTTCCATCTTTCGTTTATTTCCTTTTTTTTTTGTCCCTCTGCCACCCTTTTTCCTATCCACCTTCTCTACCCTTCCAGCTAAGACAAAAGCACAGCGCGGGACATTCTAATTAGTGGAGCGTCTATTATGCTTCGGAAGACAGCATAATAGGTGCCGCGGTGTAAAACTCCCCCGTGCGCATAGTCGTCTTCCCCTCTTTGCCTCCTCGTTGTCTCCCACCTTGCTTGTCTCTCTCTCTCTCTCTCTCTCTCTCTCTCTTTCTCTCTATCTCTATCTATCTATCTCTCATTTCCACCCTTTTATACTCCACCCTCCACGTGTCTCCTCCTCCTCTACTGTATAAATCTTGGCCACCACTTCTTACGTCTCCAGCATTCATTCGTTCACCACTACCCCCACTCCAACTTCCATCACCACCACTACTACCACCACCACCAACCACCTTCCACAATTTGACTCGCACTCTCGTCCCACTTTCTTAATTGTTCCTTTATTAAAATACACTAATTAATATCAATTACGGTTTCTCGACGTTATTGGTATGACAAGAAATAGAATTTTTTTTTAATAGATCCTTCTATAGATAGATCGAATTCATTAAAAAGTGTCTTTTAAACAAAAAAAAATGAAAGAGTAAGCAAAAAATCAAGCTGGCCATGACGCGACTAACTTCACGCCGTTAATTTCACGTGGCTGTGCGCGCGCATCGTTAATACCGACTAACTTCATTCCGTTGATATCGCGTCGCTGTGCGCGCGCATCGTACAAATTCCCTATCAATATATTTTTCCCAAACGCGCCAAAAGAAGTATATAACCTCAAAAATAGATTGGGAAAGTAAATATGGATCGGCAGGGGGGATGGGTGCTAGATACGTTTGATAAAGCGAGGATAGTATCGGAGGTAATAAAGAGGGTAGATCGAGTAGAATCCGAACGAAGTTCGATAGTGAGATTATAGAAGATTGGTAGGAGATCCGAGGTAATATCGGTTTGCAGATTCGTCGAGCTTGCGGCTAGCAATAGGCAGCAGTAGCAGCAGCAGCAGCAGCATATAATCTGGAAATGTATAACGCGACCTAGGGGGAGGAAGCTTGCAGGAACGACGACGACGACGACGACGACGACGACGCAAGCTCGTTTTACACCGGGCACGCGTTCGCCATGCGGTACGCAGGAAACTCCGAAACCTATGCAAACCCGTTCGAAACTATGTAAAGTAATGCTAATCCGCCGATAAAACCCTTCGGTCGCTCACAGAGAAAGAGAGAAAGAGATAGATAGATAGATAAAGAGAGAGAGAGAGAGAGAGAGAAGCAAATAACGAAATACACACAACTACACTTACTAACACATACACACGCACATACAGGTACAATCGTATATTTCTATCTCTTCCTTTCACATACTCTTCTACCAAGAGTATTACGCGTACGTGTGTATGTGTCAGTGTGTGTGTGTGCATATGGATGTATCGGAGAACGTACCGCAATGCAGCGGTATCCCTTGCTTCTAAACCCCACCCCCGTTAACCCCGTTCACCCCTCATCCCTCGCGTATTTTCCAGTAATCCTCGGACCCCCGGACTGTAACTCTATTAGACTCCTGTGAAAGGTTTACTTCCAGGTTGGCTCAGATCACTGCTCTCTCACTTACACGTTGGCAGGCCGAATTACTATCTTCCTACCTGGTTGGTGGGCTGTCTACTAGCAACCAACCATCCAACCAACCAACCCAACCAACCACCACCACTACTATAAGTATCAGCAATCCTGCGACAACGCGAGTGAGAAAGAGAATGGGAGACCTAATTACTTTAAATCGTACCCATACCTTATACCTCTTTCTCATGCATATGCACGTAGTACAGGTACGCGTAATTTGTGTACAACCGTGTATACACCGGTACCAAAAACTAATCATTTTCCTTCCACGGTC
This sequence comes from Polistes fuscatus, assembly GCF_010416935.1. Classification (NCBI taxonomy): domain Eukaryota; kingdom Metazoa; phylum Arthropoda; class Insecta; order Hymenoptera; family Vespidae; genus Polistes; species Polistes fuscatus. Next base: position 2,541,479 of record NW_025113129.1, on the reverse strand, counting down.
ATTTTCTTACGATTCCCACCATAAACGATTTAATGGATTATTTTATCTCGTTGTATACTTAAATTGGTTACGCGATTACGAATAAAATTTGTTTCCTCGGCTATGGGGGGATAGGAGGTGGCCGGGGCGGAGGAAAATTTTTTTTTTTCGAAAATTCAAGATGACGGATGATTTTTAAATTCGTGCAATTCGAACAAAAAAAGAAATGAGAAAACTAATTTCTCCTAGCCCTATGTTAAGAACGTGGATTTGTGCGCGAGGAATGTGATGAAAGGTTAACCTAGATGATGAGAAGAGGAGGAGGAGGAGGAGGAGGAGGAGGAAGAGGTCGTTAAAGGATTGTAAATTTTGTGGAAATGGAAGAAGATTCTCGTCGAGAGATCGAAATTAATTAAAAAGAGACTTTTCGACTCTTTACTCTGAAGGATCACTCGAAGTAATTTTTCGTTGAGTCTCATCTTTTGATGATTCTCTGACTAACGAGGATAAAGAAATTGTTTCCTCTTGGTTGAATCTCAAGTACAAAGGAGAAGTGTCCTTAATGATTGCGATTAATGTAATATCGTTGGATATATATATATTTTTCTTTTTTCTTTTATCTATCTCGAAAGAAGTTAGGCTTGGAATTTAGTTCTCGTTATGAAAAAGATTCGAGAATTATATGCTTTGAAAAACGCGTGGTAGTAATATTAGAGAAATTCTTTTTGAATTAATAGCATCACCAACACCAGTATATATATATATGTGTGTGTGTGTGTGTGTGTGTGTGTGTGTGTGTGTGTGTGTGTGTATGTGTGTACCATTTCCTCTTTCTAAGACGACGCATATTCGTTTCTCTTAAGATGAGATGATCCCACGTTTTTTTCTTTTTTTTTTGTCCGACCTTATTGCAATTTATTACACGAGAAATGAGAAAAATATTTTCAGTGCTTTCCCCCGGTTGGTTTTTCTAACGATATAATGGAAAATTAAGAAATAGAAAAATAAATGAAACAACACCTCAGCGGTTGACCATGATTCGTTGTACCGAGAGAAAAGTTATGAACGTTTTAGTTAGTGGTAGGCGAGAGGGATGGGGAGGAGAGGGGTGGGAGGGGGGGCTGGTTGAGAATGGGGGTAAAGGGGCATTAACGAAGGAAGCATTTAAAACTTGTGAGCCTTTTTCCCAAAGTTCTTATGCGTAAACATTAAAGTCAGCCGGCTAAGTGGCACCGTTACTTCTTCCACCCTTCCTCCTCCTCCTCCTGCCCCCACCCACTTCTTCACCAGCCAGAGAAAATAAGTATAGTCGAGGTGTAGCAAGTTTCTTCTTGATTATGGTATTTCTCTCTCCGTTATTTCCGACAGTCGTCTTACTATCCAACCCAGCACCCCTCCCCCTTTCTTTTCTCACAAATTTCCCCTTACATACTCACCCCCCTCCCCATCCCCTTTTTTAAATCTAATCACCCTCGGACTATGGTCGTCTTTGCTACCTTCCGAAGAAAAATATTAGCTCGCATTGCAAGCCCCGGTCATTTCCCTCGGTGAATGACACCCCGTTTGTTTCCGTGATAAAAGATATAAAGATAGAAACGAAGAGAATGAGACGGGAGGGGTGGGGGTGGAAAAAAAGGGATAATAAAAAAAAGATGGTTGGGGATAAAGAAGAAAAATTAAAGAATGGAAAGGAACAAGAAAGACGTCTATTTCATTTCGTTACCAATTGTAAATGGTATTAACCATGTTTTTTGTTGTTGTTGTTGTTGTTCTTCTTCTACTTTTAATTATGTCACAATCATCGATCATTAATTATACTAGAGATGTTGATTAACCATCATCGATAATACTTTTACAATAATGAAACGAGTTTTTTGATTTGTTAATTTGAATTAATTTAACAAATGTATATTAGTAATAATAATAATAATAAGAAAATAAATGTGTTTGAAATGATAATAACGTGAATAAGAATAGGAATGATTGATAATGAAAAAGGGACGGATAAAAAGGTATATATAAAAATGAAAAATGACAATGGTATTGTTTACTCTTTTCTTGTCACAGCTGGACGTCCACCATTCCTTACAGTTTTTGTAATATTTCTCGCAGCATTCATTCTTACATCTGTACTATACCATTTGAATTAATTTTCTTTGCGCGTATGCACGCAATTCTCTGGTAACTGAGAAAGAAAAAGAGAGAGAGTGAGAGAGAGAGAGTGGGTCCTTTCATTTTTATGACGTCCCCCAACCTTGGAATCAAATGGAACGCAGGACATACAAAAGCCTTTTCTCTCATTCCATGAGGCACCATCGGAATTTAATAAAACTCGTCGTTCGACGTACGCAAACGTTCGACAAAGAGAGAAAGAGAGAGAGAGAGATAGAAAAAGAAAAAAAAAGAAAAAGATAAAAACAAAAATGGAAAAGACGTGTAAAAAGGAAAAACGAGGGATTGAACGGAAAGAAAGAAAAAATGAAAACAAGAAGAAGAAGAAATTAGGAATCTTCTTGTACTTTCTGTAAACTAGGTACACGTTTTATATCATAAATGCATTTTTATTTGATACTATTTTTATCAAAATAATTTTGGCCATAATTTAATGCATCTGTGTATCAAATTTTTGTACAAAATATTGTCAATAATTGTTAAACGATTTACACAAATGTTACCTCTCCTTCCCTCCCACCTCCCACCCCCAAATGTTCAAGTTGTACAAAATTCTAATTGAAAAAAAATATCATAAGAGAATTTGTTCTTTTTTCTTTTGTTTCATAGACGATCGTTTAAAAAATCCTCCACCTACCACCTCCCCTCCCCGAAGAGCAAAATTCGTGATCTAAGCGAGGGTAAAATCGAACAGCGTGAGAAAAGCGAGGATTTAATGGATAGTTAAAACCATCCCCCTCCTCCCCATCCCACTCCGTGTTCACGTCGTAATAGTCGAAGCATATTATTCTATGGATACTCTAAAGCTGTTATGTTCTTCCTTAAATTCGACACGTATTATAGCCTCGAGCTTTAAGAACTCGTACATTTTTTAAACTTTTTTTACAAACAATATCTACGTTTAAAAATATCTATACACGCAGGGCGTTTAAAAACAGGACCATAGAAACAAATAAAATTTTTGCACCGATAACAACGTTTGAAATATTTGATCATTGTTAATATAATAAAAAAAAAAAAAAAAGAAAAAATAGATAAAAAATAGAATCATTTAAAAAGGATTGACGTTCGTGCATATTCTATTCAAAAAAAAAAAAAAAAAAAAACAAAAACGAAAAAAAGAACGTTCGACGATATAATTTCGTATCAGATCAAATACCCTAAAACGTTCAAAACGAATAGAGAGAGAGAAAGGGATATAAAATTCATGGGGATTAAATAAAATTCTATCTAACGATATCAAAATACTAACCAGATATAACGCGGAATGAATTTTTATAAAAGTCCCCATGTCACTTTTCAACAAATACTATACGCGTGCAGACACACATACACACGCAGACAGACGCGTGTGCATTTTGTTCGATTTATCCCGGAAATCAAATAAAAATCGTTAAACGCGTATCTCTGCGCGTTCATTTTTACAAAATTTAATAACAATTCGTACTATCTTAGTTTTCAATATTTCAATACAAATTTTAGAATATTTTTCTACGGGACTGTACACATAAGTATCGCCCATGGGCGAACGATAAAAATCCATTTTTCGATGGGACCGTGTAACAACGTGTTGCAACAAACAAGCTCGTAAAATTGCTCGTCGTGGCAAAAGGGGTGGAGGAGGGGGGAGAAAGAAAAACGGTGCTTTTATCGAATAATATTAACGTATCACCGCGTAAAAATTCATTTGCTTTAACGTTAATCACGTTTTCAGAAGGGCAAACACGAGCCCTTACACTTTCTTCATTTCTCTCTATTTTTTCCCCATTTTTATTACCTTGTCGTCAAACGTCACGAAAATGACATTTTCTCTGGGTTGGCTTTTAATTTTTGGTCTTAACATTTCTATCTCTCTCTCTCTCTCTCTTCTTCCCCCTCCACAAGATTTATTATTCCTCAGTTTCATGCGAATTACGACCGTCGTTGATGATGCTGTTACGACATTTGCTCTCTCTCTCTTTCTCTTTCTCTGTCGACATCACCGTAACGAAATTTTCTCTGATATCGAATTAGTCGTGGAGTGCTTGTAATAATACATAAGCGTTTGGTACTTGGTAAGCTTAACAAATTTTACATACGTCCCCCACCCTCAACCCCCAACCCCCAACCCCCAACCCTCAACCCCCGCCACAATTCTACGAGGAAAACTTCATTTTATCCAAACATCGTACACGTTCTTTCGTATACGTTCATTTAACGTCTGATATAAATCGTACACTTTATTAAGGAAATGATTTGTTTTCATTTTAATTGTTAACACAAGTTTCCCTACCACTACGCGTGATATTATTTCTAAATTATATAATTGCACAGACTTACTTACGTTAGACGAGTAATTTTCATAGAAGAATATTCAACCGTATGTTAGGTGTTAACTTACCTGAAACAGATAATAAATTATTTGTTAGAATTAATAAATAAATAATTAACACAAAGTGATAGTTTAAATAGTTGAAATTAACAGAGTTGTATTTAATAATTACAATGAAAGGATTTAAAGTATAAAAATGAGAAAAATGTAATAATTGAAATACTTTAAAGCGTAACTTTGAATTAGAAGTAAAGAAAAATGAACATGAATTTTAAGAAATAAATTAAATCGATGTATTTGCAAACTCTCAATGCCAATCGAATTTCTACGAATCGAGAATAAGATTGTACAGACTCGAACGTTCTCAACGTAATATTATTTGAAATTAAGTTCGTTACTTAATTAATTAATTAAGATTCGTTGAAACCTCATGTAGTGGTAGTGGTGGTGATGGTGGTGATGGTGGTGGTGGTAGAAGGTAACGTTCGTGGTGGTTTAGACTTAAGGAACTACGACACGTTACTATACTTTCAAAAGTTTCGAACGAGTGGGAAAACGAGATAAAGTCGTTCACCGGTGGTGGTGACCTGGGCTAACACTTTTCCAAACGACTTTCTACTTTTATGGTGTACCGGATAATACGGATATAGTTTGCCGAACTACCAGCTAAAGTTTCTTACCAGACAAACCATATATGCTATTGGGAAGATGGTCCCATGGTAAGAAACTCCTTCCAAGGATAAGAACACACGTGTCACACTGATTTCGTTTTCTTTTTATATCATTTAACTCTCCTAACATATATTTTCCCCATGTAACATCATCATTTTAGGAATAACCATTTAAACGAAACTGTTCGCAAGTCTTTTGAATAATAAAGGATGATCAACAAAAAGAAAAAAAAACAAGACAATGTAAGTTTAAAGTAGGAATTTTTAGATATCGTGTATAACAAAAATTGTGAAAAATTCAAATAAACGATAAAAAGGGATTAAAATGTATATGTGTAAAAATTCTATTTTAAAAAAGCAACTTTCTTTTACCTTTGATTTAGACAATATAAAAGACCGAATCGATTTTCGATACAAAAGGGTATTGTCGCTAACAGATTCGGGTGCTGTTTCTCGCTTCGATTCTTAATTCACTTGTCAGTTTCAATTCGAATAGCTTCGACGTGAGCTGCCTGCTGGTGGCATCGGGCCTACCAATAGTATCAAATCTCGCGAACTAATTCAATCCTTTCATGTATTTATATCCATTTAATATTAATACAAATTTCGAATAAATCTAATGCAATTGTATCAGCATAAAAAAACGATTAACATTATCAAGACAAGATTTGCAATAATTTCCAAATAATTCTAAATATTCTCTTTCATTTATTATGCCACCCGAGTTCGTAATAAAAAGGTTTCAAAACCTATTGGCCAGGAACGAGAATACCTGATACACGTACATCAGAATTTTTCAACGAATATTTTGAACAGGTCGTTCAAGTTGTTACGTCGAATATAATTGAAGACTATGATTCTCTATTTTTCTCTAATTAATCTACCAAACCTATTCAATTTTCGACGAGTAAAAATTGAAAAGTACAATCCATAATTCTTAAGCGTTCTATCATTGACCTAATTATCGGTATTCCTTCTTTTCGCTATCCGAAATAAATTTTCAAAAAATTCTTTCTATCTTTTGAAAAAGATCATTGCACGTGTGTATATTATATTCTATATATATGCATGTATATGTATATGTGTGTGTGTGTATGTGTACGTAGGTAGGACAAAAACGATTCCATCGACACGTGATTTCGGTCCCCAGGCTTATTCATTTTCGAAATTCGATTGGCAGGCACCGCTCGCATGTACAAAATTTTAATTAACGAACTCTCTTGCTGATAGTTGTAAAAACGCTCGAATAAAGTTACGGTCGGTGAAAGGCCATTAGCCGTACAAAATGATCCCCGCGGACCGTTTCGCAAAAAGCCGCACGATTGTTCGCCCTCTCACCCTTCCAACCACCCTCCCATATCCCCTACCATTCGTTTCAATCCATCGTACCACTCTTCTCGTCATCCAGTAACACGCCACACCACCGTTACCACTGTTCAACCTTCCACCACCCCCCTCCTCTCTCTCTCTCTCTCTCACTCTGCATCATCTCAATTCCGTTGTCATCGAGCGTTGACCGGGATTTCTCGTCATCGGGAAATTAACATAGAGTCATTATCAGGTGGTACTAGTACTAACGAACAGAGATAGATAGATAGATAGATAGATAGATAAATGGATGGATGGATAGATGTAAGGATAAAGAGTACATGGGAAAAAGGGTCGAATGAAAATTTCATTTCAATGGACTTTACCTAATTGTCCCCCGTTAATGTATCCCATCCCACTTTGTATATGGAATTTACTCATGTCAAAAGCATTTCATTATTATTTCGAAAATCTGTACTCGATGATAACTGATAACGTTTGATCCTATTATCCGACATTATTTTTTATTAATACTACATAAAAAAGAAGAAGAAGAAGAAGAAGGAAAACAAACGAAAGGGGAAAAGAAGTAAACGTTTATTTGAGTGAAATTCAGGAAGAACGGAGTAAGTAACATAACTCGGTCGAATAAATCAGGGTGCGTGGGAGCGTCTAACTCGAAATTTCAGGATCGAGAGACTCTTCCGGTTTGTAAGCTCATACACCGTGGGGTCTTGATATATATACATATATATATATGTAGAGAGAGAGAGAGAGGGGGAGAGTGGGGGAACGTAATTCGGACAATGGCCAGGTTTGTTGGGTTGGTAACGCTGGCCGAGTGCCAGGTACATTGTCCATGGTACGGTTGGTACGGTCCAACTTCCACCTCGTCTCTCAGAGCCAACCCTTCCACTTGGACCCAACCCCTCGCGTGCATATATTACATATCAAACGATGATAGAGAGACCACTTGGCAAGCTCGATTTTACCCTAATAGAGAGAACCTAAATTGTTTTCACGACTTTACATCGTTGTGCTGATTGTTGTAGTCATCTTTTTCCTGTACAAGGGTTTAATTGATCTAAGAGCTTGATAAAAGAAATCGAATATTTATCTAACACGAATTAAATGATACATTACACTTAACATTTTCCTACGAAAACGTATTTTTAAAATGAGTAGTAGAGTCGGTTATACCCAGTTTCCTTTCTAATGATCTCTCTGTAATTATAATGATGCCTTCGGGCTAGATCGTTTAGAGATACGCAACAAAGGTAAATGCGTGTAGTAGATCGAGAAAAGTGATATTACATAGTAATGTTCTCCTATCTCTATGTGTTTGTTTGTTAACCTGTATAAGAGAGAAAAAGGGTTACGTGCGCTCATTCGTAACAAACGTAGGAGACGGTCCGTTTACAACTAAACAGAGGCTAATTTATGCGGTGATCAAGGGTCGCACGCCGGCATTGCTTTTGTCCTTTGTACCTACACTCGCACAAACACGCCCCCCCACACACACACACACCTATACATGTACGACTTAGCACCGTGTGCATTTGCCAACTTGCTGCAAACGGTCTGCACTATCTCTCTCTCTCTCTCTCTCTCTCTCTTTGTCTTTCTCTTCTGTACATCTTTAAATCTATACACATACACACAAGTGTAAGGACAGCTAGGAACTTCTAGGGAATACACACTAGAGACATTTTCTCTTGCCATCTCTTGCTCGTATCTTCTCTATTTCCCTTATGTTAGATATCGTCCTAGGGTCTGTTAGTCCTTTAAGCAGCCAACACCACTCGTGAGATCGAAAACACCTGACCCCCGTTGCTGCTGTACTTCCAACAACTACTACCACCACCACCAACATCCCTTCTACTTATTACTACACTGTTGGCTTTCCATAAGCATACTTATGAATACGATTAACGTCTGCTTTCATACCAACTAGGTGATCGTAAATTCAGATTCTAACGGTTATATCGGACATACCTTTAACCATACCTGCTTTAGTTTGTTTCTAAGAATTCGAAAGAAAATAAGAGTCCTTTATTGTAACTTAACAAATACTATGAAACTTTTATCCCCAGCTTTTTGAGCATTATATTATCCCCCCCCCACCCCATTGTCTCGTTGTATTCAAATTTCGGCCTACAACTTTTTCTCTTTCTTTTTCGTTTCTTCGAATATTGAGAAAGTAAATTTTTCCCTATTACAAAATGTCAAAGTTAACGTTCAAATTTTGATATGCAACTTCATAGTTTAAACGGTATTACGAACGGAGAGGGGGGGAGGTTGCTTTAAAACGATAAAAATGATCTAGAGACGAGAAAAAAAGAAAAGAAAAGAAAAGAAAAGAGCGAGAGAGTAAACATATTTTGGAATCTATTCGGGAAAGATTTAGGAAACAAAAGGAATTTTTTCTTTTTTCTTTTTTGTCGAGAAGAATAAGACCATAATTTTATTCTGACCTATAAAGAAAAAGTTAAGAAGTAACCCACCCCGTGGTGGTTTTCGTATCCTGTCCTATCAGAAAAAATTCATAGCCATGGGTTTAAGAGGAAGCATGGTTTCAATAGGCAAACGTTATACCTTGGCAGTACTTTAACCATGGCGTAATTCAATTCCCAGAAGTACTCAACGCATATACTGCGATCAACCAACTAGGTTGGAGTAGCCACTAATTGCAAGGCTCCTTAATAATTCGTGCCACGTTTACGTCACCTATGGGAGTTTCGTGTCTTTGGCGTGACACGTTGGAATGCTATGGATAACTTGTTCGAAGCTACCTGTCAAAGTGGGAAATGGAAATGGATGATATTTGATGCCTGCCGCTGCTGCTGCTGCTGCTGCTGTTGTTGTGTTCCTCTATTACGCAACGTATATTACACGACGAATGGTATGCTTCAAAGAAGAAAGAAAATCCGCTTCGAATGAAAAGAGTAGGAATTAAAAGTGGAGGAAAAGAAGGGGGGGGGTGGGGGAAGTGCAAAAGGAAAAATTAACCACGATCTAATTTAAAAGAAAAAACAAATACTAAATATGTACCTACTACATAAAAAATATTTGTCCATTCAAAATAAAAATTGGATCATCGGTGTGGTTGTGGTGCGTGATTAGAAATCGTTTCACGGTTAAAAAACAAAATAATAAATGACAAAGAAAGGTAATGGGAGGAACGTTTATTTATCTCGTCTACCAACTATTTCCTTTTTGAAAGTAATAGTTTCGATCGAATGGGGTAAAAAGAAGTAGAAGAAGAAGAAGAGGAATACGAAAGAAAAAACAAGACAAAAGATACCGTAGAGAAAAAAAAGTACCTAGATCCTCTCTCTCTCTCACTCTCTCTCTTTCTCTCTCTCTCTTTAAACTCATGACGAGCATGAAGTCGAACAGATATTCGGTGGACCGTACTATCGGCACACCTAACAGTAATTACCCCATCTGTCTCCAACGGACCGTACGCTTTGCGAAACTCTGCACACGTATTGAGCTACCTTACCTCCTATCTCACCCCTTTTACACCCTCTTCTCTAGCCCCCCTCCTTCCCCCTCCTGCCCCTCCTCCTCCTCTTCGTCCTTTTCCACTGAAACCCCTCTTCTGTCACCATCCACGACGTGCCGAGTTTCTCGAGCACCAACCCCCTCCCTCACCCTTTCCCCCTCCCCCCTTCCCATCCTTCGTCTAACGTAAGACAACTTTATTACCCTCTACGAATCTCTTCTATAGAATTAACGATCGATCACACTTTTCTTTCGCGATATCGCTGCCAACGTCGAAGATAACGAGAAGAATACATTCTAACGTTATTATATATATGTGTAAGGGAAGAATTTTTAAACGAGATCCTATCGACTAACTTTTGATAATAATTATAAACTATTCTTATGATATATTATTAAATAGTTTTTTTATTAACGAATATTTCAAATATGAAAGAGTAAGGGAAGAAAGATTTTACAGATGGAAACTCTAAGAATTTTGATGAATTCTTATTTGAATATTATTGATACGTAATCTCGAATGAAAATAATTATATTTTAAAAAAAGAAGTATAACTATAGAAAAGTATATGCGTGCAGTATTTCACACGCGGTAGAAGTGAAACCCTTAGAAAGGTAAATTTCGTGAGAATGAGAGGAGTGTTTGAATTTTTATATTACATATACTACATTACATGTTATACAGATTCAAGTAAGTTTTGAATTTCAACGAAGATTCGGCTACCTTCGGATACCTAGATGTATATGTTTGTTTCATCTAGTTTGAAATTACAACGATTTATAAAGAAATGTTTACTTCGAAAAAGGGAATGAAAACTTTTTCGACAAAAATTCCTATTAACGTAACTTGTTACTGTTAACACTGACCAATGATAATATTTCAATTCTTAATAAATTTCTTTTTCTCAACGTTGGTTTCCTAAAATGATTCGAGAAACTTTGAAAGGTAGAATAAAAAAAAAATCAACTTTGGTGTAAAATGGGAAGGAGTAGTAATAATTTTGTTGTTGCATTGTTTGTTTAACAGTTATCGTAATACAATCGATAAACGTAAAAGGCAAGTCCCATTCTCCGTAATTTCGTTCACGTTTCAAAGGGAATCTTCTTCGGTTAGTATCGCGTTGACAACGCGCGAAAGTCACGTCCACTTTGGAAAAGCAGCTAAGCTAAGCTCCCATAGTCCATTCAGTGAAAAATACAAAAGACTTCGGCTTTTGGCATGGTCACAAAGAGACACGAGCTACAGTTTCTTTATTCTTTTTCGTCGTCTGTCCCTTCGTTCGAACGAGTTTCGATAACGAATCCAAGAGATCACGTAGTTTGTACTAAGGGTATAAATACAGGCTGTTTCAAACTTATAACACACACATACAAACATATATCAAAAAAGCAATGTTCGGAACGAATTTTGTTTCATGCGAACAACGATTCTATTTTGTTTTTCTTTTTTTTCATTTCTTATCTTTATTATTATACAATGCTACAGATAATTTATTAAAATATAACATTTTTTATTATAGAAATTTTAGATTCGCACAAATTCAAGCGAAACATTGAAAATTTTTTGAAGTTATACTTCTTCTGGCGCGTTTGGGAAAATGTGATAGGAGTGATTTTTTTCCGAGCGTCTGTAAAAACGACACCATGAAGTTGTCTTCTTTTCTTCTTCCCATTTTTTCTCAAGCGGGTCACCCATCCAAGTACTAATTGTACTCAGCGCTGCTTGACTTAAATGATCGAGCGGGAAACAATGCTATCACAGCGCCATGGCCGTTGACGCATAATTAATTCGATACATCTCTCTTATATTTAGTATGGACTGATATCTATATTTTGATATTTTTCTTTTTTGTTTGTTTTGTATTCTTTCTTATACATGTAATATATCAATCGATTGAAAATATGTTTCCTTTCTTTTTTTTAAAGTTATTTTTGAGGTTTTTGAGGTTATATTTGTTTTGGTACGCAAAAGAAGTATAACTTCTTACGTGCGTACATAAGTACACACACCAGTTTTTTTAATATTATAATTTAATAAATTATAAGACCTTTAAGTAAATAAATTATTATTATTATAATTATTATTAACAATGTATTAGATTTCTGTAAAAAAAAAAAGAAAAACAACCAACAATAGATATGAATATATACTTTTGATATACACCTGTGAACGTATCTAATACATTATTTTCTTTTCTAATGTAATGTAAAAACAATCCCATAAAAGTTGACTATTTATTTTTCGATTCTCGCCGATTCTGGTAGTCTCTACCTCTGGAAAGAAACATTCGACGATTGCTATGGTATCTCGATAGCATGTAGAGCAAATAGATCAGTCTGGAAGCCGTACGATCTATCGACATTCTCCGCAAACACTTGGCTATAGGGGTTGTTCCCTTGCCACCTCTCTCTCTCTCTCTCTTCGAATACCAACTCTTGTGTCTAGAAACGCGCTAACCGGACATACCGGAACCTACACTCCGGAACCTTTGAACGTTCAAGCATGTCTACCTTTCTACTGGACGAACGCCCAACGGATTACGATCTCGATGCTCTCTCCTTGAATTTTCTCTTATCTCTTTTGAATTCTCTCTCTCTCTTTCTGTTTTTCTATTTCTCTATTTCTATCTCTATCTCTATTTTCGTATAGAAATTTATTCTCAAAGTGAACGATCGATTTAACTTGCGAGTTCCTTTTCGTGTTTCTTCAGACCGTTTGTCATTTTGTTTCTTTCCCTTGCTTCTTGTTGTTATCCTTTAAGAAATGATTATTTTACTAGATTTAACCGATAAAAAGGAGACATTTTGTTCGTTCGTTACAATCAATACATTAGATTTTTGAAAAGTTAAACACAACAATGAACCGATACACCGTAACACGTAAATCTCGGTATGTTTGTTTAAAATCAGAACAAAAATATAATTCAGTTTATATATGTGTGTAAGAGTATGGGTTAAAATTGATTTCTCGAATCTTACATATTATAAGACGTTTGATTATTATTGAAAATATTTTGTTTATATGATTAGAAATAAAAAACAAAACGATATATCTGTTAGAGGATCGATTGTTTCAGGAACATGGGGTGAAGGGGGAGGGGGATTCGATTCGAATAGAAAGGTAGCATTAATTTTTTTCCCCTCCCGACAAGTGGTGGTGGTGGTGGTGGTGGAGACTTTTGCTTGAAATTGAAAAGTCGGATTTCTGGATTTTGCGAAACACAGCCGAACTGTCGGCAAACCCGTTATCAACGAACGGCACACATTCGACTGAGCTTTTCACGTCAAAAGGGATTCTCTACCCCCTTCTTCTTCTTCGTCGCATACATCCCCTCCCCCCCGTTCTAGCCCTTCTGATCCAAGCAGTTCTGTCTTGAATTATCTTCGAATTACTTCCCTTTCCCTATTCCCTACACATACGTTAGATACATTCTACATATACGTGTAACGTCATTTTATTTCATCACGTATTTCCCAACCGACTGAAGATAAAATATTACCAATGAATTTGGTTCATTCGTTTGAAAAGTATTTCATTTAAATCGTGAAACATGATGCACACGTTTCAATCCCTAATGGTTATTCGATACACAATTGTAAAAAAACAATATTGTTCGTTTCAATGTAAAATCAAAGATAATTCTTTCGGATCATTTGTAACGAAGGATACGAAAAATAAATTAAAAAAAAAAAGAAAGAGGAGAAAAGAAGAAGGAATAAAATGTATAACTATGTCAAGAATCTATAGCTAATTACACCGGTAGGTATGACGTAACGATCTCGAATAAAATCAGGTATATAAAATCATGCAAAGTTATATATATATAACTTTTCAAGTACCCAAACGTGTAAGCGAAATTTCGATATTTTTTTTTTCTTGGTGGTAGGGGGAAAGAGCTTTCGTTCTATACACTTCGGAATAGTAGGCCCTTTCGAACTTTTTTGTTCTCTCGCGATGGCCTTGATTTCGAGACCCTTGTTCGCGTTTTAATCTGCAAAGAGAGAGAGAGAGAGAGAGAGAAAAGGAAAGCTGACGTTATAGAAATGAGGGTTTTGGTGTGGGTTGTGTACCAATGGATAAAAATAAAAGAGAGAGAGAGAGAGAGAGAGGAAAAAGGGATGGTAGATGGAAGGGTGGTAAATAGGGTGGTTGTTAGAAGGGAAAAAGTTTCGAGTGGTATGTGTCGGTCGATGTTTTAATCTAAGGGCCGATGTATTCGTCGAAGATGGGTTAACGTGGGCAGACACCAAAAATAGTAATGGTTTTCTGCTCGAACAGAATTCTGCTGGATTTTAGAAATTTTATGTCATTGCTATTCTACTCGATGTTATTGCTGTTGTATTAAATAGAAAGAGAGAGATAGAGAGAGTGTAGAATCTTTCCAAAATAAATCCTTCGAATAAACGGTAATAATTTTTTTCAATAAAAATATATACGTAATACGAAGTATAATGTTATTTATAAATAAATGTAATTCTAATGTGTTTTACTTAAGATTTATTCTAAGTATAAATCTTTTGATAGTACATCGTAAGAGATTTGAATTCATTCAATTATAAATTATATTTATATAATATATTTATATAATTAAAAAAAAGAAATATATATATATATATAAATATATTTCTATATTATATATATATTATATATAATATAATATAAATATAAATATATAAATATATAAAATAATAATTATATATAAAATATAAATATATTTCTATATTATATATATAATTATAAATATAATTCAAATATTTAAATATTTGTTTAATTTTTTTTTTACAAGGAATAGAAACGATTGAATATGATTGGATTAGGTTGATGATTATGATGAGATAATAGAAAGATAATGAACGATGATATCTTCATTTTAAATAAGAATATTAATATTGTCAACTGTAACGTAATACGTAATCTTCTGTAAATATCTGTATATATATATATATTTATTTAAAGCACTTTGTTAAAATCTAGGAAGAACCTACGGTCGTACCGTAGAAAGTTTGGATGAGTTTGCACGATTATAAATCACACGGCAAGAACACATCTCGAAATAATAGTCTTCTATCTGTGGACTTTATAGCCACGTCGCGTCCGGGTTAAGAACATTCTTCGCCATTATCATCCGTTCCTTGTTCAACAGGAAGAAATAGAAACGGGTAATTAAATGCAACACGACAATATATTTAGAAAAATTTCTTTTACTCTTTTAATTACTCGTTCATTTTAAACTCGATTATTTTTCTCATTATTTCGATATTAATAAAAATTACAAATCAAAATAAATCCTCGTAAACATTAAATTACGAATTTTGTTTCCTATATTTGACACGTATGTTAAAAATATACGCTGTGTGTGTTTGTAAGATTGAATATTCGAAGTATAATAAAAAATACGTATTAAAAGGAATAAAATAAATAATCGCAAATTAAATAAACAATATTGTTTAATATATATTAAAAAGTGCACGTCGCATAAAATCGAACGTGTCGCAAGAATTGTTTGAGAATTATTTTCGTACGATGTAAAGAAACGGATCTCTCATTCTCAGGGGAAATGATACTCGAACACCGGTTATATTAATTCGCGATACCAATTAACCGGTGTTACTGTTACAAATCGTCTACGTCGAATGTAGGACGATCGTAAATTAGGGTAGCATCGTACTATAGAGACTCACTCGGGTAGCACGTGGTAGGAAGTACGAAATACAGCTCTGAAACCATGCGTTTCTCGCTATTGCTGTAGATACTTGGCACTTATATGAACCGACATTATTACATATCTACAAACAAATACATATATACAAATATATATATATATACACACACACACACATATATGTTGGCACAGTAGCTATGAAGATACGAGTGACCGCTTTTGAAAACAATGCCTCACGTAGTGAGTGAGTGCTTGTAATTCGAGCGTATGTAGAAAGCGAGAAATGCCAATGGGCTCCTCGACGCTTTATACATACGTGAAATGCCGACTGATGATTATTATTATTATTATGATTATTATGACGATGATGATGATGATGATGATGATGATGATTTCGACGTTCGTGAAACGGAGAAACGATAACGGCTCACAAACTCGTGTTATTTCTCTCAATACGCTTGAAATAATATTCCTGGGAAAATATGAATTGATTAATCACGCATTAATGCGCACCGATGGATTTGTAATGAGCCGGATGAAGTACACTTTTCCTCATTTTCTCCTCCTCCTCCTCCTCCTTCTCAAATCCTTTTACCACCCCACCTCCACTCCACCCACCTCACCCACCACCACCCTAGCTAGCACTCTTGTTAAAATCTCATCTCATTTTACGCGTTCGCGTTTTACATTATAACCCGATATCGTCGAATAACTAAATTATTTAAGAATTTAATATAGTTTTTAAATAAACGTTCCTTATATTATTGAATTATTATTTCAATTGGATAAGTATTTTCCAAGGGAATGGTATTATTATTCTAACGAAATTAGATTATACAATTCTTAATTACTTTATTTTGTTATCGTGAAGTAAGGAACGAGAACGGGTAGAAAATAATTGGAATGATTTCTGAAAGATCTAAAAACACTATTAGAAATTCTATTGACTGTTAGGTAATACAGATAGAGTACATGTTTCTAATTATAAAAAAGAAAAAACGAATTTGAATCATGGAGTCTATGGTTCAAAACCATAGAACATTGGGTGGCACCGCCACCTGTGGGACAACCAAGATTTCCTACGTTCTCTCGAATTATATATTTACGAGGGTTTCGAATAATGTCGTTTAATCCTAAATCCCAAAGGACCGAAAGAAAAACACAACCTTTCCCTTCCCAAACCAACCAATCGTTTCACCAACGTTTCATTTCTTTCCTTACTTTGACTAATTGCTTCTATAATATTATCATCTCGTTCATATTTAAATATTATACCAGTTATTTTTGCAATTTTTTTTCGATCGATTAATACCATTTAAGAAACATTCATTTTGATGAAATAATTCATAAGTAAGTTGACCGATTTAAATGGTTACTCAAATATCTAATATCATTTCGCAAGACTATACTAATTCAGAATTATTCCAGATGATCGCGTAGGATTTCAAAATGAGAGAATCAGAAAGAGGGATAGAGAGAGAGAGAGAGATAGAAGATAGTCGAATCAAACGGTTATTATTATTCCTGCTTTCAGAATAATCCGGAATTAACGATATTAGGATGGCGCATTTAGGATCGCGCGTACCTCCGAATCGAGCGATTATGCGCTGTTTATTACGACACGTGGAACCCGTAAATTTCCCTATGTCTATGTATGTGGCCTTGTCATTACGTAGGATCAAGATACATGCATACATTCATACATGCATAGCACGTTGTTGTTGTTGTTGTTGTTGTTGTTATTGTTGTTTTTGTTGTTCCTCTAGCGAATCCCAATTGACATAGGAATCGCTTGAATAAATGTCCTTTCGAATAGCTACAACTCGCCAAATTTACCTTCATTTGATACTCTTTGTTTGTGACAATTTTTGTCTTCCTTTTGAAAGGATCAATTTTTAAAATTATCTTAATTTCATTTCGAATTATTTTCCTATTTGTTAATAATACGCGACCAAGTGTTTGCACTTTCCAATTCGTTCCTATCGTTTATTTTGTTATTTTCTTTCCAATATAATTTTCGTAACGATTACAATTTTATTAATAATAAATCAAATGCTCTACCGTTATATTTGTTTCCGAGAAGTTTGTATACTTCTTTTGGCGCGTTAGAGAGAAACACGAGGAGAGCGAAATTTTACGATGCGCGCGCACAGCGACACGAAATCAACGAGATGAAGTTAGTTGGTATTTACGATGCGCGCGCATAGCGACACGAAATTAACAGCGCGAAGTTAGTCGATAAATCTTCCTTGAATTTAGCGCGTGTGTGGACTGATGATACATATCTATATTTTTTTTTTTCTCGAAAACTCATCGCACGGACAAAGATTTAATTTCGTTTAAAATCGCAAAAATGAAAGTACGTTGATTTCGTCGTAATTTACAATTACATTTGATTATATATTAACTAACGAGTAAATGAATTGTTGTTTATTTCGAGAAGAATAAAAAGAAAATAGAAAGAGAAGAGATAAAATAGAGAGAATAATTGAAGTAAATAGAGGTGGTGTTATCGAAGGGGGGAGACGGTCAGAAAAATTCTCACGATTTTAACGTTTTTAAACTACTTGGACACGATAAATCCTAGGCGATGCGTCACGGATGGTGTTAGTGGTGTATGCAACACGATGGTGATGGCAATGGTGATGGCGATGTTGATGGTGGTGTATAGTGGCTCTACGAAACGCAATAGGATTTGCGTTAAAGCTCCGAGTTCGTTGATCCGGTGTGGAAGCTCAAATATAAATATTTTTCATCGTCATGGATTTCCAGCGGTACACAGTGGTACACAGCGGTACACAACGGTACACCGGTACAGACCAAGCATTCTCGAATTTTATGAAGCAGAGACTTTGTTTTTTCATTCGAGCATTTAGCACGCTAAAGGCAACACAGAGGATTGCGATACCACGAATGTGTTACGCGGTTGACATTCAATGTGAGAGAAATAAACAGGAAAGAAAGATTCGTGCAACCCCCACTCCCACCCCAATTCCCACCCTCGTCCTCATCCTCATCCTTTTCCCTCGCGAGTTTTACGTATGTTTCAAAAAAGGAGAGAACAAAATAAATGTATACAAATTTAATACAAGAAAAACCGAAGAGAGAAAAAGAGAACAAAAAAATAAGATAATAGAAGATAAGAAAAAGAGAAAAATAAGTAGTTAAAAATACAAATAAATATCTAAAGTTATACATATATATCCATCGGGATTAACGAAGATGTTTTCTAATAGAAAGAAGAAGAGGAGGAAGGGGGTGTGGGAGAAAATAAAAAAGTAACATAATGGCATCCCCCCCTCTCCCCAGACATCACTTTCCCCGCTATTCTACGAAGATTATCCCCTTGTATTTCCATTACTCCTTCCTTTGTTCTTTTTTATTACCCTTTTTTTTTTTTAAATATTTTTCCTTTTTTTATTCTTTTTGCTTCAACTACTCTAAACTCCAGGACACATAAAGAGAATTATAAAAATGATAGATATTTAGTCGTCGCGTATTCAGAGATCGTTTTTAATTTGCTTCCCTTCCGCATAATGCAAACATAAACGCATACACATGTATATATATATATATGAGTACTCGGGCGTGTTCGAAATAATTCCACGAGGTAGGAGGATAGGATTCTCAAAGACTCGTACGAGGTATACGTCAAAAGTAATACCGGTATTATACGTATTTTAACATATTAAACGGACGTAAACGTTGTCGTCGGTGTATTGCGAACGTTATTAAGTGCACTTACGCTTCATTTCCTTATGCACTTCCACAAAATATATACAATATCTCTTTCCTATTACGGATTGTGTAATATATGAATATTTATATATATATTTATTCATAATACATAACAAAATAATTATAATTATAATTATATGATATAATTTAACATTAAACCTATCACGTGAGATCAAATTTGTCCTGTAATTTGTATATATTATTAATTTCTAAATAAAAGAAAATTTTTTATTAAATATTCTATATTTAAAATATATGATTTTTTTTAAAGGAAACATTTGATCACTACTCACGACAGGAATAAATATATTAACATTAAGAGTATCGGTAGGTATAGTGTTAATTATATTACATATATAAATATAATAATATAATATTATTATACTATATATTTAAAACTACGTTTTCCATAGGAGAAAATAACAAATTACTTTTTGCAGAAAATTTCTTTTCTCATTTTGACGTCATCATTAACGTAACATACGTAGGTTCGTAAGTTCATAGGGAAGGAAGGTACGATCAACAGTTTCTCGTACGATAAACGATTCCTTTGAAAATGGGAGACTCTCTCCTCCTCTCTCTCTCTCTCTCTCTTTCTTTTTCTAAAATTAGAACACGAACGAACACGAACGATCACGAACGACTTGTAAGCATGTATGCGCTTTGCTGTATTGCTAGAATGTTGCACACCAACCCAACAACTGAACTCGGCCATTACGACGATCCTTATCACCGTCTATGAATCATGCGAAGGGCAACAATGTACAAACGTACACACGATAATACGTATGCATCGATTTATGTTGCTCATTGTTTTCTACGGAAACTATAAGGAACCGACTCGATCGAATTTCTGTCACGAACGTGAACGAACCTCTATACCTTGGAAAAAGGAAGGAATAGAAAATAATAGAAAAAAAATAAACAAGAAAATAAAAGAAAATAGAAGAAAAGAAAAGAAAAAAAGGAATAGAAACGTTAAACGTTTCCTCGTAAAAAAATTACAAGTTTTCATTTTCGCGTGACGATAAATCATGCAACGCGAACATACCCCTATATTAACATTAATTCGGTACAACAACAAAAATAACGAAAGAACTTTTTAAATCGTCATGGGATAATAATGTCCAGTATTTTTTCTACTTAAAAAAATAATCAGAAATATAAACAACGGATAAAGCAGTGAATTAAGAAATACAACAATGATCTCGATGAACGTTTACAAATTCAATACGAATGCATATATAACACCACGTTGATAAAGAAAAACAAACAAAATGTTTTTATTATTAATAATACGTATACATAGAGATAAAACGTCGAAAGAATATCTGTAAATCGGGGAAGAGTTTATGATTGAACACAACGTTACACCAAGCTATCAGATTTCTCTCGTGTAATAATTCAGAAAATCCTAGATACGTCGTTGCTGTTGCTGTTGTTGTTGTTGTTACAACGTCACTCAGAGTGAAGCGTGCTCGGCTCGAGAAAGTTTCGTTTAACATATTATCGCGCTAAATCACAGAAGCAACCTCATTTTAATCCCTTTTATGAAACAGTTATAGTTAGGCTTGCTAACCTAGCTACCTAGCAAGCTAGCTAGCTAGCAAGCAAGCAAGCTCAGTGGAAGCTTCACGAGTGAACTCGTCGAGTCTGCAAGATGATGCTAACGCTTCCATCTGCCGTCCAAGTCGACTAATGCGATACGATTAGTTCGGGATTTACTCTCCAAGTTTGATCTTAGAAGCATGAGAGAGAGAGAGAGAGAAAGCATACGATGTACTATGTTAGGTAGTAACATGTAACGAGAACACGTAGACACTTTCGATGGGCTGTAAATTATTCGTCGAGAATGATAATACTAGATTCAATATAATAGTAGTTGACACCTAGAAAATTGTCATCGATATTTCATGGGTTTCATGATTATTATAAATTAATGACACCAACTATATATATGTAGGATTCGTGAAAAAAATTAGACCGTTGGACAGATTGGAGTACCGGGACTCGAACCCGGATCTTCCGCTTTCCGGGCGACTTTAACCGTTTCGTCTTTAACCACTGAGCTATCAAGGGCCCATCGTCCAATCTCTTCACGAATGCCTATTTAAGTATTTGGCTTGGAGGCGCTCGCATCCCACAATATATATATCTTATTGTTTAGTTTTTTTGGATTATTCATATTCTTGTTCTTTAGATTAGAGTCACTTAAAGTGTTATTTGTTCAATTTCTTGTTCTTTTTCTTTTTTTTACGTAGGAAGTATTTAAAGAAGAATTGGAAAATGTAGAAATAAGATAGTAATGTATTTTAGGAAAAGAATCGGAGCTAACTCGTTGGTTAACACTTGGGAAAGCGAAGCGCATAGTGAAACCTCGATAAGAATGGAAGGGTCGCTGGCCGAGGTTATCTCATAGCTATAAACTTGGATGAAACAACATCGGTAGGAAGTATGGGATGAAGAGAACAGACAACGGAAGAGAAAAGAGAAGAGAAAACTCGATAGCTCGAGAAAGAAATGAAAGAGAGAGTGAGTGAGTGAATGAGTGAGAAACAAAGGCCATGGTTTAGAGGAGGAGAATTTTTCTATATTTTCGCATCTAACAACTGTCGAGAGATCGTTTCTGTCACAGTTAAAGTCACACCCAAGTTTTTCGATTCTTTTAATTGTTTTTTAACTTACGTGTATAGCAAAACATCGATTTAGAAATAACAACAATTATTATAATAATAAATAATTTATTTGAAATCAATAAAACTTTTAACGAATCTTTCGATCGAATTATTATCAAGATTTTCATCGCGAATTGGGGTGCGCGTTGAAATATTTTGTTTGTTCAGCCAATTTGTTGGTGCGTAGTTTAAAAAGAAAAAAAAAAAACTAAACGTTGGAAAAGATTGACATACGACGCTTTTATGATACTCGGGAAAAATTTCAAAAGTAAATTAAACGAAGAACGATGCATTTTTATTTTGTATAAAAAGAAAACTCTGCAGATTTTTGTTTTAAAAATGATAACACGTTAATTTGGGGGAAAATGTTCACGTATATCTTTGCATGTGTGTATGTATGTGTGTGTGTGTGTACAAATATATATTGAATTACATAAAATAAACATATTCCGTTAAACGAATAATAGTATCTCCTTGATTTTTGTAACCGTTCGCAGGTAAAATCAGGGAATAATTTCAAATCTACGAATTTCGAGTGGATAGAAGTAGAAGTGAAAATAAAAAAAAAGAAAATAAAATAAAATAAAATAAAATAAAATAAAATGAAATGAAATAAAATAAAAAATAGCACGTCCATTCTCGATGATGGTTTTAAGTTTCATTCGTAATATCGTAAATCAATAATCCACGCATGTCAACGATGCTCGTTAACGTATCGTATATCCAGCACACACCATTTTATGCTCGTCAGCGATCGTTAAAAACGGTTTGCCGTCGGTTTTTCGTCGAAAGCCATTTTAAGGGTGCACGACACCCTCCCTCCTCCTGCTCCTCCTCCTCCTGCTGCTTCCCATCCCTACTCTTTATTAAAAAGAAACAAACGATTAACCCGATAGTTATTGAACACACACATGGTGTTCATAAATCTAACTGTAGAAAAATTCTAATGACGAAATAGATAAACAAAAAAATTCATCGAACGCTCGTGATTATCGTTAGATCGATCGATTTATCGATTTATATCGCCACTGATACGCGGTAACAAAAAAAAAAAAGAAAAAAAAAGAGAAAATAACGATGAAAACTATCGAAGAATATGAAAAGCGAGACCACAATCGAGCGTGTTACGGTAGACTGAAAATTAATACCACCGTTGGAAAACAAAGGCGTTAGCGAGGAAATAGAGAGTGTGCTGGGTACCCGGTGTTAAATTCGCTTCGTTCGTATCCCCATACACCCTCCTGTTGCTGCTATCGTAGGACATCGAACAAGAGAAAGCAAAAATAGAAAAAGAAATAAAGAAAGAGAGAGAGAGAGAGAAAGAAAGAACAGTGGATAGATAGGAAAAGAAAAGGGAGTGAGGGGTGGGCTGGTGTAGGGGGTTGGGTGAAAGGATGAAAGGTAGAAAGAGGAAGAAAATTTCACTGGCGTAGTCCCGTTGTACTCCTAGTTTTTTTTATGAAAGAAACCATGGATAAAAAAAAAGAATAAGAGAGAGAGAGAGAGAGAGATAAAAATAGCGAAGCTTTTGCAGGGTGGGATGGGATGGGAGTAGAGGAAAGAGAAACGATAGTCGAACGAAATATTCCAAGGGAGGAGGAGGAGGAGGAGGAGGAGGAGGAAGAGGAGCATTTTCGTTGTGCGCGAAAACAAGAAGGGAAATTCGCAGTGGTACACGAAAAGCTTCGTTGCTAGTGCAGGTAGTGGGTTCTGGTTCTGGTGGTGGTGGTGGTGGTGGTGGTGGTGGTGGTTGGGCTCGAAACGAGAGTAGAAGGAGGTGCTACTGAACGGGAAAGCTTCGAGAGCGGGTTCGTGAATAAACCTGTCGCGCCTAATCCTACTTATTTATTTACTGCCGTAGAATAGGGCGGGATATGCGAAACTCTGGCGGAACGCGTTGAATTCGGCCCGATATTCGGTGAACGAGAGACAGAGAAAGATGGAAAGAGAGAGAAAGAGAAAGGGAACACCCGGTATATACGATCCGATTCGAAACAGAAAGAAAAATACAAACGGAGAGGTTGTATCGGAGAGAATGAGAAAGAAAGAGAGAGAGAGAGAGAGAGAGAGAGAGAAAGAGGGTTACCCTTGCTTGTGCGAAGGGAAAAAGGCTGAGTGAGAGATTTGGATTGGAAGTGTACGAAAACATATTTCTATGGATTATATATGTGTTTCTATGTATTATATATATGTATGTATGTGTGTGTGTATGTGTGTATACGCATCGAATAGCGGGGTCACACAGAGTAAAAGAGAAAGGGAAAGAGAGAAAGAAAAAAAAAATAAAAAAAGAAGAGTTAGACCACGATAAAATTTCTGAAGAGAACACACATTTTCGCGATGCAGAGGATCGAGGTCGAACGCGAAAAAATGGATAGTCGGATAACTGAGAAATAGAGATGTTTGGGGGAAGGAGTATGGGAAATGAGAGATAGATAGATAGAAAAAAGGGAGAAGGGATATGGGATAGAAAGAGAAAGAGAATTAAAAGGGATGGTCAGGAGTGAGAGAAGGGTTCAGGCAAATAGTGGGAAATACTAAAGGAATAATGCTGATTATCAGAAGTAACTTGCGTTATAGCCGAATTATTTCTCTATGGGAAACGCGTATCGGACGAAGAAAATAGAATAAAAGGGTGTATAACGGGTCGAGAAAGAGAAAAGGGCAACTGGCTGAGTAAAGGGCAGGGTTTATACTTCGATAAATGTCTTTGCGTGTAGTAATGTTCTGAAATTTAATAGAACTAATAACACTTTTGCATTTTATCGTTTGCCTTGGCTGCTTTCTATCGTGAAAAAAAAAAGAAAAAAAATAGAACAATAGATAACTTCTTCTCTCTGCATACTTTTTTCTCTCGTATATAATTTTATTTTTTTTATGTATATATATCATGCTAGTTTTTCTTTTATCTTTATTCTTACCCCTATTTGCTTTTTAATGCGAACACAACCAAAATTATTCTACGTAACACGATTTATTTTTTTTTTTATTTCAAGAACAGGATTCAGATTTTTTTATTAAAAATTATATCAATCGTATCTCTTTCTAACTGTCGATGCATTATTCACGTAAATGCTAATTTTGTCTCTCTCTCTTTCTCTCTTAGTATTTTTATTTTAATTATTTGATTGTTTTTGTTGTCGTTGTCGTTAAAAGATTCCAAAACGTTTAACTGAATTTCGCGTTAGGAAAAAGAAGAGGGAAGAAAGAAAGAAAGAAAGAAAAAAATTGAACGTGGTTTACCAACTCGAAGAAAGAATGAAATGAATTTTAGGTTCCGACCGTGATAGAATTCAAGGTGGTTCGGTACTATAAGGGAAAGAAAATGTCTGAGAGGAAGGGACGACCTCGATCAAGTTCGGACGAGGAAAGAATAATGGAATGGGTTATTGAAGGCTGAACAATACGGGACGAGGAAAAAAAATAAGATATAAAGAGGGGGAAAGGAGGGGAAGAGAAGAAGAAAACGAAAAAGCGATTAAGATTGGAAAAAAAAAACAAAACGAAACGAAAAGAACAAAGAAAGTAAAACAAATGGGGCAACGTGGAAAAGAAGACTCGAAGTACGTTGACGAACGTCTTAAAAAAATATAAAAAAAAGGGACGTAATTCCAACGTGAGTAAAAAAGAGAGAGAGAGAGAGAGAGGAAAAAGTAGCAAAAGTATCAGATTGATAATCTAAAATCTAGAATTTATCATCCATTTACGTGCAATCACGGTTTACGTGTGTTCGATCTAAAGATACAAATCTGGAACACTGAAAATAAAAAATAAAATAATAATATTATTTATAAACGATGCCAATGCTAATGCAAATACGAAACTATTAAGATAAAAATATTGAAATATGTGCAACGTTTTGAAATCATTGACACTTTTTCGATAAATTTTTAGCAACGTGCTACGAAAAAATATAAGACGCGAAGTTATTAAGATAAAATATTTATAATATTATATATTATATATCTATAAATTATAATTAATATCAGTTATAATATTTATAAACGAAACTATTAAGATAAAAATATTGAAATATGTGCAACATTGCGAAATCATTGACACTTTTTCGATAGATTTTTAGCAACGTGCTACGAAAAAATATAAGACGCGAAGTTATTAAGATAAAATATTTATAAACGATGTATTATACCAATGCAAATATTATAACAGAATTTTTAATAAAATAAAAAAAATATGAAAATATTGCAACGTTGTAAAATCATTGACATGGATAAATTTTTAACACAACACATGCGCAGAAAATAGTATCGGATTATTACAAGACGCGAAATTATTAAGAAAAATATAATAAATAAATGAAAGTGATGGGTTGTGTGTTGTTCGAAGGGTAGAAAAACGTAGGGAAAGAAAATTAATGGGTACCCTGTCGATTGTGGTGGTAGCAGAAGAGTAACGAAAACTAAAACTAAATGGAATATCGATAGAGATATATATCAAAGCATTAAGAAAGATTGATATTTTTTTTCTGTTTTTTTTCTTTTTTCTTTTCCTCTATTTTCTAACCGTCGAGTGTTGACTCTTTTTCCGTCATTCATATCCGTCATTGGAAATGTGCTTTTCGATGGAACGAAATACCTTGTTGTAGTTCGTACCTTTTCCTATCTTTCAAGGGAAAAAAAATGGTCTATGAGTGAAAAGTTACCTGTTATATACACACACACACACATATATATATTTTATTTCTATGAAAATATAAATAAATCAATCAGAGTGATATGTGAAAAAAAAAATCGAGGATACGAAAAAGGGATATGAGACAAAACAAAAAAAGGGTAAAAGAGAAAAGAAAGAGAGAATAATGAAGAATAATAATCGTGGTATTCGGAGATAGTTTGAAATTATTTTCGAAAGTGAAAATACGTTTCGATGTAAACTAGAAAATGTATAACGACGAGATCAGGCTATTGCAAATCTAAAAAAATACAAAAGAGAAAATGGAAACAAAATTCTGACGACTGGTAGACACTATCATAAATTCGTGTTAACTTTTCGACTATCCACCCCCTTGAAACAGCCCGTTCTTTAAATCCTATTATACGAAACGGACAGATATATTATTTTAATAAATAATAGAAAAAACAAAATACAAGAGCACAGATAATTAAAATAATCGTGAGTGTAAAATGAATGAAGAAAAAATTCAACTGGAGATACATTAATATTTGAAAAAGCAACAACCTTGATAAAAGAATCCAAATCGTGAATCCTAAGAAAGAAAGAAAGAAGACAAAATAAAAGATACAACAAAAAAGAGGATCGTAAATATTACCGAGAAGATCTACGACATATCCGGTACGATTATCGGCGGATGGGTGCACCCTTCTAACCACGTGGAGTAGTAAGAGGGTAAAGAGGGCTTGGTTTTAGGTATAACCGGTAATATTTCGTGGTCGGGGAGGGTGGGTTATACCGACAATGCGCTATCGTGGCACCATTTTCTATAAGACCACTACTACTACTACAACAAACCATCCCTACTACCATTGCTATTACTTCAAGCATGAGCAGCGGAGACAGCAGCAGCAGCAGCCGGTTTCGATTCTTCTTCCACTTTCGATCGGATTCGTTTCTCCTTCTTCCTTGGCATCCCCCAAAGTCTTCTTTCCTGTCTCCGTTACTGCCACCATCGACTTTCCCCTCAAACCATCTTTTCTTTCTTCTTTCTTCTACCAATACGCGCGTGCCACTTTCTTTCTTTCTTGCTTTCTTTCATTCCTCGCGGGAGAGAATAATGGTTTTTCGTTCGATCGTTCGTCCGCCAGCCAACCGAAGGCAGATTGAATTGGAAATATGTGATTCGCCGATGTGTACAGTCCTTCCAATCCCTTCCCACTACCCTTTACCACCACCACCACTATCACCAACTCCTCCGCATAGCTCACGAAAAATACATTGCTCCTTATGCGCGTCTCCTACGCCATTTACCTTTCCTCTCAAACCCTCCCTCTCCACTCCCGCCCTCTTTTTCTTATTCTTTTTCCTCGTACTATCATATCGACCTATCTTGTAGGCCGCAACGACCCTTTTTGTTGCGGATACGATGAAACCACCGAATATATATATATATATATATATTTCTCTTTCTATCTTTCTTTTCTTTTTTCTTTTCTTTTCTCGTGCGAAAAGATGCGAGCCCAGATAACGTTTGCCCTAAGGAAGGTTTTCACCAACTTCCAAGTATAATCGAAAGGATATATAAAAGAGATTTCGAATAAAATGTCTGCGTTAGCCCCTTTTTTTGAAAGGGACCAACCAACGAACGAACGAAAAAAAAAAAAAGAATAAAATAAGGAAGAAAGAAAGGGCGCGAGAAAAACTCTGTTTTCTCGGTCCTTTGTGTTTTCCTGATCTTATTATGCGGCCCTTAAGCGCCACCTTCGATGCGTGTCGCGTTTCGATTATTTTCGATAAGCCCTTTTATGTTCCTTCCAATCACTTTTCTTCTTTTTTCTTCTTCTTCTTCTTCTTCTTGTTCTTTGTCGGAACCCTTCTTCAATCTCTTTTCTTGCTTCTGATTATAATTATTATTATTTTTTCCCTCTCTTTTTAATTTTTGAATCAATCAACGCTTAATATCGTACAACGTTTAACGAGAAACACAGTCTTGCAAACCCGTCAAAAGTAATTGGATTTAGCGAATGAATTTCAACAGCTTAAAAGTACGATCGATAATTTAACAATGTTAGTTCTTCTATATAACGATAAAAATAAAAATTATCGTCAAAATTCGTTGACAAAAATTGATCAATTATTACCGCGATCCTCGAGCTTCGTTTTTTTCGTTTTTTCGTACTTTTTTGGGACAATCATTTAAAAAATTGAAGACCGAAAAGAAAAACCAGTCGGAACCGTTTCGTCGTAATATTTTTTCGTCCTAAATAATAATAATAATAAAATATAAATATAAATAAAAATATATAATATAATAAATAATATATAAAATAATATAATATAATAATAAATAATAATATAATAAAAATATAATGATTTATTTAAAATTTTTTTACACGGGTGCCAAACATTATCGCGCTTGTCCTTGGTAATAAAAAAAAAAAAATAATAAAACCGAGCCTGATAAGTATCTATTGATAGAAAAAATAACAAAAAGAAAAAAGATAAAGAATAGAAGGAGTGAGAGAAAGATAGGAGAAGAGGAAGAAGAAAATGAAAAAAAAAAAAAGTCGAAAGCTCCTCTTATACATATTAATCTTGAAAAGTATTAGTGTAAGGCGAGTTAGTGGGACGCAAAAGTTTAAGATCGCTCGACGTATTACGCTCAAAAGAATTCAGGTGTCAGCACGAAGTGATCGAGGACGACGCTTTTACGGACGGCAAAGGGGGATCTTTGTAAAACGAAAAAAAAAACTCTTCTTTTGGTGGCAGACGTTAAAAGCACACGAGCGAGCCAATGTGTGCGCTTCCGACCTACATACGCTCCGAAATTACTTTCTTCCCTTTTCTTCGCGCAACGGCAGCAGGGGCCCTTTTGTGTGCCCGAACTAGAATAGATGCTGCTGTTATGTTGCTTTCGTAACTTTGGATTTTCAACGGGGTATTTTCTTTTTCTCGTAGACCATCGATAAGAGTCCCCCCAACACCACCACCACCCCCCACCCTACCCCACTCTGAACTTTTCACTTCAATTGGCTTCACGTTTTCTCCTCGTCGATAAATGACGAACGTCCAATGAATTTAAGGATTTACCAAAAATCATTTTTTTCAACTGACCAATATCAAACCTTTATCTTTTTTATTACTAATAATAATTCGAGTGATTCGATTATTTTTTGTTTTTAAATCTCGACGAATCGATCTAAAGTTTATTCTTCCCCTCTCTTCCCCCTCCCTCACATGTTTCATTTATTTCGATTAAACGAGACACGAAAAATTGGTGCCGGTGGTGGAAATATTTATACTCGTTAACACGGAACGATCATTTTTCGAACCATTTGATACGTACCTAATAAATCTTTACATCGTTAACGCGTGCTCACTTTAGATTTCAACGCTCTTCCATATTTCCCCTCCCCCCCGCCCTCACCCCCACCTCCCCACTCTTCTCTTCCCACGCCTAATTACTATCATACTAATTAGTGTAGATAATTATTGTCCAATTAAAATGCCAACGGATAACGTTTGGATTTCTGCGAATATAATCGAAGGACACGCAACGCTAACGCGAGACATCCTCAAATTTCCTCGTTCAACACCATACATGTATATATATATCGTTAAATTAATTTGCCAACTATATTTCGCGTTAATTTCCTACGGTATACGATGACTAGAGAGAGAGAGAGAGAGATTTAGAAAAAAAATAATGAATATAATTAATTATAAGTCAATTAGATTGGACCCCATTGAAAAAACAATCCGTGCAATATTCCAACACCGGCCCCCTAAAACAAATTGCACCTAAATTTGGCACGCGTGTTTAAATTAAGTAAAGGAAAGAAAAGAAAAATTGGATTTAAAAGAAGAGAAACAATTCGTAAATATATGTGGTGTCCATAATTATGAAAGATTTGAATGCTAAATAAATTCTATATAATATTGAAATAACAAACATCATCTAACGGTTCATTTTTGACAATATATCGTATGAGAAAATTACATTAAATAATAATATAATTAATATAATATAATATAAATATAAATTTATAGATAAATTATATCATTTAATGATAAATTTATTTTTTCTTTATAAATTTGTTGACTAAAAATCACTTTTATAATTATGGTTCACTTATATATTGGTCATATATAAATACATATTGCAAAGAAAAGAAAATAATTGAAAATAATCATTAAAGAAATGAAATAAAAGTGAAAGAACAAAGATAAAGAATTGAAGTAACGATACGTACGTACACATACGTGAATATTTATCACTGATACACACTCGGTCTCTCTTTCTTGTCGGTATATAGAAACAAGGAGTAGGAAAACGGGGTAAGAGGAAAAGTAGGGGGGGTGTGGGTGGGAAGGGAGAAAGGGAGGGATGAAAAGGACTTGGTGAAGGTAGTCGAGCAGAAGTCGACGTCTGCCCACGAGGAATTGAATCGCCACGGAGTTTGAACGCTCGAGGCGACTGTCACTTGCAGCTAGTTTAACAGTCTTTTACTCTATTCGCCGTGCATCCATCTCTACGTGCACGTATGCACTCGTGCACACACATACACACGCACATATACAAATATACAAACACACAGAGAACACGCGTATATACAAAATAATGTCGGTGCCTTTTACGCGTGCGCCGAATAAACCTCCTTCGTTGAAAAAGGAAGAAGACAGAAGTAATATCAATATAATGTAAAGGTTTATGCACGCACACACATACACATACACACAGGTATATAATATGAAAAAAAAAGAAAGAGAAATAAAGAAATAAGGAAGAAGAAGAAGATGATACTGGTGGGAGGAAAAATGGATAGGAATGAAGGAGGGGGGGTAGGGGTAGGGTGGATGAGACACGTGGAAATCAGAATTTTCTTTAGCAGTGGTGGGTACGTGGGACACGGACGTTGAGTGTCTAGAACAGAATGGGGTCGTCTGTAGAGCATACACAACACAACTTTCCCCCCCCCCCCGTTCCTGGCCTTTATTAAATTCCTTGCATGTTGTTCTGCGACATAATTTGTACAGAATTGCAGATCGTAAAAAGGCGACCCAGTGCCTCGGTATTGTTGAGATATATTTTCACTCGGACAGAGAGAAGGGTTTATATTTTCTTTTTTGTTTTTTTGTTGTTTTCATTCTTTGTCGTTGTTGTTTTGTCTTGTGCTTTCACTCCCAACTTTCTTCTATTTCTAAACGTCTAGGAACATTGCCGGTGATTTGTTGCGAGAGAGAGAAACTAAAATGTGAAAATAAAATGACGAAAAAGTTATATGGAAGAACGAGGTAACAATAAAAAAAAAATAAAATAAAATAAAATAATGTACGAAATTTCGTGGAAAATATTCCCATGAAAGTTGATTTTTCTTTTAGCATGGATTCATTCTTCGAGAAAGTATCTCGTACGCGTAAAGAGTAAGAAACTAACGTAAGCATTAACGAGGAATTTAACGAGATAGAAAGATAGAAAGAGAGAGAGAGAGAGAGAGAAAGAGAAAGGTGTACGCAACGCGACACTTGTTGCACGGCAATGAGCGTACATCTGTTCTCTCAATCCAACATTAAGTCTGTGCTTTTCACCCTTTCTTTCTCTATCTTTTTTTTTCGGCTGTTTTCCTTTATATATTTTATACTTCTTCTTCTTCTTCTTCTATTTTTTTTATCTTTTTTTTTATCGTTCATGCACCCCATTCTCTCAACTCATTGTTTAAATCGAATGCTCATTCCTGCTACTATTACTAATACTACCTTACATTTTCAACACACGGATAGATGGTTCATTCAAAAAGTTTTGATTTAGCTTGACTCATACGTGTGAATTCAAACGACGATGACGATGAGATAAAACGGTAGGAAAATGTGTCTGTGTGTGTGTGTGTGTTATGTATGAATTATAATAAGAGAGACAAAGAGAAGGACAACGTTCCAAACTTCCTGCAGAGAAGTAAAATGCATGTCTGTGTGTTAGAAAGAAAAAGAGAGAGAGAATGTATGTATGAATGTATGTATGCATGTATATGCACCATCCTGAAATACGTCGTTTTCTGCTCGCAAACACGTCGCCTAAATTTGCTCCTTAGTTTTTTTTTTTTATAAATTTTTCTATCCTTAAGTTATACAAAGTGTTTTTACATTTGTTCATTTTTTAATTATATACAGGAAAGAGAATTAAAATGATTATTAAAAAGAATTAGAAACAATTAATTTTGTAATATATTGCGCAAATAAAGGAAGATTTATTTTGTCGAAATACTTTAGAACACTTTAAAGGTATACTACTGATATACCAAAGCTCGTAAACATCCGTGAGAGAACATCCGTAAGGTCTCCTTGTAAGTTTAAGGCTAAATCATAGCGGCTTTCATGCATGTGTACGAGGATGCATGCCGAAAACTTCTCGAGATGCCTCATAGTTTCCGAAAAAGTATCCTTGAAACGTTCTCAATTAGAATATTTTACACGTGTTATCGTCATTCACGAATTTATCTTTTCATCAGTTAATTATTTATATTACGAAGAGAATTGTATTAAAAATTATTAAGAATATTTTATTGTTATTGTTAAAATGAATTCTTCGATTAAATTTAATTGATGAAATTAATTCTAAAATTAATTAAATAATTTGTTATATTTGACGTATGTTACGCGTGTTGTAAGTGAAAAATTTATCCCGAATGAAATCTTATTTTAATCTTCGATAACAATTACCTATCTCGTTTCGGTTCATTTTTTTCGTAATCGAATGAAAAACGTTAAGAGTTGTGGTATCGTTGAATTATTCGACATTTATCATCGTAACTTTCAAAGAAAATATCGTTTAACGTAGATATAAATGCGCTGACCCGAATTAAAGGGGTCGTATTAATAACTAAATTAATAAATGACCGTCATTTTACATCGTCCAGTTTGGTTCACGTTTGAGAAACGAATAATCGTATCGTGATTTACAAAAAAATAACACAACATACGTATCGCATACTTGCACTTAAACAAAACAAAACAACTAATAATAAAATTTCAATAGAAAATCTCTGTGAACAGAAAAAGAAAAAATGAAATTACTCAACCATCCAATTTGATATTACATTCAAACTAATCGTTTAAAACAACTAAGTTTTCTAATACTTAGCAATGATTACATTCAATGATCGATAAAATATATTAAAACTTATCATCAACGTAAAATTTCTCTCTCTCTCTTTCCTCTTTTGCTTCTCTTAGAAATTTTCAAAGTATTTTAATATTTAATTTCTCGTATACTTTTGAAATACCTCTTCCTGGTTCTCACTCGATCAGGAAGAGTCGGTACTCTTTGAGCAAATCAAATAAAAATCAAAGAATCAATCAGAATTAATCAAAGAAAAATAAAAATACAAAGAAAAAGAAGAAGAAAGAAATAAATAAATAGTGTGTGTTTATAAATGTGCGTGTGCATATAAGAGAAAGAAAGAAAGATAGAAAGAGAAAGATAGAGAGAGAGAGAAAATATTTGACATGTAGCGAGACATGAGCGCGTTTCTACGTTCTCAGAGCGTGCTTCTCATAAATATCTACTCGCCTACGCGCGCTCGCGTTTCTGACAGTTTACTTATATATCTTCGCGGCTTTCCGCATATATTTGCTAGACTCAATGTGAACACACGGGAAACGGAGCACACTTCCCTCGACTTTCTAAGTAGAAGGAGAAAGATAGATAGAGAAAGATCGAGAAAGAGAAAGAGAGACACATACAGACACACACATACATACATGTTGAAAGAGAGAGAATGCATGTTACTATGAGATGGTTGATAGAAACTGGTTGAAATCATGCTTTGTCTTGAAAGCTCTGATCTTCCTTCTCTCTTTCTCTTACTTTGATTATTGTTATTGATATTAATCTTAATATTATAATCTGATTTCTATTATCATCCCATTTTTCGAGTTTTCAATTGTTTTAAATCAAAAATGATAGAATTGTTTCTTACATTTTTAATATTATTTTTCTTCATTTATTTTATATGTGTATATATATAGTTAAAATTAATGTAATGATGTATTTATTAATTTTTCTCGTATAATAGAATTATTATCTCTCATCGTAAATACGTTAATAATTCTGCGTAGCATAATTTGCCTGAGGTTTTCTATAAATGTCAGGAACAAACTAAACTCGTTGAGTAATCATTAAGCATGCGATGCATTATTTAGCATGAAACCTCAAGTATGAATTTTCCTATCTAACGTGTATTTATGTTAACACGTTTCGTTGATTAACTATGACGAGGAGGGAAAATAAAAGTAGTGTGTTATAGGTAATAAATGTATTTCCATTCTAACGAAGTGGGTCAAAAGTTTCGTTATTTATTATGTTTTATACGAATATTTTTTCAATCTTCGAATTCTTCGAGAAAAATCGTGCCAAAGAGAATTAGAAACAAGTGTTGAAAGAAAGACTAAGAGAAAGACAGAGAAAAGAAAAAAAAACAATCCCGAACAATAATTCAACACATTGGGAAAATTATTATTTAATAAAAAAAATAAAACAAGCATTAAAAAAAGAATTCTATTCTATTCGTCTATTTCGTTTGAAATTCGCGTAGAAATAATTTCTCAATCGTAAAATAACGAATCAATTACACTTTTTTGCATACCTTAAAAGATTTATAAATAAAATAATAATAAATTAATAATATTTATAATATATATAAAATAATATATATAAAATAATAATAAATTAATAATAATAATAATAATTATTATTATTATTATCCTGAAATTCTTATATATTTTATTTTACGTTATACCTTATCGTAGAATGAGATTTATTATTCAATATTTCTAAGAAATCCGTGAAAATCTTAAATCGTTTCGATGAAAAGGTTAAGAACTACTAGCCTAAGGTTATTATACAAACTACGTGGACGTTATCGGTGATAACTGTGGACCTTTAGCCGGATGCGCTCGTCTTTAAAGTTATCCTACTCGATTTTAAGTTTGCCTTTCTATTCCTTCGCAAGACGTTCGGCCAAAGGCTATTTATAACCGGCTATTCAACGTTTACATCCACCGGTTGAATCTACGCAAACTTTACTGCGAAATTTCATTCGTCTATGTCTCCCCCTCTCTCTCTCTCACTCTCTCTTTGTAGAAAATATACTTATACACATAGAAACGTAAAAGATAGAAAGAGAGAGAGAACTGTTGAAGGGTGGAGGGTCTGGAGTGAAGGGGAGGGAAATAAGAGTTCAGAGATACCTTAAGGAAGGAACTTTCGAAACGTTTTCGAAGGGATAAAAGAACTTTCTTCCATTCTGGTAAACGCTTTTAATGAGAAAATATGATCCACCGCCCTCTCAGCATATTTCCACGATGCCAATTAGAGAGAACGCTTTTACCCGTCTTCCTTTTTTCCCCCTTGGCCCTTCCCGCAACCCCGGACTTTCCCTCGCCCTCCCCTTTCTCCCCGTTCCTCTCAATCCTCATCTTCCCTTTTACTATCGTATTTCCTATTTATTATTACGGCAAGAAGGAAATACTCATTGTCAGGGGGAGGGTTAGGCACTCAAATGAAATCGTAATGCAGTAGGTATGTAATACGAAAGCGAATAGTTGAAGAAGAAGAAGAAGAAGAAGAAGGGTGGAACGGGGGACAGAAAAGGGGGATGAAATATACCGCGTCGAAATTTCCGATAAGACGATCAGAGACCCTTTCTTCTTCTTATTCTTATTCTTATTCGCGTGCATAACTACGTACTGTTGGTTGTTGGTCGACAAGCCAACGAGAAGAAGAACGGGAGAGAAAGAGGGGAAGAAGAATAGGGGGAGGGGTAAGAAGGAACTCATTCGTTGAACTATGTTCGTTATACAAACCCAAGGATGTCTAGAATTCCGAAGAATAAAAGCTTTTCTGCGAGACCGGCAAAAATGATTTTCTAACGGCTAACCACACGATTGTTACTGCCGTCGAATGAAGAAACGAGTAAGGGGAGGGGGAAGATAGGGAGGGGGGGAGGAATGAAAAACGGAGATTAACAATCGCAATAGCGTTCTCTATGGGAAATCGAAGATCGACATCGAACGAGGATCATCTGTGAAAGGAACAAAGGGATAGATTAAAAAAGAGAAGGGAGGGGGAGGGGAGTGAAAAGAAGATGCACCTACTGTTCACTAAAGAGGAAGAATAAGAAGAAGAAGAAATGAGTATTACAGTGAAGAATAGTTTGTTAGAGGGTAAATACTGCCATACGTATGTCGTGTGCTATAAAAAGAAAATAGAAAAGAAAGTAGGGTTTACAATCGATTAGTCTATAAATTTAAATAGTAACACATTATAGATATATGTATACCTTGATTATTATTCTATTTGTTTCCAACGCAACTATGATATTTCCAATAAAATTTCATTCATCGATCACGGGGCAGCATTTCTTTACCTCCTCCTCCCCGTACACCCACCCCTTCTTCCTAGAGAAAATATCGATCGGGTATCGTTTTATCTTCTTTTTTTTTTAATGCAAACATCATAATATATTCAGTCGTAAAAGTAAAATTAGAGAAAAATTACATTTATATGATTCATAACGTATATATACAATTCTAACGAGGAAAATGTGGAACTGACCACTGCTTACAGTTATCATAAACGTGTATTAGAAAGGAGGAGGAGGAGGAGGAGGAAGAGAAGAAGAAGCCTTGGGCTTGCGATAATTACAATAATTAAGACCTTTTGTAAACGATCGTAAAGCACGCGCTCGGGCGTCATTAACGTGTAACGAGAACGCGGGATCGCTAGTGGTAATGGATGCGTTTAATTAATCACTCGGGCGAACTCATTCGCGACGTTTTCCAACGATCCAAAACACAGAGAGAAAGAGAACGAGAGAGATAGAGAGATAGAGTGAAAGAGAGAATATGCGAAAAGAAGGGAGATAAAAATAACGGCTCATTTTTCTCCCCGTTCGTCTACATACCACGCCACTTCTCGAATAAAACGTGCCAGAAAAGTGTGAGAGAGTAAAGAGAAAGAATGAGACGAATTAAAGAGAGAGAGAGAGAGAAAGTATCATAATAACGATTACACCGAGTTAAAATCGTGAATTCTGGCGATGCGGCGAAGCGTCGAGTTGCCAACGACATTTCAGCCCTGTTATTAACTGTAGGCTCTGCGGACCACGTTTCCCACCCCCTTACTACTCGCGTTACTCCTTCTCCCCCCCCCCAAGCCCCAACAACGACACTAGTATTCCCCCAAGCTTTCCCACCCTACCCCTGGTCAACCAACCACCACCATGCAAACTAACCGGCCGGTACGTCCACCGACTACGATGCTTTACCCACTACCACCACCACCATCACCATCACCACCCTCAACCCCGTAACCCCCGAAAAGCCCCCACTCATCCCCCTCGAACACGTCCGTGATAACCATTCGGATACTGTAGTCCGACGACAGTGACACATTACACTCGCTTTGGCCCCGTATAGGCCCGTTAGTACGCTCGGCTCATATACCATCGGCGCATAACTGGTAATTACACGAGCCGCGCGCCATTACCGTGCCACGGGCTTTCCTTTATTACCCCAGCAACACACAGGACCCACCTATACACCATCTCAAAATCCTACTCCCACTTCCTACCTAACAGAAATATCATTATTCTAACTACGAACGTTCCGATCATCCTCTCCTACTCTCTACACCCTCTCTTCTCTTCTCTTCCATTCTGTTCTCTTCTCTTCTTCCATTCCATTCACTTCGACCTCGAAGAACACGATCATTCCCCTTCGGAATTTATAACCCTCCTAAAGTTTCAATAAATTCACAAATCCATGATTCACGATCGTTTCTTTTTACAACACCTTATTCCTATTGGGAATAATATTTTGTTGCTTCTTCTTCTTCGTTTTTTATTTAGTTGGTTAGTTGAAAAAGAATTTTTACACTTTTAACGAAACTCTTCTGGAAGTATTGTTAATTGACCTAAATATTATTATTATTATTATTATTATTATTATTATTGTTAGAAGGGAAACTATGCGACAAGGTAGATCGTCGTCTAGGGATATTATGTTGGATTGAATCAAGTTACACATCGGAGTCGTAGGTTACGTGAAAGTTCACTCACGTTCTACTGATACAAACGTCTGCACTTGCCTTAGTGGAATATGCTAATGCTTGATATTTTAAGTAACAAGAGTGTAGCTCTCTCACGCGAGGAAAACACGCTCCTTCCTTTGGCCGCGATTATCTCGGCAAGAAATGATATTTCCGTTTGTTTGCGTTACGCTCGACGTTTTCTCTACCAACCAACCAACCAAACAACCAACCAACCAACCAACCAACCAACCATCCATCCATCTATCTATCTATCCTCCCATCCATCCATCCTACTTCATCGAAATGACGTGCGTAGCGTACATTCTTTTTTCCATCCTTTTTCATTCTTTACATCGTCGATCGAAGAAACTATCGTAAAACGAGCAACGAGTAAAACAAAGTACACAATCGTGCGCTGCTGCTCTTTCACGAAACGTAAATGGATAAATCCTATTACTGGGTCACGCGAAAAAAAATCTACCTTTTGTCAAATATTTAAATACGTATTTCCAAAAATAGAAGAAGGAGAGAGAAAAAACAAAATCGATTGATCGTGAATATAAATAAAAAGAAAATAAAATCAAGAGAAAATTAGATAAATTAATACAAAATATCGATCAAGTGAAATATATAAAAAGGATAAGTTACTAAAACTTACTAAAATGTGAATTGACAAGGGTTACGTTTTAAAAATACCAATCGATTCTGAAATTGTCTATTTTCTTCCCCATGGTGTCAATAAAATCTTGAAATATTCTACGAAATGGTATCAAGCACATTTCTCGTCGATTCGATTATTTTCAGTAATTATTTGAAAACGTAACGTCTTACTAAACCCCTCTACCCCCCACGTAAGATTAGAATTCTCGCTTTGGTGGTTTGACGCCATTGCGTCGTTTACGTATACACCTTGCGGTTTCCAATTACCATGGGGTCACCAGGCTGGCAAGGTTTCAGTGGCCTCTAAGATGTCGACCATACCTTCGTATGGTGCATCATGCGCGAAACGCAACACATACATTTACACGTAGACACGTGTGTACGTATAAACAAGGAGGATGCAAAGGGAGAGGGTGAAACGAGAATGAATGTGTGTCTGCTGCACGGTATGCAGGTGTGCGTGCGTGTAAGAGTTAGAGATAGAGAGACGGGAAGAAGGAAGGGGGTGAGAAGAGAAGGAGAGAGAGAGAGAGAGAGGAAGCAAGGGATGTAATTAACGCGACCAGCGTGCTGCGAGACACTGACGTATCTATCTTCCTACCTCCTGCGTGGCAGACGGCTGGTTATCCCTCTACCCTTTACGTACTACCCTAACTAGTACAGTACCTAAGACGTAGGAGTACGGGCCGGGGCTCTTTCTAGCAAACGAATCCACCACCACTACCACCACTACCACCATTACCACCACTATCACTACCATCACCAGCACGCTCTTACCCTGTCGAGCTTCTTGCAGCATTCTACACCACGTTCCGCAATGCAGTTTGAATCCGCGATATTCTCAGCTTCATACGATCCAGCCGAATACCTCTCGTAATACAGAATCTACCCACTGACTAAATACACCGGCAATATATATTCACCTTAAGATTCTATTTCTCATATTAATTGTTTAAATCTATCTTTTTCCTTTACGGTCGTTTTTATAACTAAATGTTTCAATATTTTACAACGTTTTCTAATTGATTATATACAGTAAAACCTCTTTTTGTGCGGTGGATAGGGACCGCATAAAAGAAATCGTACAAAAAATATTCGCTAATTTTATAAATACTTACATATTATAAACAACTTTGTACGATATACAGTAAA
Organism: Polistes fuscatus; assembly: GCF_010416935.1. Taxonomy (NCBI): domain Eukaryota; kingdom Metazoa; phylum Arthropoda; class Insecta; order Hymenoptera; family Vespidae; genus Polistes; species Polistes fuscatus. The sequence continues at coordinate 2,500,920 of NW_025113129.1, read as the reverse complement.
ACCTCTTTTTGTGCGGTGGATAGGGACCGCATCAAAAAAGTCGCACTTAGAAAATACATCAATTATTTGCGAAATATAGATGTGAAAATGCTTTCAATCAAATTAAATAATTGTTAGGAGATTGTTTAAATCAGATGAACAGTGTCGCGAAGTCCGGATACATCGTCGTCAAGGAGACCATGTAATCAGTTCGTCCACACATGTATATGTACATTGAAAGAAAACATAAAACTGGTAGCAACGCTGCTGAGATTTAGATACCGCATAAAAATAAATCGCACAAAACAAATCGCACAAAAATAAAATCGCACAAAACAAATCACACAAAAATGAAATCGTATAAAAAAGGACCGCACAAAAAGAGGTCTTACTGTATTTATTTGTCATCAATTATTTTTATTGTTATTTTTATTCTACGGTGTATGAATATTTTTTTTTCTTTTTTATTAGAAGATACCTTTACGTAATTGTGTGTGATAAATTATTTAGTAAAATCGTACATTATTCGTGAAATATTTTCGATTAAATTATCGTATTATTTTCCTATATCAAACTTTCATAATCTATTAAGAAAATAATTATTTCAATCTAATATAATTTTATAACTAAACTAATTAATTAGATGTAAATCAGAGATATTGCATTGATAATGAACTTAACTCGTCAAATATTTCTCAACAATATCAACGCTTATTATTCAATTATCATATACCATGCTTTAATAATGTATAAACAAAAAAAGAAAAAAGAAAGAGAAATGATTATATTTATTATTTATAATTTTCCAACGGAATTTAAATAATTAAACATAAATCATAGGGTTTGTAGATTAAATAACGGATAGATATAAAACGGCAACGATGAAATAAGAGTGATAGAAATGTTATATAAATGTTAAATGCACAGGTAACGTGTTACCGTACGGAATGATAAAAAAAGAGAAAAAGAAGAAAATAAAAGAAAAGAAAAGAGAGAGAGAGAAACGTAGAGAAGTTTATCCGAGTAGATAGAGGAGGTAGGTGAGTGTACGTCCGGGGGTGACTCTATCAAAAGCAATCGTGGCACAGGTGTGGCCGTGAACTCCGTTAAACAGTCGTGTTATATGCTAGGATGAAAATGCGAGTCGAAGCGACAGTGCCAACAGCAATGAACCAACGATCGTCCTCCACGTCAGCGGTTCTACGATATAACGTTTATCGATTTTGCACAACATTACTCGAACGAGTTTGCGTACCACGAAGAATAGAACGGGGATATAAACAGAAAGCGAACGATAACGTAAACTTCCAATACATTACTGACCACCACCTGTCTCTCTTTCTATTTTTCCTATCCCTTTTTTTTTCTTTTTAAATATGCATATTATTTTTCTTCCTTTCTTTTCTTTTCTTTTATTGTTTTTTATTCTTATAACTCGGAGCACACATTTCTCGATCATCGAATGAATCTCGGATTGGTCGTTTAATATCGATGATTAAATTATTAGATAAATTATTAGATATTTTTACATCGAATGTGGATTACCATTTTTATATTTTTCTTTCTGGTTGTTCTACGAATAAATTCGAATATATATATATATTTTGAAATATACATTTGATACGATCGAGTATTACGAGTTTATCGAGAAAGATATATAAATATGTATTAACTTTTCTAAATGATTTCTTATATATTATTCATCCCTTCCGTCTGTCTAATTTTAATGATTAAAATCTACCGTAGAACGAATCAATTAATCCGCAAACGTCACGACCGAAATGGTCCATGTATGATTAATGCTTTCCTATAAATAAACATCTTAATTGGTAAGTTCACCGTACGAGATTCGTATCCGAGAGTTAATCTTAAGATCTCGAAAGTCGTAAATTAAATTGTAGTAGAAAAAAGAATTAATAAATTATTTCTCATCCCTAATATACACCTTTTTACTTGATCATTTATTATATTATTCTTTTTTATTTCTAAAACAAAGAAAAGTTTCGTTAAGTTAGCGATTTTCGAATCGTCGCTTAGTTTTGGAAAAATAAAAATAAAAAAAAGAAAAAAAGTGTCCTCAGGAGATTGTGTTGGGGTCTTTGGCAACGTAAGCACAGGAACGTTATACGGGGTCTCTCGTATGCAAACTTGGTCGAAGGCTTGCGAGCAGTGGCACCTGTCGTGCCCAGCTAATCTTGAACACGTGTTTCCTTGTGTTAGCTGGCTCCGTGCCAAGCTGCGGAGAATGGTCATTGTGGAATATCGTAGTTCTCCTACGTAGAACATCGTACGTTCCTCCAGGAAGCTTGGCCACGATTTACGAGAAACCTTCCATTCCGATTTTCCGAACTACTCTTTCACATTTTTTCCCCTTTTCCTTTTTTCTTCTTTCTTTCTTTTATTTCCTTCTATTCTTTATCCTTTACGATCAAGTGCTCGCGATATTCGTTCGATCGATGCTATTGGAATAGTTTCACTGCAATTACCACCACCACCAATCATTTCACCGAAGATAGGCAGATACGAATAATTGACATGCAATTCTGATACGAAAAAATCAATCGATGATATTTCTACGATGAACTTTGTTTATATTATAAAGACACATATTGAAATCAAGGTGAAAAAAAAAGTGGGTTTTAGTTAATGAGACTTAAGTGTTCAAATATTTTTAACCCAGATTCGATAAACGTTCCTTTTTTGAAATTGATCAAGTTTGATTATTCAATCGTAAATAAAGTATCGTACGATCGATGATTCGATGCCTGATAGATTTTTGATTAAATTATAAAAGATAAAGGAAGGAAAAAAAGAGGGAAGAGTGAGTGAGTAAATGAGTGAAAGAGAGAAAGATAGAGAGAGAGTAAGTAACTCCGTTAAATTTAACCAGTCCGTTTTTGACGTAGCTACGTCTCGAGAAAACGAACGTTGCACGGACGCGTGTCGAAAGCTAGTAGTTGCTTGCTTTGATGTAAATATAGATGCCACTTCCGACGCGCGTCAGGAATTCCTTATTATGTAAGTTTTCGAACTTTAAGTTATATTACAATCTTGCTTGGAAAACAAGATCCTGAAACTACCTGAGAGAGAGAGAGAGAGAGAGAGAAAGCTACCGATGAAATTCATTTACCATTCGAAGCGAAGATTTTGCGATATTTTCGAGGATTCTATTTTCACGAGAGAGAGAGGGAGAGGGTGAGGAGAGGGTGGGAGGAGAAGAGAGTGTAGAAAACGATGTTTCGTGTAACTCGAATTTTCGTTAATGAAAATAACTTTGTTTTTGAACGATCCTGTGAAAGTTTCCATGCAATATTTCCAATATTACCGAGATTTTTCATTTTATATTTTTTTTTTTTTATATGAAAATAAATTATTTATTATATTTTTATAAAATTGTCTTTGAGAACAAACTATTACTCTCTCTCTCTCTCTTTCTCTTTTTTTTTTATCACTGTACTCTCAATAATAAAGTATAAAAAGAAAATGAATGAACTTTATGAGAAGAATGAAAAAGAAACTCAAATCCATGATGAGTGTTGATAAAAAAAAAAAAAGGGGGAAAAGAAAGAAAGAAACGAGGGGGAAAAAAAAATGAGAAGCACGTCCTTCCACCTGATCGTTTTCACGTCAACCGTCTAAGGGTCCCTTGTCTTTTCCGTGACCCTTCTCTCTCTCTCTCTCTCTCTTTCTATCTTATCGTTTTTTACACCCTTCGTTTTATCGCTCGGAGGCACTTCCATGAACACTTTTGTATTTGGCAGTCGTTGAAATTAAGATCTCGGTTTTCTCATACGCACGTGGGTTATTGATCTATGTGTGTGTGTATATGTGTGAATATGTGTGTGTAATTTACGGTTTCAATATCATCTTTAGAAAAGTATCGCGGATAAAAATTCGACGATTTTTAACGTAAAAGAAGAAAAAGAAAAAAAAAAAGAAAAAAGAGAGAGAGAAATAAATGAACGGAACAAAAAAAGAAAAATAAATATAAAACAAGAAATGAAAAGGATTTTAAAACGAGATAAAAGTGTAACACGGGCTTCAAAAATATTCTATCTTTATTATTTTCAAACGCTCGTTCGTTTCGTTCGTTTCGTTCGTTCGTTCGTTTCGTTCATTCGTTCGTTCGTTGGTTCGTTCATTCGTTCATTCGTTCGTTGAAGCAAACCGAGATTGAAATTCTCACGTTAGCCGGTGAATCGTGAAGAACGAAGCTTATCGTTGTTTGATCGGTGATAACGAAAGGCCTGGAAAATTCCTCGGCAATCGCGAACTAACAAAAATAAAAAGAATTAAGAGAGAAAAAGAGAGAGAGAGAGAGAGAGAGAACGAAAGAAACCAACCAAAAAAAAAAAAAGAACTTATCGCTACTGGTGATAAGGTAATATCGTGTAATATCGTTGTGAAGGTGATTACGCGTTTCCAGTTAAGATTATTATTTGAGCAATAACTTACGTTAGTCATACGTACGAATATATCTTCCTACGCTAAAAATTATTATTTCAAAAAAAAAAAAATCTGAAAATATATCGTCGACCGATAAACAAACACTCGTGCGTTTGCATTGCATTCAAATTCAATTATACATAAATAAATAATATATTAGAATTTATTTAAAAAATTGTTTCGCTTAATATTAATAATAATCGTTATTATTATCGTAAATTATTAACGATCAACGAACGTATCACGAACCGTTGATAAAATGCATTAATAAATACGTCAGAAATCAAGATTTACGAAGAAACGTAAAAAATACCAGCCGTATTTGTTCAATATAAAAAATTGTAAATAAAACGAAATACAAAATACAATATGTGAAACAAAATAAATCATTAATTAATTGTAAGAATACGATTTTTTATACGCGTTTATCGAATATATCTCGGAAGGAAAAAACAAAACAAAAAAAAATAAAAAGTACGCTATAAAAATAGGGTTATCACGTTTATGGGGTAATAATCATAGGCAAGACGATATACGAAATGGTACAAGAGAAAGAGATGTTACGGATGAATGCTCTAGTGCGAACTTAAACGATCGATCTTTCCATGCTTGCAAAACGATGCATCTTCTTGGTAAAAGAAGCTCTTCATGCTTCGAAGAAACTACTATTGCTACGAAGAAAGTGAGAAAGAGAGAGAGAGAGAGAGAGAGAGAGATGCTAGTGCTAGGCTAGTAAGAGATGGATAGATAGATAGAGAAATAAAAAGAAAGATAGAAAGAAAGAAGAATGAGAGAAGCGTAGAACGGGTGGAGAGGGTGAAGAAGGGGGGAGGAGGAGGAGGAGGAGGAGGAAAAGGGAACACTGGAACCCACAAAGGCGAGTTAAGAATACCTTCGCTATGCAAGACCAGCTGCGTTCTTAAAAGCATATTTGCGTCGGTATTCGTTCGAGCCGTTGCTTGTGTAAAAAGAAAAATATATAAACGTTTACAAGATATACACACGCACTTACACACGTACACACTTGCGTGTATACATAAACATATACACGAATATATATACATGTTCATATAGATGTGTTCTTGTTGCTAGAAAAGAAGGAAAAGGGTGGTATGGTAAAGGGTGGTATAAACGGGGGTATAAACGGGGATAGGGTAGGACAAAACCGTTTGAATTTTTCCGTGGTGCAACATCGTTAGTGTTCCCTCGGGAATTGTCGAAGAAAACTCGCGAGCTTCTTCTTCGCACAGCTTCTTCATTCCGCGGTATTTCGCGTAAGGTAAAGAAAGGTACGTACCTTTAACGCGTTATAACATCTAGAATTTTGGTTCTTTATTCCGGTGGTAATGGGATTCTCGTTTGGTCCCCATTTCAATCCCCATAATACCCATTTCCCATAGCAATAACACAAACGGAGGCTTTGCTTTGATCAAGGGGAAGAAAATATTCTTTTTTAAATGGAAGACGACAATGTTATCGAAGTATTTTTCGTATGGTTGACTCGCTGAAAGAGTGGATTTGCGAATAGGTCTGAAGCAAATAAGTTACGTGATTTATAAATCCTCGAGAAGAATTTTACGTATTGTAATGATTTAAAAAAATAAAACATTGCGATTGGAAAGGAAAGATAGAAATTTAAAAAAAAAAAGAATATTATTTGTGATTTTCTTTTTTTTTTTAAATATATTATTATTTTGCGGATTATAAATACGTATAATTGTTTATATGTTAAATAACGATAACGTTCATCTGTAGCTGATCTATTTGATTTGCCATATCAAATTATTTAATTAATTTATTAGATAATTAATTTAATTTGACCGAATAATTAATTATTATTATTATTATTATTATTTATGTTTAAATATAATACACTACTGGGGGATTTTGTAATAGGTTATATACGTTGCGTGACTTCGTGTAAATCTCGTTAGATAAATAAAACTGATTATCAATCTATCTCCTATGTAACATAACAAAGTTTATCGAGAACGATTGTATTATATTTCGTGGGATTTGAATTCGAGTAGATATTTACTTGAAACCCGATAGATAGATAGATAGATATCGTAGAAACGTATGATGACGTAGCTTGAGGCCAATCATTATACTTTCGTTAAATGACGTTGTCCACCGTTGTTCACGAACATACCCCCCACCACCCCTGTCGCTTATTATCCACGAATTTACATCGATGACAACGGTAGGGTTGGTTTTGTAACCGAACGAATATTCGAGCCACTTTAAGCGATAAAATTATGAAACCATTCGAACACGTTACATTCGTAAACACTTACTTATTTTATTTTTAATAACATTTACAATTTAATAAAAAAACAAATGGAAAATATAAATATATTGCGTATAATCTTTTTGATTTAGCAAAAAAAAATAACAGAAAAACAACAATGATTGATCTTCATAAAAGTTAATAGGAGAAAATACTACGACAAGATAAAACAAAAATAAAAAAAACAAGAAAAAGTATAATAAGAAGAGAAAGAAGAAATAAAAAGGAAAAATGTAACGTGGGACACAAAAATTGAGATGTTTTTATCTGAACGTGTATCCCAGCAGCAGCGATAAGACCTAATATGCACCAACTGTTATCTTATCACTTCGGAGAACACATTCTGTACACCATATGCCGTTAACGAGTAAAAGCGTATATCATCGTACTACCATCGTATCATCACACATAGAGAGAAACTGTGGGCGTGTGCCGTGTGCCGTGTGCATTCGTGCACGTGAACGGGAACGTGATCCGGTCCGGTAAACGTGAACGAACGAACACTGGTGTGTTATCGAGCAATCGAGATCATCAAGAATTACTCGTCGAATGGGCCGATGCGACGTGCCCGTTCGATAACGCGTGTACGCGTAACAATTTTATTTTTTTAATTTTTTATTCTTCTTTCTCTTTTTTTTTCTCGCCCCCCTTTCTCTCCTTTCATTATTATTATTTTTATTTTTTTTATTCGTCGATCCTTTTTTTTTATCTTTTTTTTCACGCGACTTCCGCGTACATAGAAAATTCGTTACCCCGTAGTTTTTTTTTTTTTTTTTTTTTAGTTCGACGATAGAGAGAACGATGAAACGGATCGTCGAGCACCCTTTGTCGTCATAACGTCGGTGCGAATTCAGTCACGATTTTGATGGGCAAGATGGTTGGGTTAGGGGGTGCGGGAGAGGGGACAAGGGAATCGAATATTCGTTCAATTTCCTGAAGGCTGGAAAACGTCGAAACGTTCAATTGAACTGCCTGAAAAATATCTCGTTGGGGAATGTAATATACTACGCACGTACTTACTTTACTTCATTTAACTCTAACTTAAATTAACTTACTTATCATACACTTATGAAACTGTAATTAGCCGATAGGTATTATAATATTCGTAATTTTATGATCAATTTGAAACAATTCAAATATATTAATAATAAAATAAAATAAAATAATATTATTTAACATTGAAAATTGAAATTATGAAGTTGGTCCCAATACATCTTTAATTTATTTTTTGTATACATGTACGTGTGTGTGTGTGTTAGTAGGAATACGTAGAAATCGTATATTAGATTTTTCGTTCTAATTACCAGTTACGGTAGGTTCGTTAATTTTCTTGGGACACGATAAGGGACTCCCTAAGCCAATGTGGAACACAGGTAATACAATAGCTAATAGACCATAGTACTCGTGATATCCGTTCCCGAAGAAAGCTTACGTTACGCGATATTAATTTTGTGGCAAGTATAAGAGGATTCGACATATCTACTATATTGCCTTTTATCTCTGACCGTTTAATATCCAAAGTATCCAACGGTTATAAACGTTTATGCGATTCCGTTATCGGGACATGACTATGTTTTAACCTCCCTTTAAGAATGTTAAAGGTGTATGCTAGATAATCTATGATAAGATTCTCTTTATCGATATTGGAAATATCACACGTTAAACGATTTATTATTATTTTATTATTATTATAAGTAAAATTATAAGAAATTTATTATAATAATTCATAAGTATCAAAGTATTCCAACATGAGTCAAATTATTAAGATTGCTAATCACAATGAGTAAAAAATAGATAAAATAAAATAATCCTAACGTCCCCTGTTGAAATCATCTTATCTTGAATCTATATCAAGTATAAATAATCCTTCGGTCAATTTGGCAAAGGGTGACAGGTGTCCTGGTACCTTCAGGACTCGAACAAATTCCGATTTGATTATCCTTCCCTTTCTATTTTCCCCCCTGTCGATAGTCAACTATTCTGGATCTTGGAACTTGGTACATGTTGCATACAAACGATTCATATAAGTATCAAAGTATTCCAACATGAGTCAAATTATTAAGATTGTTGTACCTTCATCAAAATGAGTAAAAAATAGATAAAATAAAATAATCCTAACGTCCCCTGTTGAAATCATCTTATCTTGAATCTATATCAAGTATAAATAATCCTTCGGTCAATTTGGCAAAGGGTGACAGGTGTCCTGGTACCTTCAGGACTCGAACAAATTCCGATTTGATTATCCTTCCCTTTCTATTTTCCCCCCTGTCGATAGTCAACTATTCTGGATCTTGGAACTTGGTACATGTTGCATACAAACGATTCATATAAGTATCAAAGTACTTCAACATGAGTCAAATTATTAAGATTGTTGTACCTTAATCAAAATGAGTAAAAAATAGATAAAATAAAATAATCCTAACGTCCCCTGTTGAAATCATCTTATCTTGAATCTATATCAAGTATAAATAATCCTTCGGTCAATTTGGCAAAGGGTGACAGGTGTCCTGGTACCTTCAGGACTCGAACAAATTCCGATTTGATTATCCTTCCCTTTCTATTTTCCCCCCTGTCGATAGTCAACTATTCTGGATCTTGGAACTTGGTAGATGTTGCATACAAACGATTACGCATTCAAGGGCTCACCTAACGTACGAGCTATGACGATGAAATGTCGATAGCTGTTACGTTCCTTGTGTTACCGATGGTGTTCTACTACTACGACTACTACTTCTACTTTTACTACTACTACTACAAGTAAGAATGTTGCTCGTGATCCCGTTTATGGTGGTGGTAGTGGTAGTAGTGGTGGTTGGTAGTAGTGAAGGTAACAACGTAACCGGGGCTCGTTACTTTCCACTTAAGCGACCGTGATGCGAAGAAAGCTTTTCTTCTACCTAGCGCAGCTTTCTTGGAGCTTCTGCTATCGGTATTGCCTTTTTCCCACTCTACTCTTTCAAGACCACCTTTTCCTCCTCTTCCCACCCTTTCCCTTCCCCTTTCTTCCCCTCCTACTCTTACTTCTACTTCTCCATTGGCTTTCGGCTCTTAGTTTCCTCGATCCCTTTTCGATCCTACCTACCCTCTCTCTCTCTCTCTCTCTCTCTCTTCTTCTGTCTTTCTTTTTGACCCCACTATTATTTCAATTATTAAAACGTGCTGCACTGTACCCTGTAATCTTCCTTTCGGCATTTCCTATCGAGACTAACTCTCACAACGTATCGACCATTTTCCAATAACTATTAAATAAACGATCTTCTTTATTAGATACTCTCGTGCTACCTCAGATGATCAAAATTAACAACTTTCATCATTTATGTTCCGAGATTACCTTTTATGTATCACAATTTCGATCGAAATAATACCGTATTTTCTTTCTATACCAATCGATCGGGTAAAATGACTTCATTGGACGAAACTTGAAAATTACTTTTTCATTTTTTTTTTTTAATATCATTTAGTGTAAGATTATTATTTAAACGTTATATTTATTAATATAGCAAGAATGTGTAAAAATCGTTTAATAGTTGAGACAAATCAAAGAAAACAAAAGAGAATATCATTGACAGTTGTTAAAATATAAAAATGTATGGGTATATGATAAACTAAAAATTCAAATAAAATAAAAAGATAAAAAATAAGTTAGTTCATATTTAAAAAATAATCACACGTAGACAGTAAAGTGTTGTTAATCAAAGGGTCCAACGTAAACGAATTATTTGATAATATATAATGAAATCGAAGTTAATTTGGTTTAGTTTTGTTGGGTGGGGAGGGGTGAGTGGGTGAAAAGGGGAGGATTAAGTTTCACGAGGCGTCGACGTACCCCTTTCAACGTTGGACGACTAAAGGATGGGATATAAATGTCGTCTAGAACGGGGGCGGGGGAAGAGGGGGGAGAGGAGGGGTGGTGAGGAGTAGAAGAACGGGTTGGAAGAAGCAAATGGGTAAAGAGGCGGTACAGTCTTCGTGTTCCTCAGCAATAAAATGTCGCCCGTGCGTGATTACCATCTAAATGAATGCAAAAACGCAGCACGCGCAAGTGAACCAACTCCCGTATTGCTCGCGAAAGGAACGTACGACGACAACTCCAGGAAATAAGCTTAGGTCACGAGGAATCGTCGCTTTTCTCGCTCGTCGTCAACCAACAACTAAGACAATCGAATGTTAACCTAACGTAATTGCTTTCTTTAATTAACCCTTTTTCTTTCTTAATGTAATATCAAATATCGTACATTTAATTGAGGGCCAACAAAATAGGAGGGAAAACGAACAAATATTTTATTTGATATATCCTGTTAAATTATTCTACGAATCGTTTGACAAAATTGTAATTTAATATTATTTATTATCGCAGTAATTATTAGGTCGAATAAATAAAAAAAAAGAAAATAGAGAGAGAAATTATTTTGGTTTAAGATTGAAAAATATAATAATAATAATAATAATAATATCGAATTTTATTATCAAGAATTTTGGAAAAAGTAAGAAATAAATAAACGAGCATTTTAATGCTCTTTTTCAGTTATTATATATAATTATGTTATCAAAAAATTACTAATAATCATTACTTACGATACAAAATTAATTCCGAATGACGAATAATTTTTGACTAAAATAAAAAAAATAGAAAAGAAAAGAAAAAACACGTAGAAACTGTAGAAAGTGTGCATACACGTAATCTGTAGAAAGTAATTAGATGGATCAGGATTGATGATTGTACCTCTCGCAAAAGTCTAACCAAAAAGTATTCCGGGAATTGGCTCCTAATTTCTAAAAACCCTTGGGTAGGAGAAGGCTGGTTCTGCTGCTGGCAAAGTACCTAGCTAGCTAGCTAGTATAGGGCTAGGTAGGTAGGTAGGTAGGTAGAAGGTCCGTTTTCTAACGACCATGACTCACGCTACGCGATTACCATGGGACTTTTCGGAGCATACGAGATGTCGACGGATATGATCGATCTAGTCGGAAATAACGTTTCTTCTAGTTCGCTTTTATTTCTAACCATTTCTATGTTCTTTATCGCCTAACGTCGGCCATATCTTTTCTTATTAATCGATCAGGCCAATGACTTCATAACCGACATCGTAATATACATCTACTACACCACTGTATTATAATACGTTTTACGTTTAAAACATTATTTTTGAAGTTATACTTCTTTTGGCGCGTTGGAGAAAATGTAATGGGGAGTGATTTTGTTCCGAGCGTCTGGAAAAACGACACCATGAAGTTTGTCGGTATTTAAAACGCGCGGCAAAGTGATTTCAAGTATACGGCGTGAAGTTGTCTTCTTTTCTTCTTCCCTCCTTTTTTCTCAAGCGGGTCACCCATCCAAATACTAATCGTACTCAGCGCTGCTTTACTTAAATGATCGAGCGGGAACCAATGCTATCACAGCGCCATGGCCGTTGACGCATAAAATAATTCGATATATCTCTCTTACATTAGTGTGGACTGATATCTATATTTTGATATTTTCTTTTCTTTTTTTTATTCTTTCTTATATATATATATATATAATAATTATTTTTTTTTAAGTTATTTTTGAAGTTATTTTTGAAGTTATTGAGGTTATGTTCGTTTTGGTACGGCAAAGAAGTATAACTTCTTACGTGCGTACATAAGTACACACACCAGTTTTTTATTATTTATAAACAACAATAAAAATAAATAAATAAAAAAGAAGAAACAAATAAGTAAATGAGATATTTAATATTTTTTTTCCATTTTTTTTTTTTTTTACTAAAGGAAAGCAAGAAAAAAAAATCTGACAACATATAATAATAGGAGAAAAACGAAATATAATACTTATAGAGTCTTCGAATAAAATTTGATAAATATTTCCCCCATCGTGCTGAGAATATATAAGACGAGTAAGAAAAGATAGGAAAAATAGAGATAGAAAATGTGGGTACTGGTGTGACAAGGAAAAGAAGGTTTACGAACGATACGTGAAGCTCAGCATTGAATGTGACGGAAAAAGATCGAAGGAAAGAGAGAGAGAGAGAATATGGTAGCATGAAGTCGAATAGAAAAGTCGTATTCCCTGATCTGACTCTGACGGCGTCCATCTAACGCTAGATGCTAACTTTAGTCCCCGCTGACGGGATTATCCGTCACTCGAAATTGGCAGATCGTAGTCACGGATCTTAGCCTAGAACTCCTAGATATGCGTTCTCTGAATCTCTCCAATTACATAACCAAGGAGCCAACAGTAAACTTGGTGGTAGCATCATGACGGAAATATTTGGCCTGTATATCATCGTTTGCTTTCATTCTTCATCCAATGTATTCCTTTAAATGATTCTACATAATTAAAATATTAATAAAATTATAATAATTAAAAATATACCTGGATGCTTTAGAGAATTTAATTTACATTAAACGAATAAAATAATATAATTTCTTCCCTAAATTACTTCATTTCTCTTCTTTTCTTTCTTGTTTTCTTTCTAAATGATAAAAAAGAACATAATAAAAATAATAAAAATAAAATCTAAGCAATATATTAGTAACTAATATGGAAAACGTATAATATTATCAGAATTCCTTTAAATGATTCTATATAATTAAAATTAATAAATTTACAATAATTAAAAATATACCTGGAAGAAAAAAAATTTAATTTACATTAGACGAATAAAACAATATAATTTCTTCCCTAAATTACTTCATTTCTCTTCTTTTCTTTCTTGTTTTCTTTCTAAATGATAAAAAAAAACATAATAAAAATAATAAAAATAAAATCTAAGCAATATATTAGTAACTAATATGGAAAACTTAATTAACTCGTAGTTACATTCGGTAAACGTTAGTAGAATTCGCTCGTAGTCAACTAGATATAGCGAACACATTCGAGTGATGATAATTTCTACTGGTTCAGCAAACGATCAACATAGTCCACGCATTCGGCGAGTATTTCAAGCAAACTCATTTGATGCCCTTGGGACCAGGGGAGAGATAGAGGAAGAGGATTAACTCGGTAGAGATCCTCAAATAACAGTTTCGTTAGCCGTACCAAACCGTATGACAGGTCATTTAATGTTGCAATCCACGAAATTCTCGAAGGAACTATCGAAGCACACTTTCATCTACGATCGATACTACTCCCCTTTCCTAAACGATTCGAATAATATCACGGCTTTTACATTAGCGTAATTTGACTTATGTTAGATTTAAAATAACTAGTTGACAGACTGAACAAAAATCTTATATTATATTATTTTATTATTATTATTATTATTATTATTATTATTATATTTTAATAAGATCGTGTTCGAAAATGGTGCCTTACGTGTTAAAAAAAATTATTTTCCCGACACTTGATAACTCTATGCTATACTCGAGCTCGTTTCTTTAATAACAATCTAGAAAAGCATAAAACATCAAGTACCGTCGTAAACTATTCCTCTCTAAAGTCGTTATCGTCCTAGCGTAATTATTATTACTGGCCGTTTAAAAGTATATAAAAGCTGGGGTAGGATCGTTATCGTTGGTGGTTAGCTTAAACGATTGAGACTGAAGGAATGAAACGTTATCAACAATTTTTAAACTTAATACTTTCTTTTTCATTTTCTATTTCTTTCTTAATAATTAATCGCAAATAAAAATTTTCGTAAAAGTATATATCAATAGAAAGTACTTACACACACATTGGTAGGAAAATTCGCGAGGGAAAATATATTTTATTCCGATAAATATATTTTGTTCTGTTACACTTGACTGTTAACAACGGTTAGGTAATTAATTGTCCTGAATTTATGCGGCATGCGAGTCTCGGTTAAACGACGAACTACAATGGAACAAGCCAAGGGAAACGAAATGTTCAATTATATAGCCAACTGGCTTTAAGCCAATCACGCTTTAGTAGAATGCGTATGCACTTACGTTATATTTGATTTCTTCCGATAGCGTTCGATTAATTACCGTAATCCTCCTCCTACTCCTTGCGTTCCACTATTTCCTTCTATACACGACAACGTTTGTCGTATAACTGAATGAATGTCTCAGACCTTCACGAAAGTTCCTCACTCGAAGCATCGAATGTTTATTGTCACCGCGACCTTTGCGTTCTAACTGCCTCGGTTTTTGTTCTTGCTCTCGTTTCTTACCCGTGTTGATGTTTTCTTTATTTTCCTCTGTTCTTTCATCACCCAGACTTTCGTAATCATTTCCTCGAATGATATTCAAAAATGAAATAATACAACTACGTACATACATTGTATAAATCGACAAATAAAATGACGGAAATATATAATCGAGAATTATTATTTTTATATTATCAACGTGTTGATTTTATGTATATATATATACATAAAATAAAACTAATTTTTATTCGTATATATCTTTTTTAAACGCGTTTATCTATCTTGTTTCTTCGTTTGATAACAGACTTGAATCAAACGGAAAAGAAAGTTTGTAAAATGGGTCAAGATCGAGTAGTTTCCTTTCGTACCATTTAAAGTTTCGTCATTCACAAAAACTAGGTTGACAGAGATCTTTTATACTTTTTTTTTCCTCTCTTAAAGGAGGACTTTATAATTAAACCGAGGGTAGAAGGCGACAGGGGGATTGGATAGAGATCACATCAAAGGAACGAAAACTTCGACGATCTAAAAATTGCTCGCGCGAGAGTTATCTCCTATTTCTTCCTAATTTTGTTATTTTTCTTCTTATTTTCCCGTAGCTGATTTTCACGAGGACGAATAAAGGGGAAAAGGAAAGAAAAAGCGCAAGAAAGTATTTCCTTGAACGTCCAAAGTCGTTTTATTTCGAAGTTCAGAGAAAACTAGTTGACCTGTTCTTTTCTTTTCTTTTTTCTTTTTTTTTTTCGTGCTTGCCATCATGCCACCACCACCACCACCAACCACCACCACCACCACTACCACCACCATCCACGATCGTTTTTCGTCGTCGGATGAATAAAACAGATGACTTCGTAATCGTAAATCGATTTGCTCAGGAAAATACTACTTTAATGATCCCTGCCATATTTTACGAGCTTATATATCTATAGTACTTTGTACAGAGTCTGAAGGGTGCCACGGTCAGACAGTTCTATCACTGTCACCTACCATAGAAATAGGGGGAACTGTTTTCTATTATAACGACGTTTCGCCTTTATTTATCATACAAATCTACCTATTTCTTTCTCATGTCAAGAACTGACTGACTGACTGACTGACTAACTGACTGATTGACTTACTCGATAACGTTGCATCAAAATGCTATCATAATTATTAATGATAACTCACGATTATATATTATATTATACAGTATGTTCCAAAATTTACTGACGAAACTACCAGTGGAAATTAAAAAATGTTATTTAAATTTTGGATTAAAAATATGTATGTTGGTCGTTCGTGTGAGTTAATAACGAAAGGGTTAAATATAAAATATAACACATTCAATAATTTTTAACAATTAACAAATCATAACTAATTTTAAAAAAATTCGATACGAAAAAATATCTGGCCACTGGGTGCAATTAGGACGAAAATTTCTCATCCGCAATGTGTTAATTTATGTTTAAAATGAGTGAAATTGCAACGAGAAAATTTACAAAAGATAGATGCACCCCCTTATACTTGCAAATATAAACAAGGTGAGCTGCAATAAACGACGAATTAATCGAAAGGTGAGATTTTTATATTATTGTATAATAATACAAGCTTTTTATGCAATAATACTGTTCCTTGACGAAACAATGAAATTTTTGTTTATTCTCTTATCAAATTATCTTATATTTGTTACTTTAATTTACTAATTTTTTGTTACTAATTAGCAAAGGTCTGCATGTAGAAAATTCTTGATAATAATAAATGAAAAAAATAAAAATTGAACATTACAGTCATTCATATATGTGCCCATAATTATGAAAGTGATCTAAGTCATATATTTCTTGTTTAACGAATTTATTTAAACGAATTACATTTGAACATTAAATGAATTCTATATAATATTGAAATAACAAACACTATTTAACGTTTCATTTTTGACAATATCGTGTAAATTACATTGAATTCATTTAATTTAAAATAACGTGCTGTGTGAAATATCTAATAAAATTATTGTTTTTTTTTTAATTTTGACTTAGACCACTAATTATGGGCACATATGTGATCGAGAATAATCAATCGATGGTGACATCGAGACGTTTTACTTTAGATTATCATTGAGGATGATTCTAGACGCGTGTCAATTAGACGCAAACAGATTAGTGCCAAGTAGATCGCGAACAAACAAGGCCGAATATCTTGGTCGTTAGTTTAAAGTGTCTAAAGGTTAAGTGACTCGCGAACGAATTAGTTTGAAAGACTCTCGATATGCTGGCGAGTAAATTTTCTTCCCTCCTTCCTTCCTTCCCTCCTCCTTCATTCTTTCTTTCTTTTCTTTTCTTCTTTATTCCATTCTACCCATTTTATTTCATTCTCTTTTTCCTCTGCTTTTTCTTCCCGGTGCACTCATCGAGATTAAGCCCGATGTCGAAGTAACGCACGAAAGTTAAAAGGGGTGGGTGGGTGGGTGGTTGGTGGGCTAGGGGAAGGGGGGGTTGGGAAGGGAGGGTGGAAAGGGTGACCATCGATCCAAACGAGGTGCGGACTTTTTCTTCCTACAAATTTAAAGGCAAAGTCGCCTCCTGCGTTTCTTTCTTCCCATGAGTAAGATAAAATGAAAGAGAACAAAATTCTAAGAGAGAAAAAAGAGAGAGAGAGAGAGAGGTAAAGTTCGACGCCGAAAAGAAAAGATTTCGAAGAAGAGAGAAAACTTAAACTGCTAAGTCTTACCGGTACGTACGCAAACGTTATCGAAGAAAACTTACCGATTTTCCCCATCCCCCTTATCACACTCCCCCTATCTCACTCTCTCTCTCTCTAACATTCTTACTTTATTTTTATCTCATTTTTGTTCTTTGTTTTAATCCCCCCAATCCTTCGGAAGATTATCCATCTTCGTTATATATTAGTTCACTATAAATGATTTATTTCCTTTCTCAGCAAAAATTTATATCAGATATACATTTATTCGATTACAATTAATCGATAAGTAAAAAGAATTTATTTGGTCGACGTGTGTTTTTGCACATTTGAACGATAATATCGAAAGACACCGGAAAAGGATAGAAGGAGAGAGAGGAACAGGAGAGCAGAGAAGGGGAGGGGAGGGGGAGGGAGGGGGGGTGATAAAAGTGACAGGAAGATTGACGTAACCAAATCGAGTATAACGATCGACGTTGAGGAAACGAAGGAAAGACATATACGTACAAACACAAAAACACACACATACAAACACACATATATATCTAAAGAGAAGAAGAGAGAAGGGATGAGACGGGTATAGAATCGAAAACCGACGTGAATCTGGTGCCCAAACGACAGGTGGATCTGCGGGTAGCAACGAGTTTCAGGCCATTACTACCATTGAATATTTCAACGATGGGACGCGCTTGGAAGTTGCCGAGGGAAGACAGAGAAACGGACGACCCTGCGTCTATTATTTATTGCGTTACATTCGCGGCAAGGCAAAGCTTCCCCCTCCCCCTCCCCCTCATCCCTGCTTCTCATTCTCCTCCTCTTCGAACCCTCCCTCCGAACTTCCCACCCAATGTCTCTCTATCTTTCTCTTTCTCTTTCGTACACCTTCTTCTATCTTTCCTTCTCTTTCTCTATGTTTCGCTCACCCCTGCAAACGTTCCTACGTCTCACCCCTATCACTACCGGTCCCGTACATCATTGCACATTATTCATACGACGAAATTTGAATTATACATTCAATAGGAACGCCGAGACGTCTCGTGCAACCAGATAGAAGCAGAGAGAGAAAGAGATAGAGAGAGAAAGAGAGAGATGCCTTGCAAGTGCAACCACGACATTTCTATGTTCCTTTCCGTATTAAACTATGAAAACTTACGTTCGTGGATGGCATCCATCCTCCTCTTCTCCCCCCCCTCCATCTTACCTTATCTCCCTCGTACTGTTTGGAAAATGTCTTGGAATGGAATGGAACGTCTCGAATGGATGGAAATAATAGCTGGGAGAAAAAGCTTTGGTCTACGAGTTCGAGCAAATTTTTGTCGATTGACGATACGAACGGGAGAAAAGGGAGAGAGAGAGAGAGAGAGGGGATGAGAGATCATCGAAAATAATTTCGACTCTTCGAACGAAATGTTTTCGTAGCACTTTTGTCCCTGGGTATTGCAACGAACGAACGAACGAACGAATGAACGAACGAATGAACGAGCGAACCTTCGTCAGCTCCATAGAAATTGCAGTTTTAGTCGGGTCGTGCATTTTGATAAGGCGAGCTAATAGACCCAGCTCGAGACTCTTTTTCTGCGTTCGCCTGTGTGTATTTTTATGAACACGTACTATTACTATTACTATTTTATTACTATGCGACATGTATATACGTTTACTATGCACAGTGTAACTACACACGAATACGCACACCTCCTCCCCCTCCCTTCCTCCCACCATCCTTTTGCTCTTTATATTACGCGAATTTAAATTCGTTCCATCTCGGCCGACAGAAAATAGAGATTTGTAGAGTTAAACTCTGTCATCGTGTGCGTTCTCGACCGAGATGGAAAACTAGAAATACATATAGAGAGAGAGAGGGAGAAAAGAGACGAGAGAAATTGTAGATGAAGGGATGATGGTCCGTGAGAAATGCGAGACGTTCATATTTATCGTAAAACGAATTTGTGCGTAAACAAGGAAAGACGTGAGCCTATATTATACGAAATTTTCTCGAATACATTTTTTGTTCTTTTTTCGTATACACATCGTTGCATACCCTCATCGTCGTATTCATCGTTATTATTTTGATTATCGTCGAGATAATAAAAAACATCTATCGAAAGTGAAATTCTTTTTATCTATTTAACCGATGTATGTAATAAATAAGTTTGCGTAATATTGAAAATAAATAAAATTGCGTAGACTTATTCGATCGATTTAATGGAAAACAATTCTGTTCGATCAATTGGAAACGTTGAAACGGAAACACTATTTCCAATTGAATTTTAACTATTCGTCTATCAAATGAGTATCACCTTTCTCATTATACCAAATATAACGAATAACACGATGAATTGAATTACATTAAATTCTGGTCTATGATTTCATACAAATTGCATCGTATAATGAGCAAGAGAGCCGAATAAATACATAATCTCTTTCTAACTAACGAATGAATGATTCCAAATTAAAATTGTAGAATTCGAAACGATACGAACAATTACGAGAATTAATTTTCGATTTCGCAAAGTTATCAGAGTAAATGGAGAAAAATCTACGGGAAAAGAAGAAAAAAAAAAGAAATTAGTTGAGTCGAGAATAGATAAGAAAGAAATGTTAAAACCACGGGATTCTCTCGTATATCCGTTTGAAACTTATCAACCGACCCGAGAAGATTCGAGATCTCGCAATACGGGAAAAGTTCAACACTGAGATCAACGGTGGCAAGCACACTTTTCCATGGGAAAAATTGTCCAGGGTTCGCGACAAATTGGACCTCCCCAGGAGTTCTGCTGTTCCTCGTTGTCCAGGAAAAGGAAACGAAGAACCGGGGGTAGGAAAACGCGAGTTTTTAACCCCCGTGGAAATTTTTCTCTCTCTCTCTCTTCTGGAAACGTTTCTTCCTAACGCCATTCGCATTACCATTTTCCGCGCAGAAAAGAGAGTTTTTAACATTCACAGAGCAAAGGGGGATTAAACGATTTAAAAGATTGTCGAGAAATTATGCATTCCATTTGAAGGACGCGTCAAAGGGTTCCCTCGACGAGAGAGAAAGAGAGAGAAGGAGAAGGGGAGGGGGGTGGCGGATGAGAAGAGGGAAACAGAGATGGATAGAGAAAGAAAAACTGTAGACAGAAGGAAAGAAAGAGAAAGAGAGAGAAATAGAAATAGAAAGAAAAAAAAAAAAGGAAACGTTTAGGAACACATTCGAGTTTCCGCTTCTTCTCTGAAGAGCTTTTTTCAAGCTTTTAAAACATAATACAATGAAGAACGAAAAGAGAGAGAGAGAGAGAGGAAGAATGATTAAAAAAAAAGGTACAACTAGTTGAAAGATAAATTCTACAGCGTTACGACAAATCGTATTTGAACGGACACGCGAAGATCTCTCTCTCTCTCTCTCTCTCACACTCTTCTGTATTTTTATTTCTTTCAATCGTTTTTCTTAAAAAAAGAAACTCTTCAAGAGTATATAAGAATCGATTGTGAGTTTCCGACGTTAATACCGGTCTAAAAGCTCAAGGCAAGCTTAGGAAAGACGGTAAAGACGAGCAGTCTGACAATAATTTATAGCGAAGTACTTTGGAGAAGAACAATTAGAAGCACGCGATCGGTTTTCCACACGCGACTCTTTCAAAGTGAAATTTTCTGACGAATCCTAAAGGACAGATATATCGTTCTTAACCAATCCCGACAGTTATTACATGAACCAAGGTATTTCGAGTTTCCAAGCATGCAGATTTTAAACATGAACTGTAATTTGTTGTATTTGATAATTGAATTTGTAGCGGACAATGTTATTTCATTGAAAATATTAAATCATTTTGAGAAAAAGTTTTAATAGAAGTTAATAGAATAAATAGTTATTCCAAAGCTTTATCGTGTACAAGTTTTAATAATAATAATAATAATTGAATTATGTATAATAATGATAACATTGAATTTTGTCATTAAGATAATTGAATAATGTATTATATTTAATCGATGAATCATTATAGTAGCATTGAATAAAATCTATCCAACGATATAAATGATTTTAAATAATTGTAAAATTATAAACGTCTAATAATTTTCATAGATTTCAATAGAAAATAATGGAAACGAGTGCATGAATATAACAACGTATGTAATAACATTAATATCGTTGACAAAACTATAGAATATAAATTTGAAAGGGAAAATTGTCTCTCGATCCTCGAAAATTTGTTAAATTCACCTACCACCTACCCACCTATTCTCTTCTCTCTCTCTCTCTCGAACGAACGAACGAACGAACGAACGTACACTCTCGGTAGTCTCGTGTTTTACGTAGCAACGACCAATTCGACACGTTTATTTAGAACGACGGAATCATAAAAGCCCCGGCTGTTACTGTATTATTGGACGTGTTTTAATCGCGGTATCGCGTATACAGAACGTATCTTCCAGCCGATTTCGCAATTGCCAAATTAAAATAACTTTACGAGGCCGGGTTGATGCCGGTCCGCAATAGTAGACCGTTTGCTGCTACTTTTCCTACCAACGAACCGTACAAACGTTGCAAATTAAGCAGAAGAGGAAAACGCGCGACGAAAATGAAATACGAAAGGGAAAAACAAAAACAAAAACAAAAAAACAAAATAAATAAAAAAGAAAGAGAAAGAAAGAAAAGAAAATGAAATTAAATAAAATAACAAAAACTGATTTTCCTTTTTTTTTTTTTTTCTTCTTTTTTTATTTGACTCAACGAGTCGGACGGAAAAACACGAAAATAATAAGAAAGAAGGAAAGAAAACGTAAGTTAACGTAAAGTAACGAAAGAATCGCAACACTTGTCGTGCCTGCAACGAATTGCTTCTCATAGAAAAACCTTTCTCACCCTTTCCTCCTTTACTACTTATTTGACCACCCTTGCTTGGATGTTACACGTGACGAACCGTTTCTTAATTTCGTAAGTGAGTAAAAAAAGTAAGAAGAAAGAAGAGAAATAGAAAGACAACGAAAACACGAGAACCCGAGGTTCTTCGTGAAAAGGCGAACTTCTACCTTCTGTCGAATTCACCCTCGGTCACCGTTTCCACCCCTAGCTTTCTCTATTTCTTCCTCTATCCCTTTTTCTATCACCGTGGCCGGTGATAATGAAAAAGCTGTGGGTCGTTCTAAGGTGCAGCAAAATGAGACATCCAGGAAGAAGAACACCATACAATTTCACCACTTTATTCGACTCGGGGACTAAAGCACGTGCTTTTTGGCTTTATCGAAAGCAAGGGTCGTAGGGCATCGATCCCTTATTCGACAAATAGATATGTTTCCTTTCCTTTCCTTTCCTTTTCCTTTCATTTTCTTTCCTTTTATTTTCTATCTTTATCTTTCTCGTGGTAATAATAAGAATGGTTTACCAAAAATTGACGTAAAATCGAACCGAACGAAATAAAAGTGAATAGTAGAATAGAATAGAATAGAACAGAATAGAATGGGATAGAATAAAACGGAATAGAATAGAATGGAATAGAATAGGATAGGATAGAATAGAATGGAATAGAATAAAATGAAATAGAACAGAACGGTGAAGGAGAGAGAGAGAGAGAGAGTGAGATGAGAAACTGAATCCTCTCAATCGTTATTTTTGATCAAAGTTTTAACCGAACGAAGTTGACACACATTTTATCAGCCATTTACCGTAAAACATTGAAAGATTTTCAATTAACAATCGATATAATTATTTTCAATTAATACAGAGTGAATTTTAATCGATTACTAAGAACATGAATAGGATGATAATTTAAAACGAAAAGAAAGAGGAAACATCGAGTACGAAAGATAGACAAATATTTACAGTTTGGAATATCTAATGTTCGTTAAGTAGAATTAAATATAACTTCGGGAAGACACTATGAACACCCTAGGATCGTAAACCTAGAAACGAGATTTAAACATTTGCGACTCTAACGTCTCATCCCTGGCTCTTAATTTCATTTTACGAGGCAATATAATCCGTGCCGGTATGGAACCAGAAAGAGAAAGAGAGAGAGAGAGTGAGTGAGTGAGTGAGTGAGAGAGAAAATTAATAACATATGCTTTCGTAGTGAACGTGAACGCGTGCATCGTTTCACGTATAAAAAAGAAAAGAAACAAAAAATCCTACGTGGAATACAAGGATTCATGGGTTCGTCGTTGTATTTTTTTATTCTTTTTTTTTTTTATTGATCGAATTTTACACTTACTAACACGATACTTTCTCTTAGATTTATACATTGGTTTTCTATAATATTTTTTTCTTCCTTTTACTTATTTTATTTTCTTAAAATTCATGGGTAAGTGTTGTTGGTGTCCTTGACCGTTAACTATGAGACCATAAACGTAAGACCGTGTTCACTAGTTAACTGGACGATATTTATCCAAGAAAAACCCCCAAAAAATAGAACTTTTATTCGGTATTAACAAAATCGTACGTAAAAAATTCGATAACACGATCGCGAATTAGATAGAAATTGAACTTAACAATTTTACATTGATTTGTAATAGAAATAAATGGCGAAAATAAAAATGGGAAAAATAGTATAAGAGGTTTCTAATCGATAATGGGGGCGAGCAAAGCAACAGCAGCAGCAACAACAACAACAAGAACAACAAGCTTCCAAACACCCCCCTTCCCCCCATGTAGAGAAACAATTAGTGTTGTGGGGGGAGGGGGGAAGGGGGAAGCATTCGCCGTTCGTTGGTTAGTGGCGCGCAGCTGTAGATTTTCGATATCGTATTAACTCCCAGCATCGGGCAATTAATATTCTCGAGTGATATTTATGGTCACGAAGAATTAAATGGCTTTGCGGTGTTTCGCAAACGGTGAATGCGACCGAGGAGGGACTGGGGTGGGGTGGGGTGGGGGTGGTAGGCCAGCGTGGGCTTCATCGATAACCGTTCGATCGTCGTTGACACGTACACGAGACCGAATTTGAATATGCTTTTCGTTATGGTACGTACGTACACGGTAGGAGAAGAACACGTAAAGTACGAGTGGACCAATGGGATGGGAGGAAAGGAAGGGTGGGAAGGGTGGTAGCGGAAGGGAATGAAATAGCGCAAATTTGAGCGTGGGTTAAATTCATGGTTGAGATATATGCTAATTTGTTTTCGAAGAGAGCTCACTATTAATTCTTAATTAAGCCAACGCGCAGTGGCATAGTTCGTTCCAGTTTGGCAGTCCACGTTGCACGGTTTCGCCTCATTGAGATGCTCCGTGATATATCGAAACTTGGCTGAGCTTCAACTACAAATGATTAGAACGACGGAACGACGTTATAATAGCAACCGTTGCGTTGTCCTCTTGACCTATTTCGAATGGCAATGTAAAAGTGAGAGAGAGAAAGAGAGAGAGAATGAGTGAATAATACTAACAACGAGAAAATAACAGTTTTGCGAGTTGTTGCTGCTGCTGTTGCTGCTGTTGCTGCTGCTGTAAAAAAAAAAAAGAGAAAAGGAAAAAAGAGCCAGGAAGATAGAAAAGGATGAGGCCGAAGAGAAAGAGAGAAAGAGAAAGAGAACGCTTTACCGGAACGCAAATCCCGGAAACGATCGTCGTTTCTCGCGCGATCGTGCGTGTTGCATTTTTATTCGGAATATCTTTTTTTTCTTTTTCTTTTTTTTTTTTTTTTTTTTTTTTTTTTACCGGTGTCGCGTGACATTTGAAAAATTCGAACGTCCGCCCTGCCCTGCCCTACCATACCATACCATACCATACCATATACCGGATCGCTACTACCACCTCCACCTCCAATTTTTTTCCTCCCAAACGCGCCACTATTTTTACGCGCTACGCACACTTTTTTATATCTTTTTTTCTTTCGTTTTTGTTTTTTTTTTTGTTTCTTTTTTTTATACTTCTCTCGTTTTGCCATTGTTATTTTTTCTATCCCTTTTATTTTATTTTTTTCATCATTCCGTTTCTTTTTTTTATACCTCGCCCCATCCAGCAATATCTTTTTATTTTTGTATTTATATAAAGCAAATGAATCTATACGCACATGTACACGTTTATATTAGGATTCATCATCGAATGACGTAATTTCATAGAAAAGTTCTCTCTTTTTTTTTTTATGAAAATAATGTTAAAGATAATGAAACTTTGGTAGAATAAAAATACCATAAACGCGGCGGACAAATATTTGCCAAATAAGTACGCAGTTACTAACACACACACGGGAGAGAGATAGGTGAGTGTGTGCATACATGCATAATACGTCCGGCAAGTAGAATAGCATTAAAGAAATTCTACATTTCCGAGAGGAGAAAAACCCTTCGAGTAAGTACTTTTCCAAGCGATCGTAATACGACGTAGAAATCGTTGGAATTTCTATTTTCCTTCTACCCTCGGTGCTACGGCATGGGAAAAACGACGACGTAGACGATCGATGGTGGTGTTGGTGTTGGTGTTGGTGATGGTGATGGCGATGGTGATGGTGAAGCGTGTTTACGAGAAGATGGTGTGCATTCTCACGATCGAAACCCGAACGAAGAAACGGTTAGGAGAATAAAAGTGATGTCGCGAGACTTGGCGAGAATCGTGGAAGGACGACAGGACGATTTTATGTACTAGTCGGCTTTACGATGATCCGAATTCCCTTGGTAACCATCCTGTGGGATTCGAAAACGTGCTGAAAATATCCCTCATGCGAGAAAGAGATGGATAGATAAAAAGGGATTAAGGAAAAAGAAAAATCGAAGGTCAACCCACCACCCACCACCTTCTCCCCCTTTATAAATTTCAAATTGGTCTCTGAAACACCATCAGTGTTCACCATTGTATTGTAATTATAAAAATGTACGCACACGTATAGATCATTTTTTTTTTATTGATTATAAACACATTGTTAATTGCATTTTAAAATAGTCACGATATTCTTTTTTATTCAAATTTTACCATTTCAAATTGATCTCTCAAACAAATGTCTACCATTGTATTGTAATAAACGTATGGATAATATTTTGTAAAATTATTAAAAGACAAAAATTATTATTTGCGTATTTTTATTTTTTAAAAAAAGAAAGAGAAATCGAAGGTCAACCCACCACCACCACCCACCTTCTTCTCCCTTTATAAATTTCAAATTGGTCTCTGAAACACCATCAGTGTTCACCATTGTATTGTAATTATAAAAATGTACACACACGTATAGGTCATTTTTTTTTATTGATTATAAACACATTGTTAATTGCATTTTAAAATAGTCACGATATTCTTACGTTTTTTATTCAAAATTTTATCATTTCAAATTGATCTCTCAAACAAACGTCTACCATTGTATTGTAATCATCAAAATAAACGTATGGATAATATTTTTTAAAATTATTATTTGCGTATTATTTTTGTTGTTTTTTTTTCTTTTAAAAGAAAGAGAACAGTTGAATTGTTGAAAAGTTAATTTCTAACGATTGAAATGATTTTCTCAAACGATTCATTTTAAAAGAGTCATGAAATTCTTTCGTTTTTGTATTACAAATCGTGGCAGACGATGAAATCAAACAACCAGAAAACCACACGAAGCGGATACCACGAAAGCGAGTATGATCGATGCACCGAAGGGAGAGTATAGTTGCAACAAACCTTTCTCTCTCTTTCACCCTTTTCAAGCTTACCACATAAACCCTTCTTCCTTGTGTGTGCGCGTTAACGTTTTGCAATTCGAACCTTTATATATATATGTTTGTATATGTGTATGTTATGTCGGGGGTTTTCTAGTTCGTTGTTAGTTAAACTTTCCATGTTACGTACGAATATTTTGACAAAAGATCCCCCCCCTCCCGCCAAAACATTGAATTTCGTTCCCGATCGAATATACGTGACTATGAATATCTACGAAAAGATAAAAAAAAAAAGAAAAGAAAAATCCTCTTCCATTGTGTTCCAGTTGTTTTAGTTAAGGTAGGGTTTTATGGTCAGATTTATTTAAGATAACATGCAACGTCAGCGATTAAACGTATAGGAAATGAAAGAACAAAAGGTTTAACCTTAAATGGTTGGAAATATATAGTAATATCAGGATCTTATTTATACATGCAACGGTTTGATGATTACGGTCAGCTAGTTCGCGTGCATGAAAGTGGTAATTTGACACTAGCCCGGTTGTAGGATGCATGCTGCTAAGTTTTGAAAAGAGAATGGTAGGGATGACTCGCATATTCCGAAATCTAAACATACTCTCTTAGAGACCACTGCTGTGTGTACCTAGAGATAGAAAGAGAAATAGAGAAAATGAGATGATTAAAAAGAGAAACAAGAATAGAAAGAGAGAGAGTGAGAGAGAGGTGGAAACATGGTCTGGCAGAATGACACAGCCAAGTCCGTTAAAAGGGAGGAGAGGAAAGAGGGTTAGAGACGATGCTTGTTTAACAGGCCGGCTGGTATTCCTCGCGACTCTCGTGTGACTCACGATTCCTTATTTTCATCTGAAATAACTGGCTAACACTCTCACCGTACTTGTAGACGATTTATACTTTAAAACAAAACAACTAGTGTTTGAATTTTTCTCGCTGTAGTTTCATTTTCGCTACGTATATTTTTTGTTTTCTTTACTTTCTTTTCTTTTCCATTTCATTCGAGTCTTACGAATTTTTTATGATTTTTTTTTCCTACGTTCGTCAAATAAAATGCTAATGGAAAAAAGAAATATTATATATACTTGTTTACGTAAAGTTATTATTATATTAAATTTGTTTTATCATTGGATTAATTAATCTATTAAAATTATTTGACAATCTATTAAAATTCTATTACTTTTATTACATTGTAGAATTGTAATTATTTCTTTTTTTGTAAAAAGAAATAAATGCGTATTTTTATAACAGAAGTACAGGAAAATGTACGATGTAATAACATCGTGTAGAAATCAACACTTGAATTAAACGCGACAAAGTTTGGCGACGATTAACGTTTAGTTTAGTTTTAAATTGACATACCGTTGATGGAAATGACGATCTAATTTTCTTATTTAATTTTAAACACGAGCTACATATATATATATATATATATGTGTGTGTGTGTAGCTAAGGTTAGCATCCGATTTTCTCGAATGATATATTTGGTGTTGTAATCGATACGCCGTGGATGGAAATAATAGTTTTCATCCTCGTTATAATGTATGCCGCTCGTTAAATAAGATAAATTAGAATAGTCAAACGTTAGAAAGTTCTTCTTGGGCGTTAACTAATGAACGATTTACTTGCTGATTTACAAAGCTCCATCATTATTATCGCCAATGTTTTCGCACTATTATAATTTACCCTCAACATTTTCGAAGTTAACTTATACGAGGAGTAAGCAGATTTAAATCTGTGGTTTGCCCATACGTTGTTACCGTCTGAAAACTTGCTATCTTTTTCTTTCTTCTTTTTTTCTCTCCTTATTTTTCTTTCTTTTTCTTTTTACATATAAAACTTCGTAAAATTAATTAACTGAGATTAAAGTAGAATACACGTCGAAGAGCATATTAAAAATCGTAAACGCGTATAAATATTTGTCGACACAACTTAATCTATCCCCCCCCAAATTATTCTAAAAGAAAATTCAATTTGTTCTTATTTTACAAATCCTACCGTTTCCGAATTTTACGTATCGATTTTATAAACCCGTTTTTGCCGATAGTGTGTAAGCATTATGTACCAACCAGCAGGTAGGTAGTATCGTATAAACCTTCACGTACCCGAAAACGATAAATTACATTCGTTGGAACATCGAGTGTGTATATAAAAAAAAAAAAGAAAAAAAAGAAAATAGGAAAAAAAAGAAAGGTAAAGAAGAAAAATATCAAATCGCAACTCGAGCGACTAGGTGATTTTTCATAGTTCGAACTTCTCGACCAAGTTTAAATTTAGGCGAAAGGTATTAAAGGGATAGGATGGGAAAGGTATGGGGTTCTGTGGGAGAGACAGTGATAGATAACCTACAACTATTTAAATTCATTCTATCTTTTTTTTTTCTTTTTTTTCTTTTTATAACATCGTAATTTTTATTTCCAGATGATAAAAACAAATTCGTATCGTTGAATCAATCGTTGATGTGTGTGTGTGTGTCTTCGTTTCATCGATCACTTATAAAAACTTGATATTTAAACTTGTAACTTATTTCTTTTTTTTTTTTTTTATATCACTCTCGTTAAATCGCTTTGAAAATTGTCGAACGTTTTCTCCTCGTGCAGAAAAAAAAGAAAAAAAATGAAAGAGAGAGAGAGAGAGAGAGAGAATCGTAGGGATCGATAAACTCCAATATTATTCCTGTATTTTTACGATAGCAACACGCGAACGGTGACTACTACCGAACGTTTGTATCCTGAATGCTCGTTTATAGGGCAGTGCTCTTCAAATTCCGATAGGTTCTACAATCTCTCTCTCCCAAGTGAGAAACGATTTTTCAAAGAACTCATATGCGATGGATACCAGGTTATATGCGTGTGCATATACAAATTTAAACACCTGACGTGTTTTAAATGAATATTTATTTTCATAAGATATATATGACACGTATATTTATTATATTTCACGATAACTGAAAACATATTACAGAATATCTTATTAGATTGAATTATTGCTCGTATATTTCCTGGTATTCCTATGTAAATAAAAAAAAATAAAAAATAAAAAAGTACAAAGAGAGAAAAAAGTGTATGTGATTTTTGATTAAAAATAAGAAGAAGACCACTGAGGTAAATTTGATCGTGTCGCGTAATTGTAATTTAAATATATTAAAAATACATTTTTTATACATTAAAATATAATAGGTTGTACGTTTCTCTGTAATTTTTAATTAAAAAAAAAAAACTGGTGTGTGTACTTATGTACGCAAGTAAGAAGTTATACTTCTTTGCCGTACCAAAACGAACATAACCTCAATAACTTCAAAAATAACTTCAAAAAATAACTTCAAAAAAAAAATAATTATTATTATTATATATATAAGAAAGAATAAAAAAAAGAAAAAGAAAATATCAAAATATAAAATAAATATAAGAGAGATATATCGAATTACTTCAAGCGTCAACAGTAATGGCGCGGTTACAGCATTAGTTCTCGTTTCGATCATTTAAGTAAAGCGGCGCTGAGTTCGATTAGTATTTGGATGGGTGACTCGCTTGAGAAAAAAGGGGGGGAAGAAGAAGAGAAGACAACTTCATGCCGTATACTTGAAATCGCTTTGCCGCGCGTCGTAAATACCGACAAACTTCATGGTGTCGTTTTTCCAGACTCTCGGAACAAAATCACTCCCCATTACATTTTCCCAAACGCGCCGAAAGAAGTGTAACTTCAAAAAAAAAAAAAAAAGTTGTATAGAAAAATTGTAAGTGAAATTTTATGATATATAAATATATATATTTTTTTTATTTAAATGTGAAAACCACCGAGGTAAATTGTCGTGTCCCATATTGTAATCTACCACCAACACGTATATTCCGTTCCTGTCCAGGGATGCAACGTAGATAGGTATTATCGAATAATGACAAGGTACACGTACATACATTACATACCCCGGAACTTGGTCCAACGTTACCACCTTCGATCGTGGTACAACCATAAGTTCGTGTCGTGGTGTTATTATAGGAGCATTTACGTACGCGATGAAAACAAGACCTTTCGCACGTGCGTTAGAAATTACTAACACGAGCAGGAAATTTTGTATCGATTTATAAAGATCTTGATATACATATATATATATACATACCTATATACATATATATATATTTTTTTTCAAGTGTTCAACTATTTCTTGTCTTATTTGCTTTAATTATATCACATCTTGTCATTAGAATTTAATGATCTTCTCGAGTTGGTGCACGTAGTATATACTTGAACTAAAATTTACTGCTTTCACATGGAGACATATACATGCATGCAAACACACACACGTATACATATAAACAGTGAAGTACTTTACCTCCAATTATAACTAGAATCTACAATACACGTAACGTGCATTAGTTTAATTGGCAACAAAAGTGCATCATCTTATTGCGTATAATTGTTTCTTAAAACATGTAACGTAAGAATAAATCTATGACAAATCATTGTAATAATCGTATGATTAATTTATTTGTTCGTATTATTTTAACATACGATTTGACTGTAAGATTCTAAATGTATAACGTTTTATTATATTTATTCTCGTAAGAGATAATTAAGATAAGACGGATGTTATCGATAAGAAAATCGAGAGCAAATGGAAGTCTGGATTACGTCCAGAAAGTCGACAATACATGTGTCTCGATCGTATTAGTAATGAGAAGTTAAATAAATTAAAGATAGTATCTAACGTTTTTCAAAATCGTTAACGCCAGATCGTTAGATCTAAACGAGCTAATATTAAGAAATAAAATACAGCTTCTAACACGAAGGACAAATTATAAATACTTAACGTGTATCATACGAAACTATTTTTATTACGAATCCTATATATGATCGTTTAATTTATTTTTTAAGAAATAACGTATGATATCTCAAACTTTTGTGGGTGGGTGAACTAACGAAAAGAAAGAAAAAGTAATCATTTCTTAATCTTCTTTGTATTTATTCTTTGATAAAAAGAACAAAAAAAAATTAGACCAGAGACGACGCGACAAAAATATCATGATGAATGAAAAAAAGTATCGACGTGCTCCTATGAAAAACTATTATTGCGAACCCATGATTATTTGTTATAGTTTTTTTCTGTTCTGTTATTTTCTTTAAAATAAAAAGTTAAAATAGAAAGAAATTTTCTATGATACCAGGCGAACGAACGAACGAACGAACGAACGAACGAATGAACGAATGAACGAATGAACGAACGAACGAACGAAAAAGGCATGTAATAAAATAAAATCCTATAAAATATTCCATACCCCCACCGTTTTCCTATCCTTTGTCGGTCTGAGTTCTCTATCCTTTACCTATAAAATTCCCATAGGTCCAACGCAACGAAATAGTTCGACTCTCTCTCTCTCTCTCTCTCTCTTTCCCTTTCTCTTTCTATCTCTTGTCGAATAGCTTCTACGTTGGAATCCAACTGAATGCACGTTCGTTCGTGAGTCCGAATACGCTCCAACTATTCGTTCGCGTTTCTGCGTTCTTTTGCGTTTTGGCGTCTCTTTTTTATGCCTCGAATCCTTTCGCACACAGCAGTCCACCCTATCCTTATCGAACTACAACGCACGTTCCTATCCTTTACGAATAAGCGAGCTTGTCATCTCGTTGATTTTCCATCGTTCGAACCAACCAACCAACCAACGAACGAATGACTCCAAACTAAAAATGAACATTTTCCTATAATACAAATTAATCGTACATTAACCTAATATATAAATATCACAAAGTATAAATCGATAAGAAGAATGAATATTAAAAGATATATAATTTGGTATTAAGAATTCATTGAAACGTTTGCTCATAATTTTTCATTGGAATATAATAAACGTATTAATTAAATGAACCATCTTTCAATCAATCTCGATTTATTAATTATTTGACGTGAATCTGATATTCGATATTAGAAGTAGATAAACCAATTTGATTGGTTTAATAAAGAAAAACGGAATAGAAAATGTGTAGGAAAGAAGCCTGAATTATTCTCGAACACGTAGCTTATGTTAGAATAGATATATATATATATATATATATTTGCGTGGGTGTATGTATAGGTTCTATCTGTAGATTCCACATGTGACCTTGTTTCACGCATCGTGCAACTCGATACTCTTTGTTTGGAACATGGTTGGAAATCCGTGCAGCCGGACAAATCCTCTTTTCCTGGGGCTCGAGAGCGCTTCAAGCGTAAGTACTTTGGGAAAACGCGACCACCACGTATGTTCTCGGTTATCGCGTTAATTACAATTTCGACCATTCGCGTGTTTCTACCGTCATTTACAAGTGTGCCTCTCTTCCTTTTTTTTTTTTATTTTCTCAGATTTTTTCCTTTATCGATATATTTATATATATATATATATATTTCTTTTTTTTATTATATAAGTATAATAATTCAATCGTTTCCTACAACAAATTAATTATACCCATTAGTATACCCGTAAATTGAATTTAACGATAAACTTATCAGCGACACTTTAAACAATTGGATTAGTTAAATTTTGTTTTATATATTTGTAAAATAGTAATATTTTATATTATTAAAATTAAAAATTTATTTAAAAATTATAAATTTATATTATTAATTGTAATATATTTGTAAAAATTAATATATTTGTTAAATAGTTGTTTTATTTTTAAAAATTGAATAATATAATGCATACATTTTATGCATTATATTATCGTATTATTAATTTAACGTTTAAAGTTTCCCAACGTTAGTGATTTATAAGAGAAGAAAAATGTATCGTCTCATTTATTTTTAAAGAAATTTTACTTATCAATGTAAACGTTTAAATGAAATAAGGCAAAAAAAAAGAAAAAAGGGAATAAAAATAAAGATAAAACGAAATGAAGTGACAAGTGTTCGAAGTATTACAAACGAGGAATCGAGAGAAGAGAACGTTGAACATGTAAACGCAGGTATTCCACGTACAACAGCGTTAAGTAAACCGACAATGATTTTTACGTTTATCCCGGTGGACGTAGCAAATAAATTGGCAGTATTTGTCAGACCGTTCACCTGGGCAGGCAGGCAGTATTTTTCGTGATACTACTCCCTATGTTGAACACCCAATCACTCGTTTCGCATAGTCGAATAGAGCATTGTTTTCCGTTTCTCTTCTCTTCTCTTCTCTTCTCTTCTCTCTTTTTTTTTATCCCCTCCCCGTTATTTTGTTCTTTTTTTTCGTTTTTAACGAATGGGCAGTTAACTCGATAGATAAAACGAAAATACAGACTGGATAAGACTGATAAAAACGATGATTTATATCATTGTTCCCATCGATTCGATGGTTTTCCGAACCCCCTCCCCCATCCCCATCTACCCCTCTCCCTTCATTTATGCACATACATTCCCAATTTTGTTGGCAATAGTTGTGGATTCGGAAAATTGGGTATTTGAATATAAGGTAACATAGTTTTTTTCGTGATATCATAGATTATAAATTACAAATACGTTCCAAGATATTATTCGAATTGTTTTTTTTTATAATATGTAGAAATAATCGTAAGAATAAAAATAAAGTAATCATAAAATAAATTCATATATACGGCAAGATATGTGATACAATAATAATTAACTTTACTTTTTAAAAATCATTTACAATTGTATATCATCAATGGGGTGTAATTGGGGATGGAATATTCAACATTTTATTTTAGAGAGAAATAAATATTTTTATGAATTAATTTAATACGATAGAAAATGAAACGATACTTCTCGTTGTATACTCTTTTAAACGGAATATTTTTGATAAACGTTAAACTTTTTTATGCGAAACGAGTTACGTCACGAATAATAATCGATAGATCGTAATCGTTTGAGAATAAAAGAAATAAAAAAAGAAGGAAAGTATCATAGTCCATAGTTGTTTTATCAATGCAGATAATCGTAAGATAAATGGTACAAAAAAAAAATTAGTCACGAATATTCTTTGTTTAACCATAACCTTAGATTATTTCATCAAGATCTATATCAAAACTAACGTTCAATAGTTAAAACGAAGTAATACTTTTCGTGGTTACCTGTATTCGACGTAATTGATGGAGAAAGACCCAACACTACGGTGTTAGAAAATTAGGGAGACGCACAACTAGCAATCGTAGATTTTTATGAACTCCCTGCGGTACACCATGATACTCGGAATTAGAGAAAGACCCCCATTGATTTGCGGTTTCGACAATTGCGTGTTCAGTAACCCTTTTCGTTCAATCTATCTATCTCTCTTTCTCTCTCTCATTTACACACACATACACGCATACATTGTTTAAAATATAAACGCAACTGTGGGCAACTGTTCACTTCGATAGACTGATCTAAATTTTGCTCTTGTTGCTTCGTCGTATTAAGAAAACGAAAGGGGGTAAAGAAAAGGAGAAAAAAAAATTAAAAAAAAAGGACAAAAATAATGAAAGAATGGAAAAGGGGTGAGGGGGAGGGGGAGGGGGAAAGAGATAGAGATAGAGATAGAAGAAAAAGAAAAGATCTTATCGTCGGACTCGTTCGTTCGTTCGTTCGTTCGCTTGGTACTTTCTCCATTATTCATAAGCCTTACGATTCCATTGTTATTTTCTTTAGTTCCTTTCCCCGATTACGTCGTATACGAATGTCCCTCCTTGAATGCTAAGTGCCGAGAAACCATTATATTTACTTGCTATTTACAACCGATCAACGAACGTTTCCCTATGAATTATTGAAACTCCTACGGTAACCTCGTGACGGTTATTAACGTCGAACGCAAACCAATTGCATAGCGTAATTAAATGAACTACTCATTCTTTCACTCTACTCGTTATTCCAAATGAAAATAAATAATAAATCAAAAAAAATATCTTTGCACACCAATCTCTCGACTATGAATATTATCTTTCGTTATTCTTTTTATCACAAATATATATATATCAAAGTTTTTCAACGTGATTCTCGTTATTCTTGCATACATTTTTTTAATCGAAATGATTATAAACAATCGAATAATAAATGTTTCATCGAGAAATTGTTGTTGTTATCTTATCTTACATGCGATTAAAAGTTACAAACAAAAAATTGTTTATTAATTAGATACGTTTTGGATTCTCCAAATATTTGGATGATTTTTTTCTTTTCGTGACTTAGGGAAATCATTGTTTAATTTTCGCGTTCATTTTCAACGCACAATATATTTTTAATATTAATTCTAATTTAGAGAAATATATAAGTGGGGGATGGGGGAGGTAAATAAAAAAGAGACTAAATATATAAATTATATACGAGATCGAAGTAAAAAACGAAAAAAAAGAAAAAAAAACGGTCTTTTATTCAACGATGATTCACGATATGATACACACAGAACAACAGCAGCAATGTTATTTATATTCGCACGAGGCAAACAATAAGGAGAAATATTTTATGTAAAAATGGTGTGTTGGTTCTTTCGAGAACGCTTTTTTTTCGCATACTTTGACGACAAATAATAAATCTTCGCCTGAGCGTAAGGATGAAGTATATAAAAAAAAAAGATAGAAATAGATATGAAAGGAAAAAAAAAAAGATAAAATGAGAAAAAGACACGAGTTTTCATTAATTTTTCTGAAAACAACGCGTCTGATGTTTGCCAGCTCCTCTCTCGGTACGTAGAAAATTATAAATGAAAAATAAAATAAAAGAAAAGAATAAAAAATAATGAAACACAACTGAATACGAAGTAATTCTCGCAATTAGTAACTACTTCACAAAATTAGGCCAATCAAAATATTCGTACTACCAATAAGAAGATAACTAAGAAAAAAGGGAGTGGGGGAAAGGGGGTAAGAAAGGTAAGGTAAGGTAAGGTAAGAAAGAATAAGAATAAATCTAAGAATAAGAAGAAGGGAAGAAGTGAATAACCGAATGGTGCATGGGGAGGGAGTGGAGGGGGAAGGTCTAAGAAAAATGCAATAGTAACAAGCAAGGGATGAAAAAAAAGGATGAAAAGAAATAAAGAAAAATAATAATAAGAAAAAGAAGAAGAGGAAGAAGAAGAAGAAGAAGAGGAGGAACGTCGCAGAAAATCGCGTGTATTGGAGAAAGGTCGGAGAGAATAATGGAACGGAAAAAGGGGGATGAGTTGTTGTTGGTGGGGGGTTGGAGGGTGCAACCAACGCAGGATATATCTGCAGTACGGAGAGAGGAGTCTCTGAAAGAGGATCGCGATTCTCTCTCTTTCCCTCTCTTTCCCTCTCTTTCACTCTCACTCTCACTCTCCCTCGAGGCTTTGTTACGTTATTTATTCGTTTAATTAACTCTCCATCCTTCCAATAAACCTTCCAGCGGTCTCTTCCCTCCCCCCTAACCACCCCATCCCACCCACCGTTTCCTCCCACTCTTTCCACGTCTCTCTTCGTCTATGTATCCTTTTCTTTTTCATCTCATTCTATCTCTCTCTCTCTTTAGTTCTTGTTCCCTCGTTCTCGTTTGCTCAATGTCCTCCACCTCCTCCTCCTCCTCCTCCTCCTCCTCCTTTCCTTTCCGCAGATTTTAACACCGCCGAGACACGCGACACTGCCTTTTAGGATCAAATTCAACCGCGTCACGTCGCTCACGAAGCTACATAGTGAAACAAAAATAGAGAGAGGAAGAATATCATCTAAGCCACTACGAGTATTAAACTCTGATCGTGATTTTCTAAAGAGAAAAAAAGAGAGAGAGAGAGAGGAATATGTTCTTTTCGTATTTTTTTTCTACGTCGAAACAATGAACATCAGCTTCGTCATATTCGAAAATCGTGTGCAAGAAAAAATACAATGGTTTTCGTCAATCTTTTGGGGAGGAGGAGTGGGGGTGGGCAACTATTAATTTGTGAAATATGTTTAGCAAAAGTTGCAGCTACTTTTTTAACTTTTTCTTCTTTACTATTAAATACTTATGCTATAATTTGTAAATTAGCGATTGAATTATGCGAGAGAACGTCGAGTGTATCGTATTTTGCTACTTTGTTGAGTACCGAAATTTATGATCTATGTTTTGAACGAGCATAGTGCAATTAATGTTCGTCCAATTTCAACATATTAATATACGTAATCTTTGCTCGATAATAGGGGATACTATTGTATTATGATTTTGAAGAAAAAATTTTTATTAATAACAAATGTAATTGTTATATTAGTGTATAAACTAAAAATCAAACGTGTTTTTCATTTGTCTAAACGTTTCATTCGAATTTGATGAAAAAGTTTCATACTTGGTGTACTCGTAATTTTTCGTAAAATCAAATCGAATATATCGATGATTTTGTGTCACTGTCCTGTGTATGTCTGTTTGTGTGTGTGTAATATTTTTATTTAAATCCTTTAGATATTCAATATTCATTTTTTTTTGAGTTCCCTTTTTTCTCCCTTATCAGAATCAACGAAAGGGGGTGGTGAAGTAACGATTAATTCGAAGTAAACAAACACCCAATAACATGCTAATGCGAATCCGGTTTTGGAATTCAATGTCGAAGGACCGGGTCTCGACTGAAGGGCTTGAATTTAACGTGAAATTTCAAATGAGGATTAGAAAACTCTAACTTTAAGGTAATAGTCGCCAACGAGATTCGACGTCTTCTTTTCGTGTTTTCCTATTCGAAGTATCGAAAATTTGAGAATCGTGGGGGCGAGGGGTGGGGGGGGAGGAGCAAACAAAACGTTTCGTTAATTTGAACGAATTCTACGAACTATTTTCATTTTCTTTTTATCGCGTGTTTTTTTTTTTAGGGGGTGGAAAAGAAACGGGACTAAAACCTACGTAGAATTAAAAGTAAAAACAGGACGCGAATCGGAAATCGTAGAAATTCAAGATAAAGATGAAAATCGTTGGTACCGTGTTTCACAGATAAAATTGTGTTTTCCTAGAGTCCAACACGAGTAAACCGTGGTAACACGTATTCCGTGTTTCCATGTAACTTACGTTGACATGCGTCCTTATCGTTTATTCATACGATTCGCGCGCGACTCTTGTGTACATTTCTAAGTGTCAAAGAAATCGGATTCATGAGTAGAAGAAAACTATCCCCTTTTCCTTGTCTATCTATCTAAACAGAAATAATATAATTAGAACGTTTATTTTTTAAAAATGATCCAAGTTCATTTATATTTAAATTGTGATATATAAAAGTCTGAGTTCCAATGAAATGAAAAATACAGGATACCAATTTGTCAAACTTCTTAAAAGTATCCAATATGTAAGAGAGAGTTAAATTTATAATTCTCATTAAA
Organism: Polistes fuscatus; assembly: GCF_010416935.1. Taxonomy (NCBI): domain Eukaryota; kingdom Metazoa; phylum Arthropoda; class Insecta; order Hymenoptera; family Vespidae; genus Polistes; species Polistes fuscatus. Next base: position 2,461,671 of record NW_025113129.1, on the reverse strand, counting down.
AATACATATAGGAATGATTAAGTGAATAATATTTGTCATTTTACCAAGAATTGATTAAAGTCACATTTAAAATGAACGACTAGATTTGTCGTAAAATTTGGAACAATCCAAATCCATTTCGATGTAATTTAAAATGCATCAAATTGAAAAGAAAAAAGAAAAAAGGAAATAAATATTGAATATAATTAACCGCAAAATTGTTACACGAACAACTGACAAATGGACTTAGGCCAGTTTCAAAATAAATGACATAATTGTTTCAATGTGCCTTTAATGAATATATGAATTCTATTGAAATCTGATATTACGTTATTTTTTTTCCTTTCAATGGTCCTATTTTCCATTCATATACGTTCCCTTTGGACAAAGGGCCAAGCAGGTAATCATCGAACGAGTGGAAGGACTCGTAGAAGAAGAAGAAGAAGTAGAAGAAGAAGAAGAAGTGGAACACACCGGTGTGATGGTACTCGATTATAACAACCCTTTTCACAAAGACCTTCCCTGTTCGTTTGCAAAGGACCGTCGCTTTAAACAACGCCTCGAATGCGACACGAGTCGGTGAACAAACACGATAGAGCGAAAAGTAGGTTGCCGGGACAGTAAACTTTTCCTTTCACCCCGCTTACCCATTCCCACCCATCCCTTTTAGAACCCTTTTATCATTCCTTATCACCCAGGATGTACCACTTCTCTTTTCTCCCTTTCCCACTACCTTTTACTTGTTGTTAATTAATGCGAATCATGGCAAGTGTCGTACAACGATCGAATAAATCAGAACAAGTACGCTAGTGTGTGTATATTGTGTGTGTATGTGTGTATGTGTATCGTGAGAGAAACAAATGAATATATTTTATTTGACGAGCATCTTTCAATCTATCGAAATTCTACTTGCCATTATTCTTTTGCAAAATTCATTCGATGTTTTTAAAAAAATCATTTATCAATGAAGTTTCTATTGTTAATTAATATAACCCTGTACTATCATTTAATGCATAGAAGATTGTGTGATAATAAAAAAAAATGAACATAAAACATGTTAATCTTATCTGATTGTCATTAACATTAAAGAGACATGACTTTTGTTTTTCCTAAAAAATATACAGATAAGTACATGGTGTACATAAAGTAAAGAACAAAACTAATTGTATCAAATAATGTGCCCCCACCACCAGCATCTAAAAACATTCAACTTTTGTCTAACACATATTTTTTAGTATCATTTCAACAATTTCAAGAAAATAATACAAAATGAATCGATTTTAATGGTACACCCTGTACATAAACAAAATTAATATCAGTAGACCTACCAATTAATATTTATCGATTACTGAACAAGAAAAAGAGATAAAAACAGACATATGTTCGATAATAACGAGATAGAAAAAGGATAAGAAAAAATCTTTGATAACGTTAGATTTCTCTCTCTCTCGAAGAAAAGAAATCGTAGAAGCTTCTAGTAGGATATTATCCTTCTCATTCCGATTTTGTTCTAGCCAGAATGTAGAAAAGTGTATACACGTTTCTCTGTAAAAAGAAAAACTAGATAGAAGAGTGAAATCAGTGAAACGCGATTTTGTCTCTGATATCCAAGGAGGATGAGAATACACACACACATACACACACACAAACACAGAGGAGGGGAGGGGGAAGCTGAATCGTCTCTCGCAGATGCAGCACGCGACGCCGATACAATTTGGGGGTTTACGCCCGAGGCATGTGACAATATCACGGTTATGTGCAGTATATACGTGCCATGCGTGAAGCACTGCACCAGAGAATGCTTCTGCCTACCCACGAACACCGACTATGTATAACTCTCTCTCTCTCATTCTCTCACACTGTATCTCCATCTCTCATTCTCCCACACTACGCTCATAGACTAGCACCGCAAGCCAGATTATAGCCAAGGAAACGCTTCCTACCTAAGACGATGGGCATCTATTGTTGCCTACTGAGGATTTTTCGTCTAGTACTTCACACCACCTCCTTACAATTTCCTCTCCACTCCTCTCCTCTCATCTCTCCTACTTTCCTTGTTGGATCTTACATGAATTTTTCTCACCAACGACAATTCTACTGAAAGAAACCAAGTATTAGTAGCAGACTTGCTTGCTTGCTTGTATCCAACTCCTAAATATCCTCTTCTTTCTTTTTTTACTTCCTGTCTCGTTCAGCTCTTATCTGACAGAGTTATGCTATACATATACATACATATGTTATACTACTACTACTACTAATAGTGCTATTACTATCATTCGAAAAGAAAGTATGGCAAACTTCGAGAGAGCTTTTGCTTGAATTCGGCTATGAATTCTGATGACAAATGTCCTTTCCTTCACTCATCTCGGGGGAAAGGGAATGAAAAAAAGGAACAAAATTGTTTATTTATTTTTCTAAATAAAACGGAACATATCCATTCCATCTATTTTTATTATTATTATAATTATAATTTTGTAGACAACATCTGTGATGAAAGAAGCTCGTTAGCCGGTCACTCGAGTATCTAATCTTTGTTTTTTTTTTTTTTACATTTGCCAGAGAGAAAATAAAATGAGGATTTTTAAGATCACGATCTCGAAGATTATTTAACAATGACGATACTATCTCAAAGAATAAAAAGGTTAAACAGTCGTCGTACGGGAAGGATACCGATCATCACGCTGGTTGGCTCACAATCAGCTATAAAAGATGGTGAAACGTTGAAACCTAACAATGGTATCACGAGCTTTCTATACTATACTCCGATGTCTCGATTTCCCGTCAGTGGCTTCTGTAAATCTTCCTGGGACTTTTCCTACCAGCCCTGGGATTGCACTCCTACTGCTTCACGCGGATTTTGACCGCTTCTACTCAATGCTTCGGACGAAAACCAACGAGTACAATGTTAACGTTACGTTACGTTACGTTACGTTACGTTTGTTGTACGATGAGAAAGAAAAGAGAGAGGGAGAGAAAATCTAGGAAAACTGGAATACATATTTCTTTTTCTATCTTAACTAAAGTACCAAGTACCGGATTTCATTTTTCTAAAAGCTCAACGACAGTAAAAGAAACTAAAACATACGTGTGGGATCGACTGACCTCCATAACAAATACATACAAAAGTATATATGAAAAAAGTCAACTATGGGTCCTGGATAACTCAATAGATAGAACAGTCGCATGGAAAGAGAAGATCGTTAGTTTGAGTCCTCCCAGTTTTGAAAATACAATTTTCTAACAAGGATTCGCACACATTGGCAAGGATCCACATAGTGGCCACCCTATCGGAGTATAACTTATGCTTCTGTTATAATATTTATTTATTTTCTTAAAAGATAAAAATATTAAAAAAAAAAAACTGAAAAATATGAATTAAAAAACCTAAAAAAAGGATCTCACGTGCCACTTCTTCGCACGTCATGTGATCTTATTACAAATTTCAAACTTCTGTCAAAAATTCGATTATGTAACAGAAAAACACGACACATGAAATGAAGTATCACGATTTTGGACTTTCCCCGAGAAAAGTTGAAGAGAAAAGGAATAAAAATTTGTAAGTATTGTGAATAAGATATACACCAGGATAGCTCAATGAATCCTTATCGGTGTGTAATCGGTGTGAGGGAGACAGGTCTACGTAAGTATTTATTTCCGTGAAACTAGATCGTAACAAATACGAGTATAATCTTCACTTCTATACTTCTGTCTCTTTCCAACCAACAATTCAAACCAACCCTAACCCTAACTTTTTCTCTTTATCTTTGTCTTTTACTATCACTAAACGTACCCTTGGTAGATAGATAGATATCAGCCCTGTCGTCAGCTTGAAATTAATTTCGATGTACTTTCCGTTCCAAGGTAGGGCTTTCGAATCTAGATAAGGGAAACCCTCCTACGACCTCTCTCCCTCTCTCTCTCTCTTTCAACCACTTCGAGTACGACCCTTTTGTTAAGCGAATTTCTCCCTAGAGCGAAACAGGTTACACGGGTCTAACTTCTCGCACGGTGGCACGCCTATTTAATGTACCTTTCGACTTGAGCCTAACGCCCTTTTAACATACGAAACCATAAAGTGGTGAACACGAAAAATGAATACACGTAATAAAATACAAACCAGGTAATAATCAAATACAAATTGTACTCAAATTATTATAGATCAATGTAAATAGTTTTTCAATTAAAGTGAACAAAATAATCAAAGAATTATAAATAGATGGATGGAGAGAAACAAAAAGATAGATAAAGAGAGTGAGTGTGTGAGTAAGAGAGAGAGAGAGAGTATGGATCGGTGAATTAAAGTAAACAAAATAATAAGAATTACAAATAGATGGATGGAGAGAAAAAATCTACTGCACTATGAGAGAAACAAAAAGATAGATAAAGTGAGTGAGTGTGTGAGTGTGAGAGAGAGAGAGAGTATGGATCGGTTAATCAACGTCGCTAACGATCCTCCTTTTCGCGCTGGAATTCGACAGGAACGCTATATCGGTGCCGAGAGAAATCAAGGGTGTCGACGTGTAGGAATTAATTCCAGAGTACCAGGACGCGTCCTTTCCCTGAGAATGTTTCGTCAAGAGAGAGAGAGAGATAGAGAGAGATAGAGATGAACTATAGAGATAGATAGATGGATGGATAGAATGAGAAAGGGTGGGAGGGAGGGGGGAAGGGATAACATAAAGGCGTTTATCGGAGCTTCGTCGTCGTATCATCCCTGATACTCCGTCGAGGAATTCCGCCCTTCGAATCGCGAATTTTATTAAACGACGGGCTACATATTTTAGCGACATTCACTCCTATCCTCGTACTTCATCCTTAAACGAAGAAGATTGTGGAATAAGGAAAAGAAGAAGAAGATGAGGAGAAGGGACAACTTGCAAAGGTGCTGTTTAAGGTAGTGGTGGTGGTTGTAAAGGGGGTGGTGGTAGTAAAGGGGGTGTATATATATATATAAACTTTATCCTTTTACCCCCACCCCCCATTCCAAAGTATCCCTTCATCTTCTTCCTATATATCTATGTATTGTGTAATACACACACACACACACATATATATATATATGTGAGGGGTTGGAAGGTAGAAGGGGCTGGATGAAATCGAGGAATGTCGGCGAGTTATTTTAGGCTTTCACTCTCGTTCCGTTCCACGAAGAAGCTACACTGCGTTTTCTACGAGAACGTAGCGCGTTTACGTGGCGTAACGAAATAATGAAGAAGGGCACCACCCTTCGGCGTGCCACCACCGTAATGTTCCAAAGGAGGGTGAGTCTCCCTCTCCTCTTTTCTCTCTCTCTCTCTCGCTCTCTTTCGTTCTCTTCTTTTTTTTCTTTTTTTTTTCCTCCTCGTACCTGTACTGCCTAAGCTTACGGTTGGAAAGCTCGAGAGAACTCGTTGAAGAGCTTGCTCGCGTTATTCTTCTCTAACGAAGGTATATGCGGGATACGTTCCGTGCGTAAGAATGATGAAAAGAAGAAGGAGAAGAAGAAGAAGAAGAAGAAAAATAATAAAAAAAAAGAAAAAAAGTAGTAATAATAATAAAAAAGTAAGAAGGAAAGAAAAACGATAGAAAATATAATATTATGTTAAGTACGCAACGGAGGAAAATTCGCGTAAGTTAGTTTTTTTATTTCATATCGTGAGATATTAAAAATACTTGAAAATAAATATTTTAATCGTTTCTTTTTTGTTTTAAATACAAAAAAGTACAATTTTTTATTTTAGTTATATGGTTTATTCGTATGTTCACATTTTATCGATTAATTTCATAAACCTGCTGATTCTTAGATGAAATATTCGAATTTTATTACACGCGTGTATATGTGTGCGAAAAAAAAAGTATAATTATTCCAAAGAATGAATTGACCCGTTTTAAGTTTAATTTTTCGTTTGTCGATATAAAAGGAAAAAAAGTAGGACTCGTAATGTCGCAATTTTCACGGTATTCAAGAACAATAGAATTATGAGAATAATACTGGGGGGGGTTCGGTTTGGTGGGTCAAAAGAAGATACAAGGAGGATATTACGGGGGAAAAGCGTTTAAATCCGATTTTACTGCTTGACATGCTCCGAGCGTTTTGTTCGAAACTTCGTATCGAACTTCTTTCTCCTTTTTTTCTTTTTTTTGGTTTTTTTTGCTGTTTAATTTTTATTTGTCAAATGCCTCGTTCGATAGAACTCACGTATAATTTACAGACTAATCGTTTCACATTTAAACGATTAATTAACGTTTAATAATAATCACAATGAAACAACCAACAAAATAATAATAATAATAATAATAATAATAATAATAAAATCATTATTCGTTGTGTCGTATAATATTTGGTTTCTTTTTTCAAACGATAAATATGAGAATATAAAAAGATGAAAAATAATAATACATAATAAGAAGAAAATTGAATTAAGAAATAATACTCACGTGTTCTCCTTTTGATCATTGTTGTTACTCGAGTGGGATGCAGGCGAGGGTTGAGTTTGTTGTTTCGAATATGGATGATGATGGTGTACGACGTTGTTGTTGTTATGCATGTGAACCTTATTAGCGTTGCTGTCGGTGGGAGAACTCGGCGATATTTTTCCCGCCAGGGCGTTCAGTGATTGAAGCATTTTCATTGGTGCTCTCCTTGTAACCAGCTCTCCTCTGTCCCTCCTTCTCTCCTCCTCGTTTATCCTTAAGGAAGACAGGATTACTGTCTTTTACGGTTTGAAGGTTTGCAACCCCCAAACCTTGCTAATTAAGATTCACGAATCGATCCTTTTACACCGTATACGTACGCACACATATATTTGTATATATATATATATATAAATGTATATGTGTGTGAGTGTGAATATATGTTAAATTTAATGTACACGCGTACTTTTATCGATGTGACAAAAAAAACAACACACGATGCAGGATATGTGCACGACACTCGATTGATTTTCCGCACACTCGCGAACAATTTTTCTTTTCCTTATTATCTGTTTTTTATATTTTGTTGTTTTTTTTTTTTTATATATATATATTTTTTCGTTTGTTAATTAGTTATATTTTTGTCGAGGAGAATTTATCCGCAATTCTAATCCCAGCTCTTCTAGAAACGTTCTCGTCTCAACCGAGAAGAGATAGCACGCACGGCCGAAGGCACTGGAACTTCTGTGAAGTAAAATTCGAATAGGATGACGTTAGCGAGAGAGACAGAAAGTAAAGATCCACGAGGAAGATATTACGATCCTAATATTTATTTCTAATTTTATTCGTTTTATATTAGGCAAAAACGTTAAATCGTCGTATTTCGTCTCTTTTCTCTCTCGCGTATGTTTTTTTTTATCTAAATTATATAATTATTTTTGTTTTTTTCTTTTATTTTATTAATGTGATAAAAAAATAAACAAATTATGGTACCCCATCGTATAATCGCGTGTTCGAAAAATATATACGAAAGATTGGAAATATAACAAGAATAAAGAACAAAATTAAGAATAATAATAATAATTATTATTATAATAATAATTATAATTATAAGAAGAAGAAGAAGAAGAAAGCAGAGGAATGAACCGTCCGATGACGATGGAAAATATCAGAGGAAAGAAGTGAGAACGGGGATAGGAATGAGCCGAGTTACGTTCCTACGTTCGGTGGTGGCCTTTTACGAGGAACTGCTTTACAACGAGTCAATTAAAAGTTTAAGTTTAATTAGAAACTCAGAGAGAGAGAGAGAGGGAGAGCTTGTGTGCTTGCGAGAAAAGAGGAAACGTCGAGAAGAGACGAGACGAGACGAAACGAGACGAAACGAGACGAGATGAGATGAGACGAAACGAGTAAGAAAGAAAGAAAGAAAGAATGAATGAATGAATGAATGAAAAAAAGAAAGAAAGAGAAGAAAAAGAGAGAGAGAAAGAGAGAATTGAAGGAGACACTGGTCTTTTCGTTCTCACTCTCAGTTGTTTTAATTTTCATTTTCCAAAAGATTTTCCAACAATATTAACCAACCGCAAATCTTCCATACTTATCGTAAAAAATTCGTCTAACGTGATACAATTCAAACTAATCAATCTACCTAACGAATTTGTCGCCAAAAATAATATGTGAATATAAGAAAAAGGGAGGGGGGGGAGTAAAGGGTGGAATCAAACAATACGAACAACGAGACAAACCTTATTTCTTCAAACAAAAATACAAAATAAGTATATAAAAATCGACTGGAGGAATAGAAAGAGAGTGAGGATAATTCGTGATAGTAAAAAGATTACGTCGTACTAGAAAAAATAAAAAATCACGACCGATCGATATATCGATTAATCGAGAAATAAAATAGAATAATAGTCGTAGAAAATAATTTTGCCGTACGAATTGTACGAGTTTTAAGAGGGAACATGAGAAGAAGAAGAAGAAGAAGAAGAAGAGGAAAAAGAAGATTGAGAGAACAAGAGAGAGAGAGAGAGAGAGGGAGAGAGAGAGAGAAGATGAAAAAATAAAAAAAAAGGTTATAAGAGGAGGATGAGAAGGTTGAGGAGAATAAGGAGAAGGGGGTGGTGGAGGAATGGGTGGAATGGGGTAGCAGGTAGAGAGAAGTCACGAGAGGAAAAAGAGCAGCACCACCACCAGTACCACCACCAGTACCACCAGCAGAACCACCACCACTAGCAGAACCAGCAGCACCAGTAGCAGAACCAGCAGCAGCCTGCGGGGCCGAGGAGAGAGTAGGTTAGCACGAAAAGAGAACTCGTCTCTTGGGACGGCTCTTAAGGCTTTTGTCCTTCGCACCTCTCGCTTTCCTACTCTTTAACGTTCTTCACTCTCCCCCTTTCCCCCTTTTCCCCCGTTCCCCTCTTCCACTCTCTCTCACTTCTTCCTTTCTTCCTTTCCTTTCCTTTCTTTCTTTATTTCTTTCAGTTTGGAGTCTTCAACGTTGGCTCTCTTTTGCCGCTGGCCACTTCGCGCTCTAAAGCGTCAAATTAAAAACTCGAGGCGCCGTGAAAACGACGATTAAGGGCTTCCACGGTTGCGATTGTTCGTTATCGTCCTTTGCTCCCATGGTAGCACCCCTCTCTCTCTCTCTCTCTTTCTTTCCCTATCTTTCTATCTCACTCAGGGTTCTCCTATGTTCTCACTTTTTACCTTTCTCGTCCTCCCTTTTTTTTCCTCCTTCCAATTTTGGTTCTTTCTTCTCTTCCCTTCTCTCTCTCTCTCTTTCTTTCTTTCTTTCTTTCTTTCTCTTTCTTTATTTCTCTTTTTTTTTTGTCTGCTAACGTATATATGTTTTATTTATCTATCTATCTATCTAGATATTTTTCATTAATAGACTATCTATCTATCTTTACGTTAAATGTTTATTGTCCCGCTAAGATTGTAGGACAAGTCAGCATAGCAGAAGAATTTCCAGATAAAATGTAACAATTAGGGTTATATTACTCGCGACGATATCGCTGTAATTAAAGCGAAACGATGACGACGATCTCATCGACGGCACCTGAACGCTTAGACTGACGAGAACGGCCCGGTTGGCAGCCATCGTATCTCTGGATAAGCCCTTATCAGTACCCAGAGTCCCCCCCTCAGCCCCCTCCTCTTCCACCACCTCCTGAAACTCCTCTTCTTCTTCCTCCTCCTCCTCCTTCTCCTCCTCTTCCACTTGTTAGCAAACGACGTATATACTTCTCAGTAAAACAGAGATCACATCAACGTTATCAAAGAGATTTGATATATATATGTATACGTGCTCGTGCACGTGTATATGTGTATGTGTACAGATAGATAGATATATTATATTTGTGTGGGTATACACTTGAAACGTATCTAGAAACGTGTTAAGTATACACGGTGTATTTCTTTTTGAGAAATACGCTGGCTGACTGACTGACTGACTGGTTGGTTGGTTGGTTTGGTTGGTTGGTTGGTTGGGTCCTTTTTCAGTGATAAATCCTTCCTTATTGTACCGACAAATTTTCAAAGTCCTGCTTCACGAGTTAAAAGGACAACTTCCTTGATAATAGCGTATCCGTGTATTTGTGTCTTTGTGTATGTGAGAAAGAAAGAGAGATAGTCGAGAATCTTATAAACCGTTTTCTTCCTCCTCCTCTTCCTTCTTCTTCCTCCTCCTTTATCCTAGGATGTTCTTCAACCCTCTCTTCCAATGACTATCTTTCCCTATCTATTTCACTATCTCCTTCTCGACTTGATTTTCCTCCTCTTCTCGAACTATGACGAATCCTTCTTCTCTCTACCTTAGACTAGAAGAGGTAGAAAGGTGTAGTAGAAAGGATGATAAACCTCTCCTCCTCCTCCTCCTCCTCCTCCTCCTCCTCGATCTTTTACGAGGATTCCCAAGTATCGGCCATTGTCATCTGCAACGAGGAGCAGCCCATCGTCATTCTTATCGTTAGTTATATTTTATTTAACTTTGTTTTTTTGTTTTCTTTTGTTTTTTTATTTCAAATTTTTTTTTTTAATATATTCTACGATCATTTTTACACTTTTTACACGTTCTCCGAGAAGACAGATGGTTCCAGTCATTTTATTGATTTTTTCTTTTTCTTTTTTTTCTTTTTGATTCGTTTTTATTAAATTAAAACTATCGAATATTTTGTAATCGTTTTTAAAGTATTTTATTTACGTAGCATGTTTTCTTCTTTTTTCTTTTTTTTTTTTTTTCTTTTGTACTTTAATATTATTCAATTCTTTTTTTTTTTTCATTCGAAAAAGCAAACGATTACGTATAAACGTGTACCATATCGTTTATCAATCATTCTTTCAAACTTGATGATAATAAAAAGTGTTAGAATACGAAAAGAAAAATAAGAGACACGATAAAAAGGTGTAAAGATAGCTTCGAGATTAGATAGAATCGTGTTTTATTTTTATCTTAGCGTGTTCGAAACGTTCCTTCAAATATCTCACAAAACGCGTATCGATAATTCAAATAATACTAATCGACTATGATATATATAAATATAATGACACGTCTCTCTTCTTCTTCGTTTAGAAATAACACGCTCAACAGTTTACCTTTGTAATCGTAAACAGGTTGCATTTAAAAATAGAATATCAATAATCTATGCAAATGAAATGCACAGGAAAACACGTCGTTCAACGAATCATACCTCACAAGACTATGAAATATATTTTCAAATACTATTACAAACATCTTTCATTTCATTTTTCTTTTTTGCTCTTATTTTCTTTCGATTCGATAAATATCACGAACATAATTTTAACGTAAAAGTGTTAATCGAATTAAATGTTGACTAAATAAATGAATTTAGCGAGACACGTTTCTAACAACGCGTGACACGTACGAATGTGTATAACGTTAGGTATTGTTAGTGAAAATGAATTATTTTCATGAATGGAAAAGCACTGGTGGTATCGAGAAACGTATCTAAAGTCGTAGAATAGGAAAAGGATAGCAATCGTTTGCTTGAAACTCAGCATCAGCATCAGCACCAGTACCAACACCAGCAACAACGGCAATAGCAGCAGCAGCAGCAGGTTGTTGCTTTTCTCATAGAAATAATAATACCAACGACGAAGTGGATATTCGTTATTGCATACCTAAACAAGAGCATTTGTTTGCTAGACGAGAAACACTGACGTTTGCTGCTAGTCGACAAAAGAGGTATTGTTCGACACGACGGTATCCCATCTAGCTTTATCCGTTCTCCTATTTATACGAGGTTAACTCAACATTGTATCACAAACTTCACGCATGGTCAACGAGAAGAACCCACGAACGGAATTTCGAGCCAACCTGTTAATCAGTGGACCCCCGTCGTTATCGCGAGACGAGAACAAGATTTTCATATTGAAATAATATTCAATTAATTCAACCTTTTACTTTACGTAATTAACACACTTTTACATAATCATTTGTTCATCGATTTTATTGCTGCATTATTACTTTGTTTATTTCGTTTATTCAAACGTTTACGGGGATAACCCATTGTTACATTAAAAAAAAAAATAAAAAATATCGAAAGATAAAGATAAAATAAATATAAATAAACAAAATTAATTAAATTATAAAAAGATACGTAATAATAATGATAAGTATAAAATAAATAAATATTATATATGTACATAAAATAATACAAAAATAAATAAATAAGTAAATAATAAATAATAAATAATAATAAATAAGTAAAAAAAAGACTATATAAATATATTTACAGAATAAATTATTGAAATCGAATTGTTTAAATTTCTATTATTTAAAGTTCGTTTCGAATTATTATTTCTAAAACCACAGACATGTACATTTTCTCAATTTCAAATTAAACGGGAAAATTATGAAAACACTTGTTGTAATCCAAAATAATCGAAAAATCGATTAAAAAAATGAAGACAAGGCAAGTTACGAATTTCAAATAAAATCGTAAGAAAAAAGCCCGGACGATGATGATTAACAATTCTTCAAGGACAAACAAGTTGGATAAAAGCAAACGAAGGAGAAATAATTTTCCGTGGCGGGTGATAAAACGTCGCACATCGTAGTTTTCGTTTGTACGTCGTCGAGAAAAGAATCGACTTTTACCATCGTAAAGTCGGAAACGGCGAAAAGTCCGAAACGCGAAATCCAAATTTATTCTTCCCTCGTAATTCAGTCAAAGGTCGATGCGACTTTCCCTGACGTAACCCTGAGCAGAGAGAGAGAGAGAGGGGAGGGGGTGGGCAACTCGGGGGTTCCACCACGGCTCGGTAGTTCTCGGTACGAGGGTGAAAATGATAAAATTCAAGGAAGGAACGAACTGTAGAAAAAGATCAAAAAGTAGAAGAAGGAAGAAGAAGAAGAAGAAGAAGGGAAAGAATGAGAAAAGGAAGAACAGTTCTGAGAAGAGAAGTTCCCAACGGAATTCGTGAAAAGTTCGTAAGAAGTGTCCCAAAGTCCGGCGACGGTTGTGTTAGATAAGTTATCGTCGCAGCTGCCTCGAGGTCGAGGACAACAAATCTTTTTCGATGGCAAAGCCCGTCTTCTTATCGATAGTAGAGTGATGGAATTCACCGAACTCTCATTCGCAAGATTCCTCCAATAGGACAATACTTGTCGTGGGTTCAGGACAGTGAAAAATATTGTTCCAACTGTTACGATAGTACGAATCCAAAGCAACAGTTTTCACAGAGTACCATCATTTTTCAACGTACTAAGTATCATATATACATAGAGAAAAGTGTCGACGAAACTCGAAAACTTATTTTATAATTTTTTTCTTTTCTTTTTATTTCTCAAAAGTCAAAAGCAAACTATTTATTTGACATTGATTTTAAAATGAATCATCCGATCGAAAAATACATGGAAAATATTTAATAATAACGATCAAATATTTCTATTAGATATATAAAATACAATGTGAGAAATGTGTAGAGTAAGGTATATAACAAACGCGAAAGTCTTAGCTTGAAAATGATTTTACCTTAAGTAAGTAAGTGCGGTAACTTCGAGGAGAGATTTCGCGGGAGTATCCTGTTGCCGTTGTCAGTTGTTAATTAGTTCCTACTTCGCCACTGTGACGACTATAATTCAGAGCGAACGCAGATGGCAACTATGTTCTACTATCTCTCCCTAGAACACCCTACTACACCTATCACCCACTTACCCTCCCCCCTCCCCCACTCCCACCCCGAACGTTCCTCTTCTCGTATCTCGTCACACTCTACCTTCCTTCCTTTCCTCCTTTCCTCCCTTTCCCTGTTTTCAGTCCCCTCCTCCCTCCCTCTTTCTCCTCCCCCATCTGTTCCACCTAGCACCCTTTTACTCTGCCGTTAGTGGTAACGCGCTTTTAGAGTTAACGCGGTACAAGCCCTAGTGCATGTTCCTCGGTTTTCGAGTTTCACGGCGAAGTTCCTCCAGACAATTCCTAATGCAAGAATTCGCGTAACATAGGAAACGGTTGAGAATCCGAACGTTCTGACGTATGTATTATTATCCGTGTATACGTTTCTTAGTTACCGTATGCACGCGCGGACTTTCAACGCAATTTCATTATTGCAATGACGCGTTTAGAACGATTAGTAAAACTATATACCATATATATGAATATATAAATATATTTAAAACGATTATTAAAACTATATACCATGGTATATATATATATATGCCCCATAATTATGAAAGTGGTCTAAGTCAAAATTTAAAATAAAATAAGTTTATTAGTTATTTCACATCACATTATTTTAAATGAAATGAATTCAATGTAATTTTCACGATATTGTCAAAAATAAACCGTTACATAGTGTTTGTTATTTCAATATTATATAATTAGTGTGTGTACTTATGTACACGTAAGAAGTTATACTTCTTTGGCGTACCAAAACGAATATAAATCTAAATAACTTCAAAAATAACAACAAAAAAATAACAATAATAATTATTATTATTATAATATAGAAATATTTTATAAATAAATATATAATTAAATAATATAAATATTTGATGCGTCAACGGTCAATGGCGCGGTGATAGAATTACTTCCCGTTCGATCATTTAAAGTAAAGCAGCGCTAAGCATGTTTAATACTTGGATGGGTTACCCGCTTGAGAAAAAAAGGGGAAGGAAGATAAGAAGACAACTTCATGCCGTAAATTTGAAATCGCTTGCTTTGCCGCGCATCGTAAATACCGGCAAACTTCGTGGTGTCGCTCCCATCACATTTTCCCAAACGCGCCAAAAGAAGTATAACCTCAAAATTCATTTAATGTTCAAATGTAATCCTTTAAATATCTCAAAGCAAGAAATATATGACTTAAACTACTTTTATAATTATGGGCACGTATATATTGTGTCGATGTGTATACTATACTATACTATATTATACATAATCGTATAAAAATGACGTATATTACGTGTAGAAAATACAATACTTCATAATATTAAAAGGACACATAACTTCATGCCGTAAATTTGAAATCGCTTTGCCGCGCATCGTAAATACCGGCAAACTTCGTGGTGTCGCTCCCATCACATTTTCCCAAACGCGCCAAAAGAAGTATAACCTCAAAATTCATTTAATGTTCAAATGTAATCCTTTAAATATCTCGAAACAAGAAATATATGACTTAAACTACTTTTATAATTATGGGTACGTATATATTGTGTCGATGTGTATACTATACTATACTATATTATACATAATCGTATAAAAATGGCGTATATTACGTGTAGAAAATATAATACTTCATAATATTAAAAGGACACATATTTAATCGATTGTTTCGTCAATTTCCTATCTGCTCAACCCTTTTAATATGTTTCTTCAACAACTTCTTCAATAAATTTATATCCGCGTAAAATACAATGAAAGAAAAATATCAGTGAGTTAAAGTTGAGCCCTGTTAATTAATTGGTGTTATTAAAACGTAACTGTTTACCGAGCTGCTGCGTTAGGATCCTCATTAAAGTCTTCCCTAATTATTGACACAAGAGTTAAACTTGCTTTCCGAAATACCTAAGATAGCCACGGGAAGTAGTATCAAGAGCTTGGTGTAGGAGCTGCTAGCAAACGCAAAAGTCAAAGCAAGAAGACAAGCGAAAGTATCGATCTATCTCTCTCTCTCTCTCACTCTCTCTCACATACACACACACACATATATACTCTATTTGAGGTAAGCGTTTAAACGTATCTGTGAACGGTCGAACGCGTCTGACTTCGTTAACGTAAATATTTGCGAGATCGCATAATCACTTGCTGAATATTTTAACCACTTAGTATATACATACGCGTGTGTATATATATATATACTATGAAACTTGGTAGGAAAAGGGTAGAGAGAAAAGAAAAAAAAGAAGAAGAAAAGTTAAGGAAGTATGATTACTCGTAAGAATCGTCGAAAGTATCAAGGGTGTCGTTTTGAATCTTTTCTTCCGATTTCTTTCTCTCTTCTTTTTCTTTTTACATTTTCTTTTTATATATATGTATATATTCTTTTCCTGTTCCAGTTTACCGACAATACGATTCCCCCATGAATCGCGTCTCTCGTTGTTACTTTGCGATTTTCTCGATGCGTAACCACTAGTTTCCGACGATGAGATTGCAAAAAACAGGTGGCAGGAACGAACAAGGTAACGAGTTTAACGTTTAAAGGGACGAGAACTTCGAATCATCCTTGTTGCGGATAAATATTGAAGAGTAACTTATCGATAAAAATATTTCATAAATGAAATTCTAAAAAAGAAAAAAATTTTTTTTAAAAATAAACTTGTGTAAAATGTTACGAATTTAAATTAGAATCCGAGTAAAAATAATAACGATCGATGCAACGATTAAATCGAATGAAAATAATCCGTCCTATTGAAAAAGTCATATTTTAATTACGTTCGTGTAAAGTTTGATGAATACGTTGGTCGAAGGTATACGAGAAAGGTGCCAAGTTTGTCGATGCAATAATAATTACGTTAGGAAACCATAATCGAAATACTATCGATGAAACAGTGCAACCACTCGTCAAATCCGTCGTCGTCGTCGTCGTCGTCGTCATCGTCATAGTCGTCGTCGTCATAGTCGTCGTCGTCATAGTCGTTGGGTGCAGCAGGTGCACCGAACCAGTTGGTAACTCGGTATGCTCGCCGTTATTAGCAAAACTGCGTGAGCTAATTGACTAATTAGTGATTAGTGACGGAAAGCCATCCCTACACTAGCAGGATGTATTGACGGATTACTGTTTTCGGTCGGTTTCGAATCTACGTTATGACCTGGCCGTATTTTCAACGTAGAACCACACTCACCGTTTATCATCGACCAACCAACCCATTTACCATTTACTACGAAATCCATCGCGTGACTTAGCCCCTCGTTGCTATGGGAAAACCGAAAACCCATCGAACCTAATCCTATAGACATTTTTCTTTTTTTTCTCCGCACCCCCCCCCCACCCCTCAAAAAACACAATCTATATATTTTTTTTTTTTCGATATATAAAATGCGAGGAAAGGAAAAAGACAATTTCTATAATTATAAATATTAATGATTAGAATATGTTATATATTTATTTGCAATTTATCGATATATTTATTTCGTTTAATTAAATAGAATAATTATTTAAGAGAGCATAATTGAGATTTTTGTCCAATCGAATTTAACGATCAAATGTTTGATTTTATTCTTTTTTTTTCGTATTTTCTGATTCACCTATATATGTTTATTTCCTATATCAATTTATGTGAATTTATATTTATCTATATATCTTTTTTCATTTTTTAAAAAAGAAAAGTGAAAATTTGTATTGGGGCTATTTAAAAATAATACAAATAAAAAAAAGGAATCTCGTGATAAATAACGTTTCATTTGCTTTCTCTCTCTCTCTCTCTTTCTCGTTGGAACGTAAACGCTTCGACTTCAGGCAATAATAAAATGGAAAGTGTTTCACGACACACACATATATATATATACTCGTGTTATTTTTAATCAAGCAGCCAGCGTGGACTATTGAGATGGTAAAATGCTCGGTGATACCTCTCGACTGAGTTGAAAATAATGTTAAAATAAAGAGAAAGAGAGAAGTAGAAGAAAAAATGAAAAGAAGATGAAAAAAAGGGAAACGTGCAGCACCCAGGCGCATTCATCTTTTCTCTTTCTCTCTTTTCTTTTTTTCTTTCTTTCTTTCTTTATCTTTTTTTCGTTTCGCAGTATCGTTTGAACGTCGTCGCGTGCTTGGTAATTTCCGATGTTTCGAGACTACCCTTTTTTAATTACATGTGTCACATTATTTATAAATATATATTTATTAAAAGTATCATTAAAATATTTTCCAAAAGAAAAAAAAAGGTAGACGTAATATAATAATAAATATCATTAATTCCGTAATTTCATTTAAACATAAGCACACAAACACACACACACACACACACACACAAATATGAACAAAACAAAGTTGTCCAAAGAGAGCGAATTAAAATATGAAAAAAGTCACGTTCGAGGGATGACCCTAACTTACAACCCCCCTCCTCCCCCTGCCCCTCGCACTCTTTATCCACCTCACCCACCCATCTACTTCGAGTCCGTCGAGATTAACCGAGATTGTCTGAAAAGTTAAAAAGATAATCGCTTTAAATGATGCAATCCCGTAGTAGAAGGAAAAAAGTAAGGGAACCCCTAGATTTTCGTTTCCCTGTTTCTCTTTTTTTTCTTCTTTTAGGGAGAGAGAAAGAGAGAAAGAGAAAGAGAAAGAGAGAGAGAAATACACAAGCAGCACCTAATACTTGAGACACCCACCCCTACCTCCTCCTCCTTCCTCTCTTTCTTTTTTCTCTCCGGTCTATCAAGAACTCGCGAAATCAAGGAAAAAGCAGCGAATAAACGGGAAACGCGTATCTCCTTTGGGAATAAGAGGGTTTATCTCGACGGACAGTGAAAGTCGACAAACCCTCACGCACCAAATCTCTTTACGGTGGATATCCAATCACGAGATTGCTCGAATGTGACTTCCTGAGAGTCTTCTAATCTCTAAGATTTTTCCTTGCCCTTTTCTTACCATCATCCTTTCAATTCATCCTAACCTTTTCTTTTTTCTCTTTTTCTTTCGAATTTGATCTCGCTACAATCTGCGAATTGTTCGTTTAAACGATACAATGAACGAATCTTTATGCAGATTAGTCTGATTATTTTCTAAAACGTTTCAAATAACACTCCATGAAAATTTCAGATGTTTAACATTAAATCTATCACCGTTATACGATTCTTTAATTTGTTTTTCATTTTTTTTTTCATTTTTCAAATTTCAAAGTAAAATATATCGTTAATCATCCGATCGATTAAAATCTCATTCTATCTGAAGATATATTAATAAAAAAAATTCATTTGACAGTTCACACGGTAGAAGGAATAAGTTTTACGCTAATTGTACAAAAAAAACGATTGATATTAAAAAAAAAAGAAAAAAATAAATCGTATTTCTCGCGTATAAATATGATTGAAATTAAAAGAAAATAATTAAGAACGTGATTTGTTTTTCCACATCTCGCGTGTCGAGCGTGTATGTATTTATGCATGTGCATTAACGGTAAATACACACACACACACACACACATATAAATACACGTACAAGTTTATATTAGAAACGTTCTTATGAACGAACGAATGGTTTGGCGAGCATAAAATCGAGCACTCGGTGAGACGACAATTATCGTTCGACCGAACGAACCACGTACTGAATTTTAACGATTTCTCACCTAACTTACACCCCCTTCCTCCTCCCACTCACTATCACCACCCCAACCGTCCGTTTTTCTGCACTATTCTCTGTCTCTGTCTCCCACTTATTTTTTTTTTTATTTATTTCTCGAGTTTGCTCAGCAAAAGGGAAAGGGAAAGGTCGTAGAATGGTTGGTACGTTTCGGTTAGAAAAGATGATTTGAACAAAAATCTGCGTTCACGTTTGTTATACCACGTGTTTGTATGCGTTTGTAGTATTAAATCGTCCGTTCATATTTGCTACCTCGCAGAAGAGAAGAAAAACGAGCCAGGTGCGGTGATGTCGACCTGCTGCTGCTGGCCGTTTCTCCTCCCCCTCCCACCACGTATCTCGTTACCATAAAGAGAATGAGAGAAAGAAGATGTAGAAAAAAAAAGAGAAACGAAATGTGCAATTTTTAGAAAAAAGAAAAAAGAAAAAAAGAAAAAAAATAAGGGAGAAAAACAGAGAATTTCTATAAACAAAAATCTCTTCGCGGAGAGAGAGAAAATTCTCGGACAAAAATATGATAAATGCAAATCTTTTTTTTTCTCTTTTTTTCTTCAACCTTTTCATTTGTTTGTTTGTTTGTTTATCTTTCCTTTTTCTTTTTTTCTTTTCCACTCCCCACTAGTCTCTTCCTTTCCATATTTTCCACGTGACGCACACGTTGTGTTTTGCGTTTACGTTTTGACGAATTGCATCCACGCGAAGTTCAGTTTCAAAAGAGAAGATTTCGTCAAATCTTGGATAAAGATTTTTCTCTTTTTTACGTTTTTATTTTCTTTTTAAATTCACCGTTTCAAAAAAAAAGAAACCCTCCGCGATATATGTCAGTTTAATAATTATAATAATTATTATTATTTTTTGTTGGGAGAACAATTCATTGATTCGAGGTAAAATATTCCCGATAGATCTCACTTTAAAATAACGACAGATAATTCAGGTAATAATAATTTCGATAAAGAATCGAACGCCGATCGTTACAAAAAGTTTCCAATACTTTTGAATACATTCGAATAGAAAATATGAAAAAAAAGAAACTGGTTTCTCTGACAAGTTTAAATACTCGAAGAAAACAATTTGTTCGACCCAATAAACGCATATCCGTTTGTTCAATTAATCTAATTAGATAAAGTGTTTGAAGGACAATGTTACGAGATACACACACACGCATACATTCATTCACACATTTACAAACGGATAAATTTGATTGGAATACTAGGGGAACTTTCGAAGCATGCACCCCGTCGTCCCACTTGTAGCACTGTTAGAATTTAACGACAACTTTGAGAATGTTTATTTGATTATCTTTGACGTATCCTTATTCTTTGTTACTTTTTTCTCTTCTTCTTCTTTTTCACTCAACATTCTTTACAAAATGTTCTCCGTATTTCACGCGAAAAGTAATTAAATTGTAATAAACGATAATGAAAAGCAGACTATTTCCAAGTACGTTAATTCGACGTTATTATTAATTACTTTTTCCTTCCCTTTTATCTATTTATTTCTTTTCTTTATACTTCAAGTTCGTTTTCAAAATTAAAGAAACGCGTTCAAACGTTTCACGTAGATGATAATTGAAAACAAAATCCTTCTACGCATTTTCCTCTTTCTCTAAATAAAAAAAAGTAATAAAAAAAAGCATGCATGCAAATGCATATAACGAAGTACAAGTAACGGGATTTGATGTTTCCCCATGAAAAACCTACGTCACTTTAAAACTCGCAATGACTTTAAAACAGAAACAACGGGCCGTTCCATTTTATTTGCTTAAATTTGCTTACGCTTGCGTATAAACGATGCACGCGCGCGCGCACGCATGCACGCACCACGTTTCGTATATAATGCAATTGTTTATTTCTTTTCATTTTTTTTTCCATTTTTTTTTTGTATTTTTTACCGTTACGCTTACCTATATTCTTTTTTCACAACGTTAACAAAATACTCAAGCTACAAAATCCCTATTTGTACAAAAATGGGGGGATGGTACTTTATGGATAAGGCAGATGAATAATAAAAACAATTGGAGAAAGTCAATCGGACGTTCGGGAATTTCTATTTAATTAAAATTCTCTCGTTTATAACGCAACAGGTTTCTTTTGTTTACTTTACTCTAGACGAGCATAGAAAAAAAAAGAGAGAGAGAGAGAGACACTTATCGGATATTCTCGGTTCGATCTATTAAAACGAATAAATTTCTGGCATTTAAAAATAATTCGACGTAACTCAACAACAACAATAATGATTAATTATTATTCCTTCATACGACAAGATTGTATAATAATTAATTAAAGAAAAAAAAAAAGAAAAGAAAAAGCAACCAAAGAATGTTTTCGTTTTTTTCTTTTTTTTTTTTTTTTTATTTAAACAATAGTCAAATGTACGTACGTGTAAGTGAATATTTGAGATATTGGTGAAATCCAACGTTATCGAACTATCGTATCGATGTGAATGATCCATAAGCAAACGTCATTAATGCATAGACATGCGTTTCTACATTGGATATATATTTGATCGATGATAGGTAAATTAGAGAGGTCAACAAACAGAGAACAGAGCCTACGTCGTGTATTAATATGGACGACCATACCTTTACAGGAACCTTTATCTATTCAACTTAAAAATCAATCTATCTATCATTATTCGCATATACATAGAGAATAGAAAATATTTGTATTAACTGCCATAATTTATTAGAAAATATTTGTATTAATTGCAATAATTTATTAGAAAATAATTGATCTTCATTTGTAAAATATATTATTACGAACGAAATGTTGAATGTATAAGTTAAAAATAAGATAAAAAGTACTATTTTAAAGGAATCTTTATCTATTCAATCTAAAGATCAATTTATCATTATTTGCATATACATAGAGAATAGAAAATATTTGTATTAACTGTAATAATTTATTAGAAAATAATTGATCTTCATTTGTAAAATATATTATTACGAACAAAATGATGAATGTATAAGTTAAAAAAACAAAAATTGGTGTGTGTACTTATGTACGCACGTAAGAAGTTATACTTCTTTGCCGTACCAAAACGAACATAACCTCAATAATCTCAAAAATAACTTCAAAAAAAAACTTCAAAGAAAAAAAATAACTTAAAAAAAAATAATAATTATATATATATAAGAAAGAATAAAAAAAAGGAAAAGAAAATATCAAAATATAGATATCAGTCCATACTAAATATAAGGGAGATACATCGAATTATTTTATGCGTCAACGGCCATGGCGCTGTGATAGCATTGGTTCCCGCTCGATCATTTGAGTCAAGCAGCGCTGAGTACGATTAGTACTTGGATGGGTGACCCATGAAGACAACTTCACACCGAAAAATTGAAATCGTTTTGCCGCGCGTCGTAAATACCGACAAACTTCACGGTGTCGTTTTCCCAGACGCTCGGAACAAAATCACTCGCCCATTACATTTTCTCCAACGCGCCAAAAGAAGTATAACTTCAATAAGATTAAAAATATTATTTTAACGGAATCTTTATCTATTCAACTTAAAAATCAATCTATCCATCATTATTTGCATATACATAGAGAATAGAAAATAATTTGAATTAGCTGTAATGATAATTGATTAGGAATAGTATAAGTGAAAGATAAAAGTTTACTATGAACGATGTAGAATTCATAAAAGAGAAAGGAAAAAGATAGAGATAGATAAAGATATATTTGATATACATTATCTGAAATCGTTTTAAACGATATACTAGATGGAAATAATAGAAAAGGATAGGAATTTCTTAAGTTGATCTAGCAATCGCGAGAACGTTTCAAAGTAGCTACTTCCTTGTTCGTACGTTAGAGGTGCATCCTCTCGAAGCGTCTTGGCACGTTCCACCTTAGACACATCCTTGGGTCGAATTTGAAAAGTTTCAAACAAATCCAATAACACACATTGCACAAGAGCGTAGGCAAGGAAAAAGTAAAGAAAAAGAAAAAGGAAAAAGTACGAGAAAAAGACAGACAGAAGAAGCAGTTTGTAACGTTTTCGTATTGTGAATCCGCCCGGGGTGGTAGAATGGATTCACATACGTACACATACACACACACATACACACACAGAGAGACTATCAAAAACGATAAGACACGCGAACGAGAGAAACAGTGATGAAAGATTCACGTATGTATATACTTTACGTTATACGTTAGTTTCTTCTAAGAAGAAAAAGTGAAAGAAAAATAGTAAAAGGACAGGTACGATTGCATTCGTATTCGTTGGTAGGGAAAAGGTATGCGATATGGATTTGGTTGCTGTACACACAACTTTACGCGAATTCCTTGCGACCAGTCTCTCAACACAAAACTTTACTAGTCCCTTCGTACTTTACAATGTTCAAAGATACCTTACCATGCGATATACTACTACAACAATACTATAGTTATACGACACAAACGTTTCCTTCCTTCCTTCATCCTTCCTTTCTACCTTTAACCAACCTGACCAACCCATTCCCTTATTCTCGTGGCAATACATATTTACTCTTACTATCAAAACTTCTTCATATAAACACGAGTAAATATTACTACGTTCCATTGTCTTCTTACTAAACATTAAATTTACAATACCAAAATTTCATAACAATCAAAAATTCGTTACCTATTTTTTGTTATCTCACCTTTATAAAATATCAAATTAAACGATATAAATCAGACGTTTAATATGTTAATAGATTATAACAGAAGAATGCGTTTACACGTACGCAAAGTGTGATATTATATAAACCACGAGCTTGAAATTCGTATTTCCGTTTACAAAGCCGTATCTAGGGTGAAGGGGATAGGGAAAAGGGGGTATAGTTCGCGAAACATACTGGCCGAAACACGTTCCTATCTGCGTACACGCGTCACAGCTTCAACACAATAGGTAGATTACGGTTTCCAACTCGGTCCGGTAGGTCGAGCGCAAAGATGGTGGAGTCGGTGAGTGTGGTACGATTGAGCTACCGCTTTCAAAAACCATACACGTCGATTTCCATTTTTACGGATCTGCTTCGATGCTCTTTGTCCCACGGGAACATTACTAGGTGAGCTTTCCTCCTCCCCCTCATGCTCATCCTCGTCCTCGTCCTCCTACCCCAACCCCCTTCTATCCGTCCACCTCCTGGTACCGCGTAAAGCCACAGGATTCAGCTTTATTCGACATCGGCCACTTTGTCATTGTATATGTACCTATTTACATACTCTATGTAGTATGCATCATATATTCCCCCACCCACTCCCCTCTCCCTTCCTCTTCATTCTTTCCTTCCTCCATTTCCTTTTATTTTTCTTCCATACTTTTGGATCTTCTCCAGGTTAACTTCTTCGAATAGAAACGAAACAGATATCATACTACGAATACTAAAATTCTGTTCATATTCCTAGGT
This sequence comes from Polistes fuscatus, assembly GCF_010416935.1. NCBI lineage: Eukaryota > Metazoa > Arthropoda > Insecta > Hymenoptera > Vespidae > Polistes > Polistes fuscatus. The sequence goes on along the minus strand of NW_025113129.1, from coordinate 2,437,154 downwards.
CAGATATATCGAATGAATACTAAAATTGGGGATTCTAGTTTTTTTTTTCATTTTTTTTTTTTTGAGAGAGAGGGGGGAGAACGTGTTGCCTTTTTACTTCAATTTTAATCGATCTAATATTATTTTTTTCAATGATTATCTTCTAAATAATACAGCTGACAATTTATATTCGAAAAACTTTCTGCTATAATCGATAATCTTTTCTAGTTCCCCTTTAGTGTTTTCCCATAGAAATATAACTCGAAATTATGTTTAAATACATCGTTTTACTTTAAATATGAGAAGTCAATCGTTCTCTTCGAAATTTTTGTTACATTTTGTAACCCCTTCCCATCCTCCTCCTCCTCCTCCACCACCCCTCCGCCATTTTATTTTCCTTTTTACCAAACTTTCTATCGAAAAGTTTATATTCGATAACGATTTTTATTTATTACAAATTACGTCGCGAATAAGTTTGGCGAACTTGGAAGATTTTTCTCTCTCGGCTTCAATCTTCTCACTCAAAATGAAAAAAAAAAAAAGAAAGAAAGAAAGAAAGAAAGAAAGAAAAACGTAAAAATGTAGTTTCGTTATTGAGGCCGAAGCTACAAAAATGTTTCCTCCCGTACTTTACTCGAGACGCGTTACAACAACTTCTTTGTACGTTACTCTCACCTTTGTGTCGTAACACGACTATAGTCAAATTTCGAAAATGTTAAAGTTTGTGTTCCGTACACTTTACTCGAGCAACACGAATCTTCGAATATTTCTCTCGTCGAATTGAAAAGTGTAGAGAGTAAAGTATAGAAGAGGGGAGTAACAGGGGGAAGGGGGAGGGACGGAAAGAATAAAGAATAAAAACTTTACAGTCTAAACAAAACGAAAATTTTCTCACAAATCTACGCAAAAGTTCTCTACGAGAAAAATATTATTAAAAAAACCAAAAAAAAAAAGAAAGGGAATAATAATAAATTCATCCGGAAAAGAATTAGAATTACTTTTCGTTAAAGTATACAACTCGATTTATAATTTAGTATACACGTTTGTAAAAATATTGGAAAAAGTAGAAAATAATCATAAAATCTGAAAACAAAATTAAGATCGGATTTAAAACTTGCAACGATAATATTGATCTAAATCAACAATAATTGAAAAAAATATAATTAAAATAATATAATTAAAATAATAATAATTATAATTATAATTTAAAGAAACAACGCACGTTTTCTCGTAAGTGTTAAGTACGAAGAGACATAGATAGATAGATAGATAGATAAATAGATAGATAGATAGATAGATAGATAGATAGATAGAGAAAGCAAGCATGTCCTGCGTACCGTACGAACGCATTACCGTGATTGCAACGGCAGGAAACGCTAATTCACTAATGCGTCCCATCCATGGTTGTACAGCCGGTGTACGGTTTAGCATGGTGCACGCTTGCATGGACTATCGAGGATGGTTTAGGATTATACGTTAACGGCTGGCCGATGCGGTTACCGTACCTCGGTTAGGTACGGTTCGTCGAATAATTGCTTCAAAGATTTGTTACCTTCGTCTTTATACAACACATCGTTGTTGTCCTTTTCCTTCTCCTCCTTCTCCTCCTTCTTTGTAGTTTACTTACTCTCACAAACCTACGTTCGATTAGAATCAAGATTTTCTCTATCTCTCTCTCTCTCTCTGCCACCCACCCCCTCTCTTGGTTTCGTTTATTCTGATTTGATTTGAGATTATCGTTCGTGGTTCAATCCATTCAATTTTTCTTGCTTCCTTCGAAGATCACATCAAACTTCTATTCTTTTTATTCGTCTCGTCTCTCATTGGACGAAAAATCATGACCAATGAAATTTCGAACGAGCACGTGATTTTTTGATAAAACTATGATATTAATAAAATTATTCGTTATTCGATAGGATTAACAATTATATAACTGCGTAACGTTTGAAATATACTTCTACGTACGATATAAAATACATTCTATGGGAAATAGATATATATATATATTTAGAAAGAAAAATATTTTCTCGTTCTATTAAATGAAATTCAATGTGTTTCCTCTATATATATATATATATATATATATAATATATTTGGAAAATTTTATTCAGATAAAACGTACGTAACGTGCGTACGTACGCAAGCTGCTATTCCTGGCAATACACGTTAACCGAAATATTTCTCTCTATGCGTTTAAACATTCGCTCGAATTTGTTAAATTTTCATTGGCTTTTGATTCATTGCACGAGTAGATGCATTCGATTGCTCTAGGGCATGTTTATGTTGAAACGACTGGCCTGCTATGCTGCAACGTGATACGTAAAATTCTAACGCAAGGTTGATAACCTTCGGAGAAACGAATCTCGTCGTACTTTTTAATCTATCATTTTACGCAATCCCTAGAAAGAAAAAAGAAAGATAGCGTGTAAGAAATTTATCATAGCAACGTATAATTTACTAAACAAATAAAATAGAATAAAATAAAAAAAGATACGAACGACGGTACTTAACAGGCGCGTGAACAAAAATAAATTAAACCAGTTTCGTCCTTAAAAAAAAACGTCGTATTGTCGTCAAATAGTTCGACCAATCAAATTTTGCGCGACCGTTGGATGGATAGTATTATACGATCTATTAAAAAAAAAAATAAAAAAAAATTAAAAAAATACAATAGAAGAAGAGAAGAAAACAAAAAAAAAAAAAAAAAGTAAAAGAAAAAAAAATTCGAAAAACCTACACACAGAATATAATAAACCGGCAAACAAAACGGGGCACGTTCGGTCGTATAGGAAATGCCGATTAAAAAGCGGCATCACGGTTTTATTTTCCGTTAAATCCACACCTCTTTTCTCTCTCTCTCTCTCTCTTTCTCTCTCTCTCTCTTTCTCTCTAGTTGAAATGATCGCTTTTGCGACGACTACTACTACCACCACCGCGAAATTTGACCGCATAGATCTCGGAAAATTTGCGTTACCTCTGTCACCCTTTTGTCTCTCTCTCTCTCTCTCTCTCTCTCTCTCTCTCTCTCTCTCTCTCTCTCTCTCTCTCTCTCTTTCACGCCCGTAAATTCGTCACATAACGCGCAGCGGAGACGTAAAGTGGTTGACTGCCACCACTGCTGCTGCTGCTGCTGCTGCTGCCTGGTGCTGCTGGTGCTGCTGGTGCTGGTGGATAGTTTGCAGAAAAAAAAAATAGAAAAAAAAAGGAAGGAAAAAAAAAAAGGTGTATCGTTCGACGTGGCCGCCGATAAGCGTAATTAAACGACTGTCAGAGGCCAGAAACGGTCGAGCCGAGGTTAATGGAGGGTGAGAGGGTGTAAGTTAATCAACATTAGCACGAAACCCGATATGGAAACTCGCCGAGTATTCGTAGTTTCGCGCTCGGTTGCTCGAGAGAAGCGCGTTCATCGTTGATGGGGGCACCTCACCTCACCCCCCCCCTCGTTCTCTCTCTAAACCATATCCCCATACCATTTCGTCCCCTGCTTGCTACTCTTCCTCTTCTTTCTCTTTTAACTCCCTCCCCCTCCCCTTCTAGCCATCCCACCCCCACCCCACCCCCCTCTTTATTCGTGACGCGATGATAGATCGCCAGGAATGAATTGCCGTTCGATAAAACGACGAAACGCGAGTCGAGTATGCGTTGTATAATCTACCCTCGTTTCCCATATATGTGTGTGTGTGTGTGTATTTGTGCGTGCGCGTGAGAGAAAGAGAGAGAAAGAGAATAGAAGGTAGATAAATATACTAGGATATTTTAATCGGACCGGTCGACACAATGGACCAACGCATCGATCATCGACGATGCAGGAATTGCGATAATGCGAAATATACGGACGACCGACGGACGTTAAACTGATTTACATAAATCGAGTGAGTCTTCACAAATGGCGCGTTTCGTCTAGAAACTAATTCAACATCGGACGGTTGGTGGTAGTGGTGGTGGTGGCGGTGGACAGGTTAACTGTTACCTGTTACCAATGAAATCATTCGACCAATCACTAACAAGCGAACACCAACCGTTAAAATGTCACGATTTTATATTTCATCTTCTTCTACCGAAATAGAAAGAACTTTAAACATTTACTTTCTTTAATTATTCTTTTTTTTTGTTTCTTATTTTTTAATAGGCCGATTTAATAATATAAACGCCGATAAAAATTTTATTACGCCGTACCACACATTTTGTAAGAAAGAAAAGGAAATAAATCTGACTAACATTACGTTATCCAATCGTAGAATTATTTTAACAGTTAAATTGGATACACTGGGGTTCGGGGGAGGGGGTTGGTCTGGGCTGGGAGTGGAGTGGAAACTACGACAAGATACCGCAAATGTTTCAATTATGAAACAATGAAATGCCACTGGTCTCTCTCTCTCTTTCTCTCTCTCTCTCACTCCAATTGCATCCCCCGTTCCTTCGTTCGCCTAATCCAAACCCCTTACCACTTTCTACATCGTCGCTATCATCCAACTCTCACTCTCTCACTCTCTCTCTCTCTTTCTACTCTCTCTATCCGTTGCGTGGTGCCAACTGACGCCAACTTCTACAGCTAACTTGCTACCGTTGTTTCGTCGAGTTAACCAGCTAACTTCATACCCAATCTATTCTGCTTTCCACCTAATACAGAGAAGAAGGTTCTACCCACTCCTCAACCACTCTTCTTTCTTCCCACACAATCTCTCCTCTCCTCTCCTCTCCTTTAACTCTCCAACCCCCCTCCCCGTTGTCCCAATCCTACTTCCGATCCGTTCTATCTCTATTTCTTCAGTTTCAATCCCGAACATCGTAGACATAAACCCTATTTCCTACGCGTCTTCTTCGACCACGTGCGCCAACTGTCTGCGGTTCAAAGTGCTAATATCGTTCAAACCCCCCTCCCCCTCCTCCCACCTCCTCCCACCCCTTCCGTATCCGTTCCCTCTTTTAAAGCCGAAATGTTAAACGACTAAACTTCTACGAGTTATTTCAACAATTGAATATCCAAAGAATCTAAACCCAAAGACTCGACAATCTTCTCTGTTCAAAGTTATACTCGAGTTTTCATTAAACTAGTTCTCAGTGGTATTCGTTTACTCGTAATAATTATACGTATATGTGTCCTATATTTATGAAAGTGATCTAAGTCAAAATTTAAAAATATGAAATAAGTTTATTAGTTATTTCACATCGTATTGTTATTAAAGTGAAATTAATTCAATGTAATTTTCACGCGATATATTGTCAAAAATAAATCCGTTATTATTTAATATTATATAGAATTTATTAAACGTTCAAATGTAATTCTTTAAATATCTGGAAAAGGCAGGTGATATATGATTTAAAATTAGACCACTTTTATAGTAATGGGCAATACATTTCTCTCGATATAATCGAATTATTTGTATTAGTTTTCTTTTTTTTATATTTCGTAAACTAAATGATGTACATATACCCAATAAAATACTGTATAATATCACGAACGATTAAATAAACGAAAGATAAATAATTAAATATATATATTTATATATATATGAGAAAAATTATTTAACGAATGAGTCATTTAGAAAATAATCACCGTAAAAATATAAGAAGGATCGATGTTGTTGCGTTATCATGCGATACGTGTGAATCTCGTGTATGTGTGTGTGTATGCGCGTGCATTCGTGCGAGTTAAAGCACGAAGTATTAATATTTATTATCAATCCTATCATTGACAGCTTGATTATAAACGCTGTCACGTGGAATGCGGGGAAATCGATAGTCTTCGAAATAAATGCGTTGACGAAGAAAGGAAAAGGAAGAAAAAAAAAAAAGGTGAAAAAAACACGTATAAATAGAAAGAAAGAGAGAGAGAGAGAGAGAGAAAAATGGAGAGGAAAGGGGGATTGGAGAGGACGGAAATGGCAACAGGGGGGCGTAGGCGTCCGTCATCGATGTCGAGAGCTATGGCGTTCTGTTATAATCTATATACGTAGCCATACAATCCGGCCATACGGTCGAGATAAGGCGCGCGCTCGTGCACCCGTCGGTAACGCCCCCAACCACCCCCTTTTTTCGACACCCTTTCACGCCATTGATAGTTTATGTTTGCGTTAGCCGATCTACTCGACCCGCCGCCAAAGTTATTTATCGTTTCCCACGTTCTCGACGTTTCGTTTTCAACACCAAACCCATATACACAACCTCCCCATCCCCCCGCCACCACCATATCCACCCACCATCGCTATCACCTATTGCTTATATACTACCATGCTTCTTTGTGTTAGTTTGTTTGTTTGTTTTTTATGTTTTTTTTCTTTGTCTCATCTCCTACCACTCGGTGTCGTTCGTCCAATCGTAATTGACCATTTTATTTCATTGAACTTTTGGTCAGACGTGATTGTATCGATCATATGGTTTTTTCCCCCCCTCCCCCATGTAATTTTTGCACGAACAAAAATTCAGCGCTTATTCGATTCATGGTGGGTTCTTTTTTTTTCTTTTTTACGTTCGTTTCTTTTTTTGTCAGCGAGTCGTGAATTCAATTTTTCGTTTTAAATACATGGGATCATGAAGTCGTCGTAACGCATAATAAAATGGTCGAACACTCGACCTCGGATGATTTATTTCGAATACGAGATGCAAAAGATAGAGAGAGAGGAAGAATGAAGATGAGGAAAAAAGGTGAGAAAGAGGGTGTGAGATCCGTCGACCGTAAACGGACACCAAAGATTCGTCTTTCGAAAAGGTGTCCGATTTTACGGCTGATCTAAGCGGCCTCGCAAGACTTCCTTCATGACTTTCTCCTCTTCTTCCTCTTCCTCCTCCTCCTCAACCTCTTCTACCTTTTTCTTACCCTTCTAACAACAGTGAGGCTAGGGGCATTCTTACTCGATTTTCTGCTTACCTTGAAACACGGTAAACATATTACATAAATCGTCCGCGAGATTAAGCTTTCACGTGTTTCTGAAAGCAAGCAAGCTAGCAAGCAAGCAAGCAACTTGGCTGATGGTAGTCGAGTGAGAATGAACGATAAACGGATACCCAACCGGCACGAAAAGGTGACAAGGTTATCGTAGGAATATTAAATATATTGGCGAGGAGGCCGGTCGGTGAGACTACGACGTGCACCGAGATGAATGGAGATTAATGTATACGTTACCTGTCCTATACAACACGTTTCTACCTGTACTCCTGATCCCTTGCTTTACCCCCTGTCACCCCATCACCCCATCACCTCATTCCCCATGTTCCCTCCTCCGACTAATCTACGTCCGTGTGAGACTCATTTTTAATTCATCACACGTTCCGGTTTAATGTTAATAAGTCACGGTTAGTTTTTATCCGACATTTTTCCATCGACTGACGTTTCACCTAACTTCTTTTCTACGGACTATGATTAATAAAGATACTTCTCTCTCTCTCTCTTTCTTTCGTGTCGACCAATTGAAATTATTATTTTATTTATATACACACACACATATATACACTATGCTTGATGTATACTCAGATATAAGAAAATTAAGAATTTTCATTTTTCATACTAAACTTGATCTTATTCTGACTACAATATAAGCTAAATTTTATTTCAATTTTTAATCATCTTTTTTTTTTCTTGTAGGATTCGAGAAAAAATTGGACCGACTGGACCGGGATTTGAACCCGGATCACACTTTCCGGACGACTGCTCTTTAACCATTGAGCTATCGAGGGCCTACCGTCCAATCTCTTCACAAATGCGTATTTAAGTGTTTGGCTTGGAGGCGCTCGCACCCCACATTCTTTTTTGATTTAATAATATCATCGTCAAGTTCAACGTGGGACTCATATGCCCCATTAAATACGTAACACGTAACGTTCTAAACAAATTCATGGATATTTCATGAACGATGGTAAAAATGTGAAAAATAGTAGCATAAATATAAGAAAGATGATATCATCCAGACAATGTAAATTGAAAGAACGATCAGAGAGTTTGGGGTAGTAGGAGAGGGATGGGGGTGGTCATGGTAGGAATTGCTTCAATCCCATATAATTCCTCCCCTCTCTCTTTCTCTCTCTCAATCCCTCCCATTTCCTCTTCAATTTTCTTTCTCTCTCTCTCTCTCTTTTTCTCTAGCCACCAACATCTTTGTTCGAAGTTCGAGCCTTTGTAACCGGAAGTAATTACTTCGGTCTGTTATTCCACTCCGCGAAAAGCTTCTCACCGTCTCTATCTTTCCTTTCTCTCTCGTAGATTCGGCTACAGAAACTGGTAAACGCTTTACTTTGAGGCACTAATTAAAATGACACGGCTTTGCACGAAGAGCCCCGGTTCCCGTAGCTGCCACACACCGCGTGAAAAATAGACAGAAAAAAGAAAGAGAAGAAAAAGAAGAAAAGGAAGAAAAAGAAGAAGAAGTGGAAGAAGTAGAAGACAAAAAAAAAAGAACAGAAAGAGAGAAAGAGAGGGGGAGAGAGAGAGATTGCGCGCATGCACGCGCCAGCTCAATTTTTATTACTCCTCTTTATACTACTACTACTACTACTACTATACTTTTCTTCCACGAATAGGAAGAAACTAAAACAATTTCTCGAGAGATACTAAGCTAGGATTTAAGGTTCGCTTTTTAGTTTAGGACAAGAGTCCTGCGAATATCATATCGTATTACAACTTTAATGACATTACTACCCTTCCTGTTCAAAAAAAAGAAAAATAACCCTTCCCACTTATTCCACCACCTTATTTCATTTTCCTTTTATTACTCAGGCCCCTCCCCTCGTCCCAAACAACAAAATTTCGTCTTGGGAAAGACAAAAAGATACACAAATGCACTCTCTGAGTTACACACACACACACACATACACGTGTCTACCATAGTGCAGTAGCATGCGTACCAACAAATTCAACCCTCGTGCAATATAAATTCGTCTTGACTTTAACACTTTAAGATTACGTAATAATGGAAGGAAGAAAGGAAGGAAGAAAGGAAGGAAGGAAACAGAAATAAGAAGAGGAATTCAACAGGGCTCGTGTGTTTTACTCTGTTACTTCTCCCCCCCCCTTTTCCCCCATCCTAACTGTGCCCTTTTTCTTTCCCTTTTTCATTGCTATTACTACATACTTTTCTTCTTCTTCTTCTTCTTCTTCTTATTCTTATTCTTCTTCTTCTTCTTCTTCTTCTTATTCTTCTTCTTCTTCTTCTTCTTCTTCTTCTTCTTCTTCTTCGCCACCACCAGTAAGCTTGCCCTCGTCTCCTACCACCCCTCCCCAGTCCCCCTCCTCCTTCCCCCATACTTTTTCTACTTCACGTTTCTTCCTCTCGTCTGCTCATGCGACCCACTTCTACTTATCGTACGTTTCTCGAGTGCACTCGAACGTGCTCGAGTTCTCCTTCCTCGGCTTCACAAGCGCGGGACCTTTTAATTCTACTTCAAGATCGTGGCACGTTCCCCATCGAACGAGGGGCAGGGGGCAGGGGGCAGGAGGCAGAGGAAGAGGGAAAGGGAGGGCAAAGCGTATCGGACCGCGATGTAATCCGTCTGCTAAAAGTTTTAACGACGACGTGACGTCTTCGCGAAATACGACCCCTGTAAATCGAATCTCACGAAAAGAACTCACCAATCTTTCTCTCTCTCTCTCTCACACACACACATACACTTTCTTTCTATTACTTCGGTGTAAATTTTTGTTTCTTAGAACTGGATAGGTCAATTTTAAAAGAGAAAAGAGTTTTGTTAAAATAAAAGAAGAAAATCAAAATAAAGGAAAATATTGAGGAAGATCTTCAAAGAAGAAGAAGAAGAAGAATAAGAATAAGAAGAAAGGGAAAAGAAAAAGAAATTGGAGTAAGTAAGTAAGAAAGTAAGTAAGTAAGTAAGTAAGTAAGTAAGTAAGTAAGAAGAAAAGAAAGAAAGGAAGGAAGGAAGGAAGGAAGGTAAGAAGGAAAGAAAAAGCACGATTATTTTCTTTTGGAAGTTGAAAGGAGAACGGACCTCTTAGAAGTACAATGCGGATCTAAACGAGGTTTCCTCGAGCGAACATTAAGGTGGCCGCCATAAATTCGGGGTTTTGATGTTCGGAGAAAAGGCCACCACCACCACCACCAGTACCAGAACCAGAACCAGCCCCAGTACCATCAGTACCGGTAACGTAACCTCGGTGGTCTTCTCTTTTCGCGGCCAGTTTTCCTTCAAGAGGTCTATCTCAGCTCTCGAGCTTTTTTCGTGAGAGAGAGAGAGAGAGACGTAGCCAGTAAAACGGCGCGGAAATGGTTCCCGGAATGGGTACGAGGAATAAAAGTAAGACGAGACGCAGAAAGGAAACGAACACCGATGCCGAACGAACCAACCAAATGCCGCGGGTGAATTCACGATCCACGACGTTTCCTAGTACTTTTCTACTTGCCCCTACTTATGGTCGTGCGTTCCTTCACCACTACTACTACTCAACATCACCAATACCACAATAACAGCACCACTAGCAGCAGAACTAGCAGCAGCACTAGCAGCAGCAGAAGCAGAAGCAGCAGTTGAGCTGTACGAAAAAAAAATAATAATAAGAGAGAGTGAGAGAGAGAGAAAATGGCCAAATTTTCCTTTTTCCCAAAACTGCACAGATATTATATGCCGAAAGTTCGATCCGTTCGAAATACCCCTCGAGGATACCCTCTCTCTTTCTCTCTCTACAGCTATTCGCCGTTTCATTCGAAAACGTCGATCGTAAAAAAATTCTGATTATCGGGAACGTGTTCGGTACCCAACATTTCTATCTTCTTCCTATCCCTTCTTCTTTCTTTCTCTCCTTCAACTCTTGCCATCCACGATTCCTTCCCTTTTGTCTTTATCCAAACCCTTAGAAAAAAATATCCTACGTTACGAGTTCATCGAGAATGCAAGGAGGATAGCGGAAGGAAGGAAGGGGGGGGGGTGAGGGCGCGTTGAAATTTTTCTTCCAGACAGAAATATTATTATTACATTCTGTATCGAGATAGATACATTTTGTATTTTTCTTTTTACATTTCAAGTTCTAACGAAGGTGCTCGTTGTCGGTGATTATTCGAAACAATCCGTAAATGATGTTGAAGAGACAAACAGAGACAGACAGACTGAGAGAAAGAAAGAGAGAGAGAGAGAGAGAGAAAGAGAGACATTTAGTCTGTAGTATGATACTCTCATTCAGAGAACTGGATCATCGTTCTGCTACGATATTACATATAACTCGACTCCACCTCCTGCCACGACGTTCCGCCATTTGCAATTCATATCGTGTCTCGTGCATGTACGATGAAGTGACTACCAGTGACCGGGCTTCTGCGTCGACGTTACCCACCCCCTCCCCCCAGTCCCACCTCTCCCTGCCACCCCTTTCTCCATCGTGTTACTGTTGGTGTCGTTGTTCACGTATTATCACTCGTGCCGGTAATAATACGATCATATTTCGAATAAATTCAATTTCGATCAATTATATTGCATACTTTATGGATCATTTTCATAGAAATGATTTAACCACACATATATATATATATATATTGGCAAATATTAATAAGAACAAAATGTTTAATAAATAGGAAAAAGATTTTTACAAGTATTCATCCGTTAATCGTCAAAGTTTTATTTATCAGATTAAGTTTTGAACAAACGATAAATCAATGAAAACGTCGATAAGATAAAATGGCGTGTCAAAGGTTTTAACTATTGCTAAACACATTTTCCTAAATACCTAACAAATGTTACGAGACTCCTCTCTTGTCAAGTCTCCAATTGAACGAGAACTATTCGAAATTTTCGTAAACTTCCATTCGAGCAATGTAGTTAGGGTCTTCCGTTATGTGATACACGACACAACAGGAAGCTTTCGCAGACAAGTATTTCGATATAAAGCGCGCATATTAGATGCTATTCGTTCCGATCAAATGTTATTAGGAAATAGTTTGAATTTTACGTTAGTCGAGGTATAAAAGATCGCTTAAAGATCACTCGTTCGAATTTTTTTGTATATTTTTCTTAACATTTATCGTCGTACAATTTTGTATACACACATATTTTATCGATTAACGTAAAAACTCGTTATCTTATCTAAATGAATTAGATGGATTTTCCTTGAGTTGTCCAAATCAGTCGCGTTTTTATTTTCTCTTTCTCTAATCCTTGTTTAAATTTATTACTTTAGATTATTTTTTCCTCCCCCTTTTTTCTAACTTTAGCAATGAGAGAACTATATGAACTAAATAAAAATCGATAAGTCCCGACGTATTTCGAAAGTCACGCCAATCGTTCGTTCGTTCGTTCGTTCGTTGGTTGGTTCGTTCGTTGGTTGGTTCGTTGGCTACAAAGGCATCGTACTGAAATGCGATATGATACAAAAAGCTATCTCCGTTCGTTTTACCGTTCGGTTCAACGCTGCAACGTCGAAGAATCACCGAGTAGGAAGGACCACCGGTGAGAGAAAAAGAGGGCTGGGTGGAGGAAAAAGGCTTTGTACCCTCAAATGCGAAACCGACACTTATAAAAATCGCTTTCGACGCGGAACACGAATTTAACTTCGACAAATATTCCTCCTTTGTCGAAAAATGCACACACACACACACATATATATATACCCTATCCATGCACATGCACACAAGTTCGAGATATATGCAACTGTATGTGTGCATTTGTAACTCATCTTCAAACTCTAGTTAAACGCTATAATACAAAATTCAAAACCTAATAAGACAAGTGTTATAAATTCACGAATAATCAAACAAGAGAATAGTAATTCGTTCGTAAAATTTATGCGTTTCTTATCACATGTATAACCAATTACATCACCAGTCTCACTCGTGGTTGTAGACCAAAAAATTTACACACACAAAATCCTATAATAAACGAATACATTATAATAAATGCACATTACAATATTATAATATAATATAATAAACAAGTGCTACTATGGGTGTGCAAATGCAATTTAATTCGCACCATTCGTTCGCTCAATTTTATCTAATTATCTAAAACCCATCGTATTATCTTAAAATAATAGAAAAAAGAAATAAGAAATAGGAATAAAAAGAAGAAGAAAAATAAAAAAGAGTAGGTATGTCAAATTGTATTGAATCGCAAGATCGCGAAGTTTGTTTAGCAGGAGCATCACGAAGCACAAACAATTTCGTTAACGAGTCGGAGCTATTAGGCCCGATCGAAACTCGATTCTTGCGACAGATGTTCGTACGTGCGCGAAATCGTTCGTGCATAGCGTGTATCTGACATCAGGCTGCGTGTCACGTGCGATCGCCTCCGTTCGTGCGTGTGCACTTTCCTTCTCCCATGCGATCACCACCACCACCTACCACCACCACCACTACTATCACCATCACCACCATTATCACTAACACATGTGCGCACGCGCTTACATACTTGTCTCTCTGTCTGTCTGTTTGTTTCTGTCTCTTTCTATCTCTCTCTTTTCATATATGAGAACTCATATACGTACATCATACATATGTGAACATCATACAGATACACCACACATACATGCATACCGGACATATCACCGTTCACGCACGTAACTCGCTCTAAAACACACTTCTCTAAGCTTTCGATCGTCCCAACACCTTCCGCGCGTGCATCTCGTGTGTTAAGAGAAGGCGGAGGAATGGTTTTCCCCATAAACGTTTCTCGCGAAGTATTGTTCCGATAAAATACACGAATGTTCGTTTTAGATCTTATAATGGAACGGCATGGAACGTTTAACTTTTTTCGAGAATGATATTATTTAAATATTGACGTTGTTTAATATAAAATATTTAAAGATGATTACAAGGATGATCATAATAATAATTATGACGATGATGATGATGATGATGATGTTGATGACTCATTTTTATCGACACTTTGTTTCATCCCCTTTGCCATATTTATTTTTAATCGTATCCGAAAGAGCAACGTTTCGTTAAGTAGGTCAAATCTAAAGAGAATATTATTATTATTTCTTTTTTGTTCCTCTTCTCATCCCGTTATCGACTCTTCAGCATCAGAAAAAGTAGAAGAAGAAGAAGAAGAAGAAGCACTACTTCTTAGTGGAGTAAAACGTCGACCTCAACTGGTCACGCGATTCGAGAAAAAACGATTCGCCGAACGACGAAGGTTGCTTTTCAACTTTAACTTTCGAGAAAAAATAATGCAAGGACCAGGAAACGGTAGAAAAATCGTTAGCCTATTCCGACTTCCATTTTTAAAACGAACTTCCTCTTTATATAAACTTCGTCTAGAGTACGTCGACCCGAAGATCCGATTATGTAAATCAATTTTTACTAACCAATCCTAGCTATACGATGATATCGTATCAAATTCACCTAACTTACACTCTATTTCATCGATCTAATAACCACCGACAATTTATTTTCCGTTAAATAGTTTATTGCCTATTTCAAATTGCAATAAAGATAATAATAATATTCATTTATTAATTTACGTGCCGAGGCGCACTACGTATTAAAAAGTTATTCTAGAAACAACAAATTTCCATAAAATTTGCATAAAATAATATCAAAATAAAGTAATATATTAAAACAATATGTATGTATACGTGTATGTGTGTGTGTGTGCTGAATAAAATAATATAAAATACAATACATAAAAATGAACGGAATATATAACACGTAATAGCATTTACATGAGCAATTGAATAAGTAATAGTCAAGTAGTTTTAATTGTCCCAAATTGTATGCGTCATTTTAAAAATAGCTAACTTTTTTTTGTCCATATGATAGATATAATCGACGTTATGTATATATATACGCACACACACATATACACAAAAATGATCTTTCAAAAATGACGAAAGAAACGATTAACAAATTCAATCGTATTTTCAGAAATTCTCATTATCATCTAAGCAATAATTTGAACACAGAAGAAACGACTATGGGGATTAAAACAGATGAAATGTAACTATGAAGGAAGAAGAGAAAACGTATTTACTATCAAGTTCCCGTAATTTCCTGATTCATAGCTTACCACTCACTCGCTCTCTTTCTCTTTCTCTTTCTTGAGAGAAGCAAGCAAGCAAGCAACCAACCAAGCAACCAACCAACCAACCAGGTAAATAAGAGAAACAGGGAAAGAGAAAATCGTACAACGTCGAAGTTGCTAGTTGTAATGGTTCGTACCTGTAGTAGACACACGTATATTTTACGTTAACGCATATGCACCTGGAACGTGCGCACACTTGCCAACATCTACACACAAACACATACAAGTACGCGTACATCTTTATATAGCTTGTCGCGGATTATGTAGACCCGCGTTGAAACATGTGTTCGTTATATCGCTCCGACGGAGTTAGTAACTCTTGGCTAAGGTTTCCTCAACCCTCCCCCCACCTTCCCTCCCACACCTTCTACCTACCCCTTCCCGTTTCTACGCGTCGCGACGAGCTTTTGCTGCTGCTGCTACTGTTACTGCTGTTGGTAGTGGTGGTGGTTGCAGAGTTGCTACGAGGGAAGTGTGGGTGGTGGGAAGAACTGAGAAGAAGAAGACGAAGAAGAAGAAGAAGAGAAGTGAAAGAGAGAGAGAGACAAAGGGAGGGTTTGGTTACAAAGGGGTGGTGGGTGGATTTTCACGTACGTCGGTTCGTACACACCTGTGCACTCGAAGTAACACCCGAGCACTGCTTAAGTATATCTGTCTCTCTCTCTCTCTTTATCTGTGTGTATTTGCATGCGTGTGTGTGTATATATATATGTACCTACTATGCTATGGGTAAATATTTCACGTAACTACGCTCCCGCGAATTAAGCGGCTTAAGTGGATTAAGAGACGACTAGCCATCCCGCCATTGTCGCGTCGTACTTTTTCTCCCATCGACTTGTCGCACGATCCTGACTCTGTCATTAGACAACCTAATCTAGCTATGGATAAATACGATCATCAACGATCGTTCTATTTCGTTTTTTCTTTTCATTTATTTACTTTCAATAAACTTTTACGAACGATCGATCGTATTTTCTTCTTTTTTTTTTTTTCAAGGATATTTTGTGGTTAAAAACCATTTGTATAATATATTTATATAAATATATTTTATGTATTATATTGTAGGATTCGTGAAAAAATTGGGCCATTGGATTGACTGCACCGGGATTCGAACCCGGAATCTTCCGCTTTCCCCCGGGCGCCTGCTTTTTTAACCATTTAGCTATCCAGGGTCCACCGTCCAATCTTCTCACGAATGCCTATTTAAGTTTGACTTGGAGGTGCTCGCATCCCACAATATATATAAAAATATATTTTATATATAATATATATATATACATAAATAAATTTTCATTTCTTTACTTTCAATAAACTTTTACGAACACCATTTATATAATATATATATGTATAGAAATATATTTTATATATAATACATATATATAAATAAATGTTTCTTGTCCTTTTTATTCAATCGATACTTTCAACATTTTCTGCCGAAGCAAATATTTAAAAGAAAAAAAGGAGAAAAAGAAAATGTAGGTAAAGAAGAAGATGAAGATAATTATGGTAAGTTGGTAAGAACATCATTTTCGTTCCACAGCTGAAGTTTTTTTTTCTTCTTTTCATATCTTTTAAGGGTGTAACTACTCAGGGCTTGGTATTTACGAGTTTGGTCGTCAAGAAGGACGGTGTTTTCTCTCGTTACTTTGTTCGACGGGACTAATTGCGAGACGATCGCACAGGTGTGCACACAAGGCGTGTCGAATAAGTTCAAGGACCGAAGGAAGGAAGGAAGGAAGGAACGAACGAACGAACGAATGAACGAGTAAAACGAGAAGGCCGTTCTATCGCACACCTCTTCAAACTCTCCCCCTAGGCTATGGTTAAACGTTGGCCACGTAAAGATAAACGATACTGCAATTTTCTTGGATCACTTTCTTCGACGGGTACACACCTATACACTTTACTCTTATTAAAATAAAAAAAAAAAAAATGAAGAATAGAAAAGAAAAGCAAAGAGATGTTTAGATTTTCATACGAACCAACGGACGGATTAAAAACGTAATCAATTTTGCTTCGCTTTCTTTTTCCCCACCTCCCGCCCCCCTCCCCTACCCAACCAACCGTTTCTTTTTGTCGATTTCAATTCCAACGAATGAAGAAACGTGAATTGATTTATTTTCTTTTTCATTTCGTCCGTTAGAAATTTTCTTGTTCTTTTTTTTTTTTTTTTTTTTCAACGAATAACACACGGCAGTCGTAGTCACTTAATTTACCCACGTAGAAACAAACATTTCCGACGAATGTCGGCCCAAAAGAAGAAACGGGGATCGGTCATCTCGTAACGAACCGTGAACGCGCGTTTCCGTTTGTTTACCTCCGAAAAAACTTTAATGACGAGATGAGAGACTATCTCTTTCTATATATTTTTCGTGTCCTAGAAAGCAACCACCTAGCAAAATCGACGTTGGCCAAAGTAAACTGGACCACCCGAAACGTTGAAAATTTGTACGAAATTCTACTAGAGAAAGAATCAAAGTCGGCGAATATATTTTGCTTGATTAACCGCACCAATTGGTTGATCGAAAAAAAACCAAACTTACTTCTACATTCCTCGCAAGTTTACCGACAAGAAAATTCAATAAAACCCCTACAAATACACACATACGCACTTTACAATCGTTTTCATCATGTACATACACTTAACCGTTTAGCTGTTGACGCATTTTTTCGGACATATGCTAAAACTGTGCAGCACTAATTGAAAAACAGGATTTTGTCTCATTTTCCTATTTTTGGCAGAACATAAGAAGAGTCAAACGGTTAATCTTTCACGAAAGAACCACCAAACAAAACAACCCAAAACCCTACGACGACCTATACTAAGAAAGGACCTTTAAACTTAATCTTCCGTGTAAAAGATTCGGTTGGTTAAACCGATAAGCGGCTAACATAAGAACCAACAACCATCCACATATTAAGACTTATTCCTCGAGGCGGACCAAGAAAGCAACAAAGAAATTGAGAGAGAGAAAAAAAAATAAGAGGATGCTGTTTTCTCCGATAATCTCGCACGCGGCTTTAACCATCCTTCCTTCCTTCCTTCCTTGCTAGTATCTTCCATCTCTCTTTCGCACCCTATACCCCAGATATACCCCCAGCCTCCACCCCCACCCACCCCGATATTACGTTAGTTCACTCGCGCTAATAGAAATAATACGACGCGTTGAAAGTAAACAGGTGTAGGATACCAACCAGCGGCCGGTTAATACACCGTACCAACGTGATATACGACTTTGGTGGTAGTGGTGGTTGTTATGGTGGTGGTAGTGATGTTGGTGGTGAAGATGGTACGTGGGATAAACGACGGGCAACCGGGTGCAGAGCGAGCGTGCATTTGCCGTTGAGCGTGTAATTTAACGTCCCGTGCCGGTTCCGTCTTCTCCCCCCTCAAAACCCCCTCCCACACCAACCTACTCCTCTTCTGTTTCTACCCCTGATACCCTACCCCTCAGACACCCTTACCTACCACACCGCAAGCCACACACACACACACACACACATACACACCCCTTTCAACCCTCGTACTCTCGTACTCTCGACTCCTCCTCTTCCGTATCTCTCGAATGAAACCGATATCGACTGTCTCGATGTTACCTCCCCCCCCACTTTCAGCCCGTTTCCACCCCCTTCGTCCCAGCCCTCTCTTTCCCTTGTCCTTCTTCTTCTTCTTCTTCTTCTTCGTCTTCTTCCTGGTTCTTCTTCCAACGAACCGAGGAAATTCGATGATCCCTTCCGCTCGATTCTTCCGTTTCATTATGCGTTTTTTACTTTTCTTTTTCTTTTTTTTTTTTTTTTTTATTGTACGAGATATAAAAACATTTCCCGGAGAAACAAGTCGGAGGAAATGTTACGTTGCACGGTGAAAAGAAACGCGAGTAAGTACAAGGTACGACGTGATATTTTAAAAATAAAACTAGGAGGAGAATAAAATTTGCTCGTTATATACGTGTCGGTAATAAAAGAAACGAGAGTAAATTTAGTTGGGTAAATATGTCGTAAAATAGGAAAGGAAAAGAGGGACGATAGTTACGCGTTGTTTCGTTAATATCGATATTAGAGCATGGAAAGAAAATTCAGATGAGAATTAATACACCGACTGATTAGAAATATTAGAAATCTAATGACGAGTTAGATGAAATGAAATGAAAAAAAATACAAACTTTTTCTTATTATTATCTTATCGAATGTTCACGTAATAACAAAAAAGTAGATATTTTGTCAAAAATATTTACGATCTGGATGATAACGTGTAGAAGAAAAAAAACAAAATAAAAAGATATCGTGCAGGTAAAACGAGTCAGGAGAGAAAAAAAAATAAAAAGGGAGAAAAAATTTCGTAGAATGATTAACGAATATTATCGATATAATTATGAGATGCGAGCGGCTCCAAGCCAAACACTTAAATAGGCATTCGTGAGGAGATTGAACGGTAGGCCCTGGATAGCTCAATGGTTAAAGAATAGTCGCGGAAAGCGGAAAATCCGGGTTCAAATCCCGGTCCAGTCAATCCAACGGCCCAATTTTTTTCACGAATTCTACGTAATAAAAAAATATTTCTAAACGTTCGATCATGATTGTACGTATTATCAATGCAGTTATATATACACAACACACTCACAGATACATACACACATACATACATACATACATACTTATATTTATATATATATACGAGGAAAAAGTTGAACGTAGCGAGTATAAGGGAAACGTTTTGCGCGTGAAAAGAGAGGGTAATTAACGTAGGGTGGTTATCCGAAGGGCCGAGGGTTTGCATCGTCGTCGTAGACAACATCCGCTCGTATATCAGCAGCAACAGTAACAGCACCAGCAGGAAAGGGAGGAAGCGCCTACGGGAAGGATGCAAGGGCACTGCGTTATAACGAACTTTCGCGGACGGACTTCGGCTCCAGTGACCTGCCAATAATTATCGACGTTAGGTACTACACGTACTGATAGAGTGGCTGGCACCTGTTTACGAGAATCCGTCTCATGCATGCACCAGAAACTCCAGCCGTGATCGGAAAGCGGCCCAACTCGAAATTGCAATTCTGATCCCAGCGGAAAGTTCGCTGCTCTCTCTCACTCTCTCTCTCTCTCTCTCTAGCCGATCGAAAATTAATTAAGGAAAAACAAGTTCAATTAATTTACGTCCGTCGACCGATGTAAAAGTAATTATCGAACGAACGCGAACGAACCAACCAACGAACGAACGAACGAACGAACCAACGAACAAAAGAGCTCGGACGCTTGCCCGGTTTCCTCTTCGTTATTTTCTATTATAATATTACGCAAGATACAAAAGAAGGCCCTTTCATAACGAATACTACTGCTACTACTACTATTATTACTACTACTATTACTACTACTACTGTAACTGTTCCTGCTGCTACTGCTTCTGCTGTTGCTGCTGCTGTTTGAGATTTAAACTTGGCCTAATGTTAAAACGATTTCGTTTTCCCCATTTTTTCCCTACCTTCTTCCTTTATTGTTTTTTCCTTTTTTCTAAACAAAACCATTCCAAGTGACGAAAGTTTGGTTCGTTTAAAAAATAAAATTTCTATCGACGCACCCCCAGCCACCTACTGCTTTCTCCCCTAAATAAAACAAAAGGAAAAAAAGAATAGAAGGAAATATAAAGTATAACGTGACGACATTCTCGTGGCCGTGGTTGGGCACGTGCTAAACGTGAAATGAAAAAACATTACAAAGTCGAAACTCTGTGAGTATAGAACACTGCGTGGGCGTGAAAAAAAAACATCAACCCCGTCGCCGAACGTTCAAAGAAAATATTTTTGTTGCAATCAAAATGGAACGAGAGAGAGAAAGGTAAAAGAGAAAAAGAGAAAGAAAGATAGAAGAAAAAGAATGTGTCTGCGTGTTAGTCTGTGTCTGTGCGTGTGTGTGCGTGTGTGTCCGTTTGTACTTTTCCCACGTTTTATATACGCGTATTGAAAAAAGGGGGAACGTAGGAAGAGTATTTTATTACCACGTGCCGGATAATGCTGAATGTGCTCTACTTCCCTCCCAGTAGGGGAGGATGCGTATGTATCATTATAAGAGTATACCTGCTGGCTTGTGGATACCACCCCAACAACTATAAACAGTCAACTACGAACAGCAGCAACAGCAACTGCAGTAGCAGTAGCAGTAGCAACAGCAGCTCAATGTGACGTCACGAAGAGATGTTTTGTTCGTCTATTGACGTTGTCCTTTCGTGCTCGCTCGTTGTAAAACGAGCCGGTGTTTACCTTCTGGATGAAAATACTGCTATAGAGAGAAAGAAAGATAATGATAAAGGAAAAAAAAAAAGAAAAAAGAAAGAAAGAAAAAAAAACCAACAAAATACTGCTCATAACAAGTCACCACTTTCTTTCTTTTTTATTTTCTCTTTTTCTTTTTCATTTTTATTTCTTATAAAGTAACGTTCATTTTCTAATTATCCCTAATTCCAATTCGTACGATACAAAAAGTAAAATATATATATGAAGAAAATTACATTATTATATAAATTGGATAATATTTTGTACTTTATTGTTTTATCTATGAAAAATACGTGACCGAGCATAAACCCCCACCCCCCTGGAATTAGGATTCATATTAAAAAACACTTTTATTTAACAAATCTATTACGTACGATCAAAAAGAAAAGAAAAGAAAAGAAAGGGTTAGAGAAAAATGATCGAACTTAACCGTGTATCCTATTTCTATTTTTTTTCTTTTCTTTTATAATGACATTCGCTAGTCGAAGAAAATAAGAGAGGATAGGACCCGGAACGAAATACGATCTAGCATCGTTATTGCTTGTTAGCTATAACGAGCCAGGCTTATGTATATTCGTTACGCGCTTAGGGATTAGCTATACTCTGATAGGGCAAAATAGAAAGAGAGAGAGAGAGAGAGAGAGAGGAAGAAAGGGACTATTATGCGTACGCGTGCGTACAAGTACCTTGGTGCACGGCGTGGATAGGAAAGCATCTGTTGAGTAAGGGCTTGTCGATGAAAGTAGCAAGAGAAAGAGAGAGAGAGAGAGAGAGAGAAGTGGGAAAACAGGATGAGAGGAAGAAAGAGAGAGAGAGAGAAATACTCAGAAGCATAGCTTCATTCCGCTCTACTTGCTGAATGATCTCTCGAATTCGGATGCTGTATATCTGTCGATCTGAAGAAGAAACTCGAAACCCGTTTCGATTCGCTACTCTTTCAATTCTATTCCTTCACAAATATGTGCTATATATAGATTTGAATTTATTTATTTATTATATATTTTTATAAAGTACACCCATATCTACTCTCTCTCTCTCTCTCTCTAGCATTATATTAAAAGAGATTAATTATAAATATTTTTTTCGAAATAAAAATCACTCGACGTGGAAGATAAAGAATATTTCTAATAATAATAATCAAATAAATCGTATATATAATTACGTGATTCGCGTATTGTAATAAATTGTCATAATT
This sequence comes from Polistes fuscatus, assembly GCF_010416935.1. Taxonomy (NCBI): domain Eukaryota; kingdom Metazoa; phylum Arthropoda; class Insecta; order Hymenoptera; family Vespidae; genus Polistes; species Polistes fuscatus. Next base: position 2,414,762 of record NW_025113129.1, on the reverse strand, counting down.
CGTATAATTAAGACTCTCCTCCTCTCGTCACTTATTTCATTTACATACACACAAACACCTGAACGCACCTATATTGCATACATATATTCACGTGAAACTGTGTTTACTACGAGTCATTGTTTCCATCTCATCCCAATCCCCTCTATTCGTAATCCGTAGACCTTTAGAAAAGGGAAACGATGAGAAAGACAGAGAAAAACATAAAGAGAGAAGAGAAAGAGAGAGAGTGAGTACACGATTAAAGCCGCGGTTACGGTATATTCGTATTACCAACGACTAATTGCTTCGTCGTGCTCGACTTTTCTGCCAGCGTGACGAAGCAAAAAGGTGGCCCTTCCTCCCTTCTCCTCACCACCACCACCACAACCACCTTCCACCTACCACCTCCCCTTTCTCTCTCTCTCTCTCTCTCTCTGTCTCTTTCACACACACAGATACACACACTCGTCCTGTATTCGTTCTTCACTTCCGTTGCACTCGTCGTAGTCGTCGCACGAGAGGAGTATGCGCAAGGGAATATACTCCCCGTTTGTGGGCTAAGAGGAAAAGGGAGGAAAGGGAGGAAAAGGGAACAGAGAAAAAGAGTGAAAGAGCATGAGTGAAAGAGAGAGAGAAATATAAAGAGAATTACTGAAGTTAAGTAGATATATAGGTATCCTATACATTCACACATATATATTTATACACATATATATATATATATGTGTCAATGTATGCATGTAGTGTAATATATACTATAGAAACGATGCTCACTGTGTATTCAGAGCCGCGGCAGAAATTACACGTCGATTCAGCTGAAATTACCGTGCATAGGTACATCATACATACGTATAGAGATACGTAACACATACATACGTATGTGTCAAACTGCATCTAACACACATTTACGATGAAACACAACGCGTATACATATGAGAGAAGAGAGAGATAGAGATAGCCTGTTTAAAGTTAATATTTACGAACGTATTTGCACAGAAAACGGGAATCCTTCCGCGGTGACATGGCTCATTCGTGCTTCGTTAAACGTTACGGATATCGATGCGTATGATATTACCATCAAGAACAGATAATGGACGATCTTCTCCCACCCCTGTCCACCCCCTCTTCATCCAACTTTCTTCCATATCTCTGATTACAAGTTTTGCTATTCATATAAATCGATGTTTGTGTATGTGTATGTGTGTGTGTGTGTGTGTGTTGTTAAAAGAAATTCTTGTAGAAATAAAAATACCTTTCGCGTGGATATTTCATTTTTTTTTTTCGTATTCGTCGTGTAATACGAAAACATCGACGCACGATTGTCAACGTTGAAGAATTTTTCATTCGTTAGTTTCGATATGTATATTTTGTTTTTATTCTTTTAAAAAGGATTAACGGGTGATTCTCAATAGAAGGGGTAGTTATCTTTTTGTAAATTATTCATTTTCGTAATTAATCGAAATATTCTCGCGAGATTAACGTTTAATTATTTCATTTTCTAATACGTTGTTATTATTATTATTATTATTTTTTTAATTCACGATTTAACTAACTCGTTCGAATGAGATCCTCTCTCGTAACAATATTATAACGTAATTTAATATAATAAACGTGATAATATTATAATACAACGTTTAAAATAATGTATCAAGAATACTCGAAGCTAAGTTCTCGTCGGAAAAAAACTAATTGGATACGGAATAGACATTTTTACAATGCTAAAAACCCTCGCAGTTGAACCTTGTGCAAAAAAAGAAAGAAAGAAAAAAAAGAAAAAAATAGAAAAATCTGTCAGTGAATGCGAGCTAGCGTGCAAACGAAAAGCTTACGGCCAAAACCGAAAATATCTTTCCGATTCGATTCACCGTTGTAAATGGAACGAAATAATCTTCTTTTTTTCTCTCTCTCTCTGCCCAACCTCCCTCCCCCCCTCCTCTCAACAGACCGAAACTTCGTTCCGTGCAATCTCCGTGGGACAACGCGTGTAATTAGACGAAAAGTCAATATTCCCGATGAAAATGGGAATTTATTTTTCTACTACGCTACGTGGCATTTAGTAGGTCGACACGCGCCTGTTTTTCTGCAAATTACTATAAAAAAAAAAAAGCACGATAATTCAAGTTTATTTCGTTTGAAACAAAAAAAAGGAAATAAAAAAAGAAAAAAAAATTAGTTAACGCGAAATAAACGCTATGTCAATCCTTAAATCTGCAATACGCGAATAATAAATTATAATGTAAAATAACGATGTCGACTAGTCAACAAGTACTATTCACCTACACGCAAATACACATTTTTAATGTAAAAATAGAATAAATCAACAAAAATTTCTTCTATATGCCGAAACCGTGTCGACTACTACTACGTTGTTCGTTTATTTTATCAAAAAAACGCATATTTCGCGAATACGTTGAAACTACTCGAATTTTTGTTCACCTCTTGGTCCTTAATTAATATGGTATAGTATAAAAGCGTAAAAAAATAGTTTGGAAATGTTTTCTTTTTTTTTTTTCTTTTTTTTTTTTTAACGGAGAAAGAGAGAGAGAGAGAGAGGAATGGGGTAAAAAAACGACAACGTTCGCGTTAAATAATTTCGCAAGGGGGAAGAAAGGAAAGGAAAAAAATAAAAAGCAAAAAAAAAAAGAAAGAAAAAAGAAAAAAAAAATTCACGGTGCCGTTTAAACGTCGTGTCACGCGAAGGTAACGCCGCGGCGAATTGTCAAAAATTTTCAAGCAACATTTTGTTAAACGAGAAAGGAACTACGTGCATACCAACATTGCGCATTCGCAATAACGAAACGGGCTTTTTTTCTTTTTTTTTCTTTTCTGTTGTCTTGTGTCAGCAAAATCTATGAAAAATCTATAAAAGTGCGCTAGCATAAAAGAAAACGTTTTTCATACGTAAACTTGAAAATCGATGTTACCACTTTTGAGATTGCACGGGGGGTGGGAGATGGGGTAGGGGAAAATAATGCATAATGGATTTTCGATTTAAATGTCATATTTTTGTCGAGTGGGACGAAGGGTGGCTTGGTGGGTGGGAGGTAGGCAGGGAGGAGGATCGGTTTAGAAACAAATTTCTACGACAAAATTGAAATCATTTGAATTCTTGTTCTCTCCTTAATTCTGAAAACACTTTGTATATTTAAAATATTTAAATCTGTAAAATTAAACCCAATGTATATACGATTTATGTGTCACACTCGACGTTTCTTTTACTGATTAAATTCCCTTTAATTAAAATAAATTTCAAATATGTATAAAAAAAAAAGAAACGTTTAAAAGCGATCACGAAACGCTGCTAAAAAAAGAATTGAAATATAATTCGGAGTGCAATGGGTTAATAGTTATATGCTGAAAATAAAAAAAAAAAGAAATCCAGCTAAAAAGTATAAGAATTTCAAATAAAAAAAGAAAAAAAATAATAATTACGGTTACGTTTAGTGTATAAAAAAAAGAAACTAGGGGTGGGGGGGAATATCAATCTTATAAAATGGATAAGATTTTTATTCAAATGAAAGCAAGCAAGCAAGCAAGCAAGCAGAAACTGTCGTAGTAAAAATACCATAAATAATCTGTGACGTAGCAGATTTTTAGCAACGATAGAAGTCGATGAGCAATCAGAAATAAATGATGGAATGAATCGATTCTGTTGTCAAGGGCCACAGAACACGCATATCGGTGAACGCAAATGAATCTTGTATAACTGGACACGACACGCGATGCGTTACTATTTTCAAAGTGAACCAATCGGAAGGAGGTATGGGTGAATTCGATAAATGCACCAAAGTGCTTCCTATTTCTTTCCTTATCGATTTACGAACCAACAACAACGACGACGAAGAGAAACCACCAACGACGATGACGTTGCTATGGATAATACAATATAAATAAACATAATATACGTAATAAACAAATTTTGTATGAAATAATTTAGTTATTACATTTGTTAACGCATTTTATAAATTTATTCGATATCCTAAAAGAAAGAAAAAACTTTTAAAATAATTTTATCATCGTTAAACAACTGCAAAAAGTTCAATCAAATATTATATTAAACGAGTGAAACGCGAATAATTGATAAACAAAAAATTGCTTTAAAATATTTAAATAAATTCGCTTTGTTTCGTACAAATATTCATTTATGATTTGATTGACAAAAAAAAAATAAACAAAAAAATGTAATAGAAAGTTAGAAAAAAACTGGCGAGTCTATGTGTACGAAAGATAATAATAATAATTGAATAATTAATTACGATTATGTAATGATTAAATCAAATAATTCATTTAAAATCGTTTAAATATTAAAACGAATAATATTCTTACCGTGCACGCATCGTTGACATACCTGTTTATAGTACGACGGTCGAGCTGTGACTGTTTCTCGAGTGTTTGAAATAAAAGTAAACATAGTACGTAGAGAAATAATTCGATCATTATAATTTTCTCGGAAAGGTCGATGACATCAACGGTTACTGTTTATCAAAGCTCGTTTCATTAGTAAATCTTACGCAGTGTATATAAAACGTTATCCAACGAGTTTATTCAATGCATTTTTTATTTATTCTCTTTTTTTAATATTTTCATTATAAAACACGACCGATAAAAAACCAACGATATTATTTTTTATCGAATTTCTTTTTTTTTCTTTCCCCTATCTATAACGCATTTTCTTTCGAACGAATTTATTTCTCTGTAATAACAAATATTTTTCTTTTATAATTTATTTACGATAATCGAATAAGAATTTATTGTTTTAACAAAAATACTGAAATCTTTTTTCCCAAACGTTTTCTCGAGGAATCAACTTGAAAATATGAAACCGATGCTTTTGAATACTTTGATATTTGAAAAGAAAATAATGTGATCGAGAAAACACATCAACGATCGTTGTATTAATTAATAATACCTCATACAGGTAAGTAATCGAATTCATTTTAATGACATTACATATAATTTGATCTTAAAACAAAAAATCTCAGCGTGATTTCCAATTGAAGATAGTATAACATACGTTATACGAAAGATATAAAATTATACGAATCCGAAAATAAAAAAGAAAAAAAACAAAAAAAGGGAAAAATAAATAACCGATCAGAATTGTTTCCTTCTTCGATAAAATACGCGGATAAAACATTTGAGAGAACTGTTCTCGCACTACGGTGGCAAAAGAAGGAGGTAGCTTACCACGAATTTGGTTTTTACGAGAAACGAGAGACCAAGAAGAATGAAAGAAAGAGAGAAAAAAAAGAAGAAAAAGAAAAAGAAAGGAAGGAAGGAAGGAAGAAGGGTGAAACCCAAAACCTCGACAGTTCGCAATCTTTTCCACCGTAGTATTCTACGTTGAAGCAACGTAAGCACTTTTGCGAGGGAAGTGAAGTGGTTTTCCTCGCGTGCATAGCCAGACATCGTTCGTGGATTTCATGAACAGCTCCTAAACCACAAGCCACATCTCGTTCCTTCTCGTCGCAATAGGCATCGTTGCGTTTTTTCAACGTCCTCGTTTCATTTCACCACCCCTTTTTTTTTCTCCCTCTTCAAAAGAAGAATATCTATTTATTTCCCTATATCGAAAACTACTAAAAAAAAACCACACGTTCAACTTCCTTTTACAATTTTGTTTCTTTTCTCTTTCTCTTATTTATCATCAATCTTTTATACATTTTTCGATAATTATTATTATTATACGCGTCCCCCCCCCCCCTGTTAAAATATTTTTTAACCCTGTCGTTGAAATATTTTCTTTTTTTTTTCTCATTGGAAAATTCACATTTTCTTGTTCTATTCGGTTGTGAAACTTTTTTTTAAAATACTCCATAATTTTTCTACGAAATATTTTTCTAAAATTTGTCTATAAGAAATGTGATAGAAACATATATAATATATTTTCCCGTAAGAATGATAGAAATTGGTATAGATTTAATGAGTAAACTGATCGAGTAACGTTAGATATATTATAGTATAGTTATTTGAACGTTACCTAGTAATAATCGCGTTGCCAGACGAGATAATAATGGAACGTAACGGAGGATGTTTAATCAAGGATAGATGATATGATAATAATACAAGGTACACGTAAATTGAAACTTAATCAAGAAATTATCACGTCATTTTGTAAATGGACTTATCCTTACTTTTATTTCAATGTTTTCACATTCGAATATATTAAACCCTTCTTACTGACATCATAAATCCTTTTTGACCAAAAATTATACATTATTCCTCTATTAAAAAAAAACCAACTTACTGGAATATAAAAAGAAAAAAAAACTACGAAAATTTCTCGGAAACGCGCGAATATTTTTTCTAATTTTCTAAAATTCCGTGCCGAAGAAAAACAAAAGAGTTTAACCCAACGTAGAAACTATGTGTTTTTTGTTTCGAGTACGATTAAAACCACATTGTAATGCAAAAGAGATAGAGAGAAATACTAATTCGTTGTTTTACGTTTGTATTGGGACAACTGCGATGAAATTCAATGTGCGATATGATCAATGGTCAGAAGGGTAATAGATTGGCTGTCTCGCAAAACGAACCTTCCCTCTCTCTCCCTCTCTCTCTCTTTCTTTTTTTCGCTACGTCAAATTTTGCGATTAATTTGGGAACAATGAAAAAGCCAATCGAAGCAGGAAAATGAGATTCGACGACACGGTGAACGTTGGCGAGTAAGCCACTTTCGTTTCAAAATGGTTATTACGTCCTTGATATACCGCGAATTCTTCGATTATCCCTCTCTTTTAAACGAGAAGATAATAAAAAAAGAAAAAAAGAAAAAAGATAAAGGATAGCAGAGAAAGAACGAAGTAGGGGGGGGGGATGTGGGTGGTGGTGTATGGAGGAGTTAGTTGATGAACGAGAGAGAGAGAGAGACGGGGGTGGGGAAGGGAAGGGAAGGGAACGTACAAATCGATTTGGACTATTACGAAGCAAAAGTAATTACATAACCGATTATTCTCCGCAAACAACTCGTGCTATTACCAAATGTGCTGTCATACGTCATTGTTATAAACAACATTTTAAACCTGACCAAAGGTTTTAACTTAACGTAGACCGAAACGTGATCAAAATAAATTATTATATCTTTCCAATTGCATTTTTGTTTGATTAATCGTGGAAAAGAAAAAAAAGAAAAATTACAACAGTCTCCAAAAACGTTAGATTTTATTATTAGTTTAATTTTGTTTTTTCTTTTCTTCTATAAATTGTCTCGCGAGACACATTTATTATTAATAATATCTCGAAACGTCGCGTGAATTTCTAACGAAAAATTCGAGGAAAAACGATTAGGCACGGAACCCCATCTTCATCTGCGTGTTAAATTATTTATTACATTTATTTTGTTTCTGATCATTCGAGAAAATAGTTTCCTGCTAAAAATACGATATCGTTTAGTAAAAACAATAATGTGTGTGTGTGTGTGTGTGTATGTGTGTGGTTAAAATAACAAGATTGCGATTAGTTACACGAATTTTCCGTAACTTGTTAACGGTGTAATTCGCACCACTTTCGATGTGCTCGATGATGATCGTGGTTAAATGAAAGAGCAAATGTTCTTTAGAAAACTTTGACGAATACGAAGGATGGCGACTGCGGCCTTTGGGAAACTTGGAATTAGGCCAATAGTGCGTGAGTTTCTCTACACTTGTACACGCTGTCCTTTTCGTCGACTATGAATCATTTGAAATTTCTTATGTTTCCTCTCTCTTTCTCTCTCTCTCTCTCTCTCTCTCTCTCTTTTCGTCTCTTTCTCATTCCGTAACATCTAACACTTTGTATACTTCAATTTACATTTATTTTCTTTCCTATACGCATTTACATTTTATCAATCATATAATTTTTCTATTTTGTTTTATTCACTTTTTAGAATATCATATAAAAATAGATGTTTATAAAAATAAATAAATATCAATGACATATCACAAACATTAAACTTTCGATTTATTCCAAACTAATTTTCCGATAATTAATTCCAATCGATAAAAAGTACGAAAACCCTGTTCGTCCCTACCCCTAAAAAAATTGAATAGAAAAGAATAACACGATATTCAACCAAAAAGAAAATCATTCTCTCTCTTTCAGCTTGGCTTTCCATTTCAGTTTTTCTTTGCCTCTTATCCTCCTTCTTCCTCCTTCCTCTTCCTTTTTTTTTTCTTCATCTCTCTTCACCAGTGGTGGTAAATCATTTCCCGGTCGCAGGATCGTTAAGTCTCCTCGTCTAATTTACCGAGTTAGATAGGAAACCCTTCAATGTCTCCCCTAGTGTTCCAGTCTTCCGTTCTGTTCCGATCCTTCCTCGAATGAGGAGTATTCGACTACGACGACTAAAATGAGGAGGGAGAGAACCAGTGGTGGGAGTGGGGGCGGGAGGAGGGTAGGAGGGAAAAGACGAAAGGAAGACGAGGACGACTACGAAATTTCAATTTCCGAAGCGAGTCGCAATGTCGAGCATTATCGATGCCGTTACGCGGAATTGCTTGGCACAAGCTCGCCTAACCGGATGTAACTTTCCTTCCATCTTTTCTTTTCCTTTCTTTCCTTTCTTTTCACGGTGTATATACTTCCATCTCACTCTCACTCGCACTCGCAACTCTTTCTTTCTTTCGCACTAACACTCTTTCTCTTTATCTTCTTTTCTTTTTCCTTTCTATTTTCTTCCTCCTTCTTTTCCTCTTTTCTACCATAACCTATCCCCTCTCCCTCCCTCTTTCCCCCTCATCATCCCCTTCTTCACTTCCTTTTATCAATCGTCTAACTCTTTGCTGGCCCTTTCCCTTTCTTTTGTTCGACATAATTCTCCATCCATCAAAAACACCTGATTCCCTTATTGTCCGAGAAAACAGATACTTGCACGCGATACTGTTTTATGTTAACTTTGTTTTTTCGTATACGAATACACGCGTGTTTATCGTATTTTTGTTTCTGTAGATAATTATTGACAAATTTTTATTTGATAATTTTTAGAATGAAAATTAATAATTACAATTGGATAATTAATTTTGTAATGTAATAATTAGAAATATAAAATATTTATAATGTGTGTAGGATTCGTGAAAAAATTGGGCCGTTGACCGGGACTCGAACCCGGATTTTCCTTCCGCTTTTCTTTCGGGCGACTGCTCTTTAACCAATTGAGCTATCCAGGGCCCACCGTCCAATCTCCTCACGAATGCCTATTTAAGTGTTTGGCTTGAAGGTCCACATATGTATATGTTTTTAAATTAAACATCGTTAAAATACGTTTTAATGATTTATTAATATTAATCATTAAATTTTGGAAATGTTAAATTATAATCGTAAAGTATTATTCGTTGGATAGAATCTTTCTATTCTATTAGCATTCGCGTTAAGATGAAACTTCTGGTTAGATGATGACCTTGCCCGCGAAACATTAAGCTTTTCTTTAAAAGATCGTTTAGATCGTTAAGAAAAGAAAATAACGATAAGGAAAGAAAGGTTACCCGGTCGTTACTCGGCTTATCTAACGCCAGTTCACACGCTATGATGCACAAACGAATGAACTTGTGTACACAAGCAACAGCAGCAGTAACCATGACGAACACCAGCTCAACGATAATGGCAGAAATCCGACCGATCGAACAAAATATTTTATAATCGATACAGGTTTTTTTTTCATTTCGATAATTTATTTGATTTATATTTTGTTTGTTCCGATTACGAAACTCTATTACGAAGAATACGTCTGCATCATTACTTATTATTACATCATTTTCATTTAACACGCGATCCTATTATTTCTTTATTCTTCTTCTTTTTTTTTTTCAATTTATTAACACGAATAATATTTCATTTGATTTAATTACGAACGCGAAAATAAAATAATAGAAATAGAAATACAACAACGTAACTTATAGATTTCTATTGAGATTTATCATTTATTCGAATCGGATGACAAATGTGAAAATAAAATCATTTAAATTAGATTTAGAAAAATAACTAATAGCTTTGTTTTTTCGCGATAAGAAATTTGCTCGCGTTAAGCTGTGCAAGTAAGTAGAGTAAACATTTTCAAAGTAACGCGCAATTTCGATTCATGCATACGATAGAAAATATATATTAAGTTTCCACGCACGTACCAAAAGGAAATTTCTCATTTATTTACGTAAGTTTTCCATACGATATCTCGTATGGAATAATCTAATGCGAGAAATAATAAAAAAGAAAATAAAAATAAAAATAAAAAATAAAATTACAAGAAATGAACATTTAATTTCCTTTTCCAACGACTAAAAATAAATTTGCTTTCGTATAAGAGACGAATAACGCGAAATGAAGGAATAAATAATTTTGCGAAAAAAAAATGTTATTTGAAATTTTCCTAGGATTTTTACATAGGAGTTGATTTTAGTAATTTCGTTGATGCGATAGATCGACAAAAACGAGAAATAAAATAGAAAACGAGTAGAATCGTGGCGATTTCTATCGTTCCCTCGTTTTCTACTTTTCCACAGGATCCCCTCTCTCTCTCTCTCTCTCTCTCTCTTCGTTTATTCTTTTTTTTCCTATTTCACCACTCTCACTCTCGTTCTCGCGTTCTCTTTTACTTTTGCACAAACGTCACGTGTCGCCATAAAGCTACGTGCCAGTAGAAACAAAGGATCGACTACGACCCTTAGACGATTTTTCGCGTGTGAACAAAATAGAAATGTAAGTCAAGGATTTGGCGGTTAGAAACTAACAATAAATACATCTCTGTCTTGTTTAATGCAAGATAGAAAATTAAATGGAAAAACAATTGTGCCGATCAAGATCTACTATTTTTCATTTTTTTTTTAATTAAAATATCATTACGCTTAAATGTTTTCTTTTAGAAAAAATCTTGACACTTATTTGACAAATAAAAAAATAAACATTAAATTATAATATTATTTATTAAATTAAATTAAAATTTCACTCGAATCAACATTCGTAATTGAAAAAAAGACACAAAAATATTGACCGAGATTTGCGAAAGAAAAGTTTACAAAATAAAAGAAAGAAAAACAATGAGATAAAAACTAAAATAACATAATCATAACGTCAAGAAGGCCACCAATGATGTGTCAATGTAATAAAGAAACTGCTCGTCATTGAAAGAGAGAACAACCAACGTGAGGTGCAGTGTATTAACATAGTCGACATTAATAGATATTATGCAAAGTAACAAAAGAGAACTGTTATCGAACGTCGGCACGTCGTAGTCGTCGTCGTCATCATCGACACGTCGTGTGAGAAACATCGGAAAAGTCTGGCACAAAGGTAGAATGCGTTTTCTTTTACGTGCTTTCATATACACATACACACACACACATAGTATACACAGGTGGTGAATGGTTACGTTGTTACGTCGAAGATTATCATCACTTTACGAAAATAAACATTATAATTATATCAATATAAATTTGTACAAATATTTCTCCTACTAATATAAAAAAAAAAAAAAAAAAAAAAAATGAAACGAACATATTAACACGATTTTTCGTCAAAAGTTAAATGACATATATATTTCATATCATTGAAAAGTGTCTTAATTTTAAACGTAATTATATAAAAGTGATTCTTCATTCTTCAATGTAAATGAATTAGATATTTGTAAATTTAAAAATAAAGAAAAAAAAGAAAAAAAAGAAACTGTAAAGAATCGTACGCGTTATCTCGTACTCATGCGTACCAGATGTTCCAAGACGTATTATGTTAATACGGAATACTAAATGCGTTCGATCCTTCGGTTGGCTGTTGTTCGATCTGATCGTCACGATCCATTTAACATAACTTCCATACGTGTACTCGATGGAGAAATACGAGTATCAAATATGTTTCTGACTGAATAAATAAAAGGAAAAAAAGAAAAAAGGGTGACGCGTGGCAGTATGATAATAGAACGTGAGAACGTGGTCATTATACTCGTGGACGTAACGAATTCAATTAATAATATAAAAGAAGAAAAAAAAAAAATAACAGAAAAGGAGAGAAAAAAAGAATTAGGAAACACGAGCAAGCAAGCAAGCGAACGAGCGTGCATGCGTTTCCGTTGAAGTCAGCGTGTGTGCACATGTTACGCGTTTTTATTTGCGTGTTTTTTGGGGAGAATAAAAAAAAAATGAAAAAAAATATAGGAAGAAAGAGAGAGAGGGGGGAAGGGAGGAAGAGAGGAAAAAAGTGAAAAAAAAAAGAAATTTGACGAATATGCCTGGAACCATCTCGGTTACGCAAAAAAATTGAAATTAAAGAGAACGAAGTAATACAAAGATCGAATAAACGTACATACATATATATATATATATCATATATATATATATATGTATATACACGTGTTATATAAAATATTATTATAAATATTTATAATTATAATACACAATGCAACGTACCAGATGACCATAATAAAGATCCACGAACTTTCCACGCTCCTCCGTTTCAACGTTATTTTCAATTCTTCTCTCTTCTTATCTACTCTTCTTCTTCTTATTATTATTCTTCTTATAACACTTGACTAATTATCAAAGTCCAGAGAGTATAGAAGAAAACACGTTTCACGATATGAAACACCGTGTGGTGTCTTAGATCACTGCTCGCGAGCCTCGGGTTAAAAGGCGAGGCTCACGAACGGCGACGTGGTGCACGACGACGATGACATTGACGACACAACTCGAGAATTTTGTTTTCCTTTTCCTTGGTCACTTTAACGAAAAGAAAGAAAAACGAAAAAAAAAAAAAGAAAAATGATGAAGAAACGGAACTATCGAAACGGAAGGAAAAAGAAATAAAAAAAGTAAAAATAAGCAGCGAGGGGGGTAGGTAGGTGGGTATTAACGTTCCTCTTCGTCTTCGTCGAAGTAGTACAAAATCCTTCCTTCCTTCCTTCCTTCCTTCCTTCCTTTTCCAAAGATATATTCGATGCTCCTCGAAACTGACTTTTACATTTGTAACGCAAACGTACGAAAGTTTACTTCCTTATCCCCTTTGCCCCCCCTCGTCCGTAGATGTAACAGTTAAGAATAATAAAAGTAGAATCGAAGTATACCGAAAATGTATCGGCACACCAAATTTCCACGTAGCAGTAGTAGTAGTAGTAGTAGTAGTGATAACAAAAAAAAAAAGAAGAAAAAGACGAGGATTTCAAAAGGAAAGAAAAAGAAAGAGGGTTAAAATTCGATGGGTAAGAAAAAAAAAAAGAATTGGAAAGGGGGAGGGGGGATGAATTAGACGGATCCACGATTTGGAAAAGGATCTGCGAGGATGCGTCGTAATGGATTGTGTAAGAAAAGGGGGGAATGGGAGGAGGGATGAGATGGTAAAGGACGGTAGACGACGATCGTCTCTCTCCTCTCCTCTTTCCGGTGCGAACAGGTGGGCACACGCTCGCGACACGCTGCGCGCCCGCGGAGAACACGCGAGTCTCGCGAGATACGGGAAAACGACAATGAGAGAAGACGCACGCGTCGCGACGGCTTGACGTCGACTAAGGTAGATCGGACTCGGCGCTTCACGCCACGCACCCCCACCACCTCGAACCCGCCGCCGCCACCGCCGCCGCCGCCGCTGCCACCGCCGCCGCGACGTCGGCCGACGCCGACGCCGACGCCGAAGCTGAAGCCGAAGCTGAAGCCGAAGCTGAAAACCGAAACCGAAACCGAAACCGAAGCCAAAGACGTTAACGACAAACTCTCCCGCAAGCGCTCCGAGGGCGCCACCGTCGTCTATCCTCCCACCCTCCCACTCTTCTTCTACGCTCCCCCTTTCGCATCATTTCTTCCAGATTAAGCCACGATTTTCTTTTCCACGATCACACTTTATTTCTTCATTGATATCTATTTTCTTCTATTTCTATCCGACACTTTTCTATTATACGAAACCCTATTCCATCCCCTGTTTCTATGCTACACCCCGCCCCCCCCCCCCCGCTTCGAAACAAACCGAAACAGAAAGCTTGGATTATCATCTTACTCTCTCTTTCTCTTTCTCTTTTTCGATTTTATCTATCTATATAGATTTAGTTTCGAAAACTGTGACATCACGACGATGCGATTTTCGTCGATCATTCTGCACAATCCTAATCGAAATTCCTCATGCAACCCTGACATTTCTATACAAATTGGACCTATAGTCCGTTAAACATATATAAATCAATATAATAATATTAAATCTGTTTATATACGAATATTCATTCCTTTTTTCATTTTAACCATTTGCTTCGACAAATTATTATTTCTCGGTTTATTTTTCAATTTTACTATTTTTCTTTTAATACGATCGATAATTTTTAATTGGCAACATACTATTTCGTGTAAACCACGAAGCCGAGACTAATTACTATTCGTTGGGTTTTTACCTTTTTTTCTATTTTTTTTTATTTCTACTTAGATGTTTTAAAAGTACCGATAATAAATTGTTACACGTAAACGTGTCGCACGAACTATTAGTGCTTTTTCGATAATCTAAGTACGATCATTACGATGCTCTCGCATAACACACACACACCCACACACACAGGTACATATATAGAGAGAAAGAGAAAGAGAGAGAGAGAAAGAGAGAGAAGGGTTACATGTCTGTGACTTTACGGTGGATGGCCGCACGCGAATGACCTCGAAGATCATTTGTCATACTGTCGCAAGTTTGCTAGTTAATGCACCGGCCTGCATCACGCGTGCGCACGCACGTTCTACTTCCTCTTGTCGGGACCATCCTTCTTGCTACAATTTTCAAACTATAACGCTTTATACATACTCCACACACATACGCACAAATTTATAGACAAGAACGTACACATACGTATTCATGAAAATACGTAAAAGTAATAAGCACGTTGAGATGCATATTTGAAAGTAAGAATATACGCGGTGTCTTCTGTTTTTCTCACTTTGCTCTTTCTCTCTCTTTCTCTAATAACAAAAACTGACAAATGTAAGAGCGTATTTAGTGCCAAGAAGAAGTCACCATCTCGACAAAGCTTCCTCGAATCGTAAATTTGACTTTTAACGACTTCTCCGTTTCCCCACCCACCCCCCTCATCCCATTTTTCTCATTCTCTTTCGTAAGTTTTAGTATGCGAAAGATCAACGATCAAAGAAAGCTTATTACCGTTAGTTAAAGGAAAGAGAGAGAGAGAGAGAGATATATTATACCACGATCTAACTCGAAGTTCTACTACTTTCACGATCGAAACCATTTCAATGATCGATAATAATTAACTTGTTCGAGATTTTCACCGGGACAGTATTACCAATGAACTTTTACGATTGGCCGATAAATGCGATAAAGTTTAACAACGGCTATTAACGTTTATATACATTTGCATCTAACTAATTAACTAACTAACTAACTCTCTATCCCCCCCCTTTTCGAATTATTCATTTAAATATTTTCATCTATCCTCTATTGAATTTACAATTTTCCCAAAGCCCCAACCCCCCCTGCCCCTTCTTTCTTCCACTAAAGTCTACATTTCCAGATCGTATTTATTGGCTATATTCTCCGCTTGGTATTATTAATTTAATTATCGTTATTGATCCTCCCTTCCTCCTCTTAGTCCTCGGAAGAAAATGAGAAAATTAAAAATAAGAAAAAAAAAAGAAACAAAAAAGCGAGGAAACAGGTGATTTATTAAAATATTGTTCTAAGTTTTTGTTTTTTCTTTTTTCTTTTTTTTCTGTTTGCTTTCGAAACAACTGATTTAAATTGTCCGTCATACGTCCTGCAATATTACGTCATTTTTAATTATGTCACTAAAGTCTACCCGTTTGTGACATCGTACTCGATACACTGTCGCTTCGATCTGCACCAATCAATTTCCCATTTCCTATAGTTTCATTTCTATTAAAACAAATAATATTATATCCGTTATTCGTGATTTTGCATCAACGAAAAATTGATTATATACAAGTCAATACCATTTACACACACACACACACACACATATATATTCACGTATACGTTTAAATAAAATGTTACTATTGAAGTATAGAAAAAAAAAAAAGAAAAAATGTGTTAAACTTATCGGATCGTTTGGAACGTTCAAATTTAGCATAAACTTGGAGAAAAACGATATCTCGAGATCGATAGATCGTATCAAGGCCGAAAAACGTGAACTACTATGAATTCTGAAATTGGATCAAACGATCGAGCGATTCCAATTTATGTCGTTTACAATACCATGCTGTATTCGTTCGCATAACGATAACAAGAGCAACGAGGAATCCTATGAAAGAGAAATAGAAACATAGAATCACTAGGGAGAGAAAGAGAGAGAGAGAGAGATAGAGAGAGAGGAACATACGGTTTACACCAGGCACCAAAATTAGCGTTCACCAATTATTGGTTGCAACACTTTATCGATTTCTTATTGTTATCGCTCGTAAATTAATTAAATTAACAATTACGATTGGCACCACGGGGCAACCCCTGTGCTCGTAAATAACATCGCTTGCGTTATTCGCATGTGTTTATGTTTGTTCTTACCCATATATAAACATACGTATGTATATGTATATGCGAATGCAAATATGTATTGTATATATGTCGTATATATTAAATCGTATAATTCAGTTAATTCATGAAATATCATTGATACGAAATAATGAATAATATTTCTAGAAAAATTCTATACAAACATTTTGATAATTCTACAATACGTATGCTTATTTCTTCGATAAATATAAATTAATATTAACATATAGATAAGTTTTTATTGTAGATACGTGATACGTATATTACACACAAACACGCGTACACACATTCATGATATATGCACACGTTTGTTCGTGGATATGATATCCCGAAGCGTATGACAATACGGTTTTCTTTCTTGCGAACGGAAAGCGTAAGGAAGTACATAGAAATGGAATGAGGGAAGAGAATAAGAGGACCGCTAGGGAGGAAAATGTATGAGCAGTTTCAAGAGGAACGATTCTTAAATTTCTACCATAGTAACTAATAACTAAGTTAACTTTACCGATGCAGGAGGCTCGTTCAATGCACGTAATTGCAAGATAAGATACATAAACGAATTACTAACGTAAGCAAAAGAACAATAAAACACCGTTTATAATATTTTATACTTGTAAAACGACTGTTACTGTTCGAGAACTAAACATCGACTGTTTGTCTTTTCGAAAAACCTCTTAAAAGTTTCCTTCTGACGATATATACAAATGCTTGTGTATTAGAATATTTAAATATTATTACAATGCTTGTTTATTAGCCGATGACCCTTGTTGATCTCTCCTTGCCTGCATGCATATGTCAATGACTTTTGTCCATGACTTTAATCACTTCTCCCACTGTTTCTTTTAATTTTTAATACGCATTTCAATACAATCTCTATTTTATGTTAATTTTATTCTAACTAAAAATACAGATTTTTGTGTCACGAATTTATTAGATTTAAAAGGGGAAATACGCAATCTTCCTGTTGGATTTCGTGCACCTTTGTTTCAAATCGGGTAATCGAATTTCGAATTATTTGTATGTGTGTGTGTGTGTGTGTGTTCGAATAATCGAGTGTGACTTTGACGAAGTTAATCCGATGATTAGGCGTTTTAAATGTTTCAATAAGGAAGACTGGATTTTCGATGGAACGGCGAATGAAAAATATCACTCATCGTAATAATCTAACAACTCTCTATTGAAAATCCTTGATTTATTTTCCAAATTTCTGATAAATATTTGTCCACGTTGTAAAATAATTTCGTATATTCCAATGACGAAATTGAATATTTCGCATTTCGTATGGTTTTTCGTATGCGTGAGTTACGTATTTTCGATTTTTCCAATTGTTACACACGACATCATATGTATTACTTATAGTAAATACATTTAATAATACGTCATTTTACGTTTGCGAGTTCGCATCGCATATATTGCCGTTTAACGACCGAATCCAGATTACAACGGACGACGTATACTGGAACACAACCGATATATATATCTCGTATTGTGGTAAATTTACACTCAGTCTCTACTTTGAATATTATTCGCTGGGATGTTTAAAGTTCTACATTCGGATTGATTCATCGTCACGGAGTATACTTAATTAACACGCTTCTACCGTCGCTTTAATAGGATTTTCTGGAACATCGATCATTGCTCGTACCTCGATAGATCATTCGTTATAACGTTTTATAGGAATTGTTCGATAAACGTAGAAAACATTTTTACGAAAAATTATTATTTACGATCTTATAAGAGAAATTAACGTTAATTATTTATTTATTGAAGTTATACTTCTTTTGGCGCGTTGGGGAAAATGTAATGGGGAGTGATTTTGTTCCGAGCGTCTGGAAAAACGACACCATGAAGTTTGTCGGTATTTAAGACGCGCGGCAGAGCGATTTCAATTTTACGGCGTGAAGTTGTCTTCATGGGTCACCCATCCAAATACTAATCGTACTCAGCGCTGCTTTACTTAAATGGTCGAAGCGAGAACTAATGCTGTAACCGCGCCATGACTGTTGACGCGTGAAGTAATTCGATATATCTCTCTTATATTTATTTTATATTTTGATATTTTCTTTTTCTTTCTTTTATTCTTTTTTATATATATATATAATAATAATTATTTTTTTTTTAAGTTAATTTTTTTCTTTGAAGTTTTTTTTTGAAGTTATTTTTGAGATTATTGAGGTTATGTTCGTTTTAGTACGGCAAAGAAGTATAACTTCTTACGTGCGTACATAAGTACACACACCAGTTTTTTTTTTTTTTTCATAATATATATGCATATGACGTGGTCATTTCATATCGAAAGTATTCGAAATGAACTTGAATTTGTTTTTACTTTTTTATTATTTTCTGAAAAAAGAAAAAAAAAAAGCTTTAAAAATCCATTTAAGATCTAGCACCGTGGATCATCCCCGTCTCACATCTCGTTGACGTAAAACTTTTCAACTACAACAGAGAAAGAAAGTTTCGATAAAGTTTCTTCCAACTTCGAACATACCGGCCACTGGACTCGAGGGAATCGAAGCTTCTGCTCTTCAATGAAAGAACTCTTCGAAAGAGTCACCCTAACGTTAGAAAAATCCATTCCTTGTTTATACGTTTCTTTAATAAGAACTTAAAGATAGATATTTCATTCTTAATTAATGGATACGAGAAAAGACTCTTTGCTAAAGTTACTTATCCTGTCCTCTTTCTTTCTTCTTTTTCTGTTTTTTCAAACTTTCGATAATTTGATTGACAGTTAGCGAGGATGATTCAACGACGCAATGAACCGCGCAATTCGCAATATCGAAACGATTAACCTCATTTCAAAATATAATTATTTATATTTTCAATATCAATGCTTAATTAATGCTCTTAATATCTTTTTTATTTCTTTTTTCTACACATATAATAAATGTCTTTAATAATTAACCCATAAACTCTCCCCACTCCCCTCATAACGATTTTTTAATCCCAATTCAATGATAAATTTAACGACACAATCGTATTTATTTATTTTGAAATTAAACGAAATTATTCAATTATATTAATTAATGACCGAAATATATCTGTCAAATGTGTTACGACCGTGGTTATTTTAGAATTTTATTGTTACCAACGTTTTAATCGTATAAAAGAATACAAGAGAATAAGAGATGGGTAATAGACAACCGAATTTAGTTTTCCGGCATTTCCGGCTAGAAGAAAAGCCAAGGCTATTATTAATTCGTTGTTTGTTGAAAAAGTTCGAAATAACGATATATATATTTCGTTGTATACCCAACGAAGAATAGTACTTACCCGTCGGAAGTTGTAAAACGAAGAGGATGGAACCCCGGAGCGATGCGTTCCGCGTTTTAATTGGATTCCGCGAAAAGTTAGGGAAACTCTTGTAGGTACAAAGCGCTTATGTAAGATACATAAGATAAATAGTTCTTAATATTATCATTGGATTCGCGTTCCATCAAATCAAATTCATATGACATTATATATTCTTATTCGATTAAATAATTATCGTCGAAAATGATAAGAAAATTAAAGAAATTTATCCAAAAATATTTAACTCGTTCGGTAAAAGTCATTTCATTTTCTTTCTTCTTCCGATCGTTCTTTTTCTTTCCTTCAGATTTTTAAATAAGATCACTTTTTCGGTTAACTTTTTAAACGAGAATTTCATTGTCGAGTTAATGATGGGAACTTTCTGTTAGGAAAATTGCAATCTCGTGGTAATCCATGATTCGATGCGAGCAAGCAAAGCTCACTGAAGTCCCGGTTAGCAGAAGTTTTGTGTTGGTCATCGGCTATTTCTCCCTTTCCTTTTCCCTCCTTCTCTTCACCCCACCTCACTCTTCCTCTCTCTCTCTTTCTCTAACAATCTATTACTCTTTGAACTATATTAGAAGTTTCCATAGTCAGTTGGGCATGTGTGTACGTGGGTTTTTACACGCCCGTTCCGTATTTGTTTACGTGAATCTGACCAGCACAAATGAAAGATTCACATTTTCTACGTATCCATGTTTGGCTTTCGAACAAACGACTTAGATGCTAAAGTTCGACTCAACCTACATTAATTAATCCTTCCCGTTCGTATCGGACAACCGTATTTTTGCAAAGGAACAAAAGATATTTCCTCCCCTTCCTCCTTTTTTTACGTTTCGTTTTGAATCGTTGAAAATGAAAAAAAAAAAAAAATAAATAAAAACAAAAATAAACGAGTAAGAGAAAGAGAAACAACGGGGGATGAAAAATAGAATAAAAACTTTTTCGTTGCTTTTGTTTGTTTCGTATATTTTTATTGCATGCTGATGCATCAATTCTCGACGAATGATACGACTTATTCTACTTTTCTTTTATCAACTAGTTTATATCTTTTATATTGTTATTAACGCAATCGTATCTTGCATTTTATAATATATAAAAAGATAAAGAAATAAAGTAGTTACAATTAAATATAATATTAATAATAAATAATAAATAAAATTATAATATAATTAATAATAAATAATAAATAAAATTAATATTAAATATAATATTAATAATAAATAATAAATAAAATTAAAATATAATTAATAATAAATAAAATTAATATTAAATATAATATAATATATATAATATTGAAATAAATTAATATTTGAAACGTTGAGATAATTATAAATAACGTAATTAATAAATATTCAAATAAAATAATATAAAATGCAATTATATACGATCGAAATCGATTTGTTTTCCAAACGACATCTCGATTATGAAAATAATATATTAAAATAAAATATATTAAAAATTATAATTAAAATTTATATATACGATAAAAAAATGAAATAATAATATAATAATTTATCGTAACAAAAATGTATAAGTATATGACTCGTAGAAAAAAAAAAAAAAGAAAAACTAAATAAGAGGAAAGAATAATTTCACGAAGGGAAAGGTAAAATACACGAGAAGACTCGAGACGTTTGTGGTGGTGAGGGGGCGTATCGGTTCCCTTAGCGCGGAAAACTTTGGAATTTCAACTTTGCGTGAATATTTATGTAACGGTAAAATATTCCAACAGATGAAAGAAGAGCAATGTCGAAGGCTAAAGATAAAGAGAAAGAGAAAGAGAACTGGAACGAGGAGAAGGAAGATCACTGAGGGAGAAAAAAAAGGCCGATAGATCTCTCTCGGAGAAAATAGAAGCGAGGAAAAAAGATCGAATGCATATTTTTGCGAAAGATGTATAGGAGTAACGATCGATCTCGTTTCTTCGACAAGACGCACGAGACGGTGATGTTTGTTGTTCACGAAGTAGGAGAAAAGAAGGAAGGAAGAAGGAAGGAAGGAAGGAAGGAATCGATATCGTCAAAAGTATGTGGGAGATCACGAAGAAGTGTATACTCGATGGTATTCACACGTATATATATATATACATACTCGCTTAATATTCATAACGTTTTTTCCCCGAGACAACACCAACACATAATTTAATCATTCTCTCTTTCCTTTCTATATTCTTTTTTATTATTTCTTTTTCATTTTTATTTATTTTTTATTTTCTAATTTTATTTTATACAAATTATTTTTGAAGTTATACTTCTTTTGGCGCGTTGGGAAAAATGTAATGGGTTGGTATTGTAATGGTTGTAATGGGCATGAAGTTGTCTTCTCTTCTTCTTCCCCTTCTTTTCTCAAGCGGGTCACCCATCCAAATACTAATCGAACTCAGCGCTGCTTTACTTAAATGATCGAAGCGAGAACTAATGCTGTAACCGCGCCATGACTGTTGATGCGTGAAGTAATTCGATATATCTCTCTTATATTTAGTGTGGACTGATATCTATATTTGATATTTTCTTTTTCTTTTTTTATTCTTTCATATATATAAGTGTATTATTATTATTTTTTTTTAAGTTATTTTTTGAAGTTATTTTTGAGGTTTTTGAGGTTATGTTCGTTTTGGTACGGCAAAGAAGTATAACTTCTTACGTGCGTACATAAGTACACACACCAGTTTTTTATTTTATATTACTATTTTATTTTATATTACAAATTATAGAATATATTTGATGAACGTTGTAGTTAGTTAATTAACAGATTTTTATTGCACAACTTGCAAAGTTTTTTAGAATATTTTATCCTTACTTTACTTACATTTTTCTCCTCTTTGATGAACGTTGTAATTTAAAGTAACTAAATGGAGAAAGAATAGAATTCTGTCGTTATTACGCGAAGAAATAAATATGGGGGTGGGGGAGGGGAAGTGAGAAGAATATTTGATTTGGATTTTTAGAATTTTTTTCCATTTTTCCTATACGTTACTTGCTTAAAAGCTTTTCTTTTTCTTATCACATTCCGATAACTCCAGTTTTTCCCTTTTTCCTTTCGTCATTCGCGTTTCGTGCTTTTTCTTGTCTACTTTATCGTTAAAGTTTGAGAGAAAATATGAAAGTTCGAGCGAGAAATCGCATTCCGAATTGAAATGCGTATCGATATAATGCTACTTAGTCGTATTATTGTTTTTGTATTCGAACCTTTCATCTCACCTCTCTCTCTTTCTTTCTTTTTGTGATTGTAGGTGAATTTTCGTAAGTGTTGATGGTGAAATCGATCGAACGAGAGTTTCCAAATCCCTTTCCCTTTCCCTTTTCCCCATATCTATCTTTCTTCGTATAATTCTTTCTTCCTTTTATTCTTGTACTTATAAAGAAATAAAGAAAGAGATAGCATTACTCGTAGGGCGCGCGAATTCGCCCTATTCGTCGAGGACTTGGTACTTCTCGTTGGATGCGTCTCAGTAACGATGCCGATGTCGGCATCGTGCTCGTGAATATTTCATAGACGATTCCTTCCTTCCTTTCCTTTCCTTTCTTTCCTTTTCCTTTTCCTTCGTTTCGTTTCGTTTCGTATCTTCCATCCTTCCCACGGATTTTTCTATATTCGAGAATGCTCGAATATTACGCAAGTAAAATGTGCCGTTTTTCGAATTTGCGAGCTTTTATCTATTTTTATTTTATCGTACGATCTTTTCTATCATTTATTCTATATATTCATCTTAGTTTACATGTTTCGTATTTGAGTTTGCAAATTTTTCAATTTCATTTCTAGAAAAATATGATCGAAGATATTTGTTCGGATAAGAATAAGCGAGCAAAATTCGTCTAATCGATGAAAAATATTACGAATTACATGTATACGCGTATTTAAATTAAATCTGATTCTATTTTTTTATCGTATTATTTGAGAATTTAATTGTTTCATTATCTAACAAAAAAAAAGGAATAAAATAAATGTAAAGGAAGTAATATAAAAGAGAAGAAAAATTCGCGATTGATCGATAAGAAATATAAACAAGATATTTATATCGAGATCTTTAATCTTCTACCTAGTTGGATTTAAAAGCATCATCATAGTCTTGGAAGAAATGGAGATTCTAAAAAGAGAAATAAAAATGATCGGTGGGGGGGGTGGGGGATCGTAGACGCGTCGCGTTTTTACGGAAGCGGATTTTGCCGAGATGCTTTGGGAAAAAGGTAAATCCTTTTGCCGAAGTAGCGATACGTTGAGAGAAAGTACAAGGAGAGTTTAACGAGAACGTCATTGGTGTATCCGTACAGAGATGAGAAATTAAGCGAACCGTGATAGATCGCATCACGTGGTTAAAAAACGTATGTCGTGAATGTGTGTGTGTGTGTATGTGTGTGAGTGTGTTTAAGCTCCCATTTTTTGTATTTTTATATTTTTCTTATTCCTTCATCTCTTCTCAACTCTTCTTTTTCTATTTCATTCGGTTCTTAAAGCATTTAAGAGAAGAAAAAAAAAAAGAAAAAAAAATAGAAAAAAGAAATAGAGGAAGGCATTCATGATGGAAAATAATATTTGTCCTCGGGGATACGGTTGCAGGGAAGCGTGCTTTATCGTCTTCGAAGAAGTCGCTGAATGTCGTTCCTTCCGATCGTCCTTGTCCGAATGACTCCGACCATTGTGCAGCCACGATTTTCTTCCTATTCTCGTATACGCCAGCACCGATAACGTTTTACGTGATACGGTCTCCCGTTAGATGGTAGAACTTTTTCAAGGCGAACGATACCGATCGAAGAGAGAAGTACTTTTATTCTTCAAAACTCTGATATCTTTCGATACTCTTTCGAAACGAGAGTAAAAAGTATACTTTCGTATAAATATTTTTTCTTCCTTTCTTTTTTTTTCTTTCTTGTTAATTTTATTCCTTTTTTTTTCTCTCGAGGAAAATTTGTGTTTCATATATCTTATTTAAGATTTAAAAACAAGATTTTACGAAGTTTGTATAAATGCTTGTGTTTGTATATTGCGCGATAATAAGTTAGATTTATTTAATGATATCGTTTAAAGCTTAAAATTCATTTAATAAGGGACGAATTGGGAGAGATTTAAGCGCGAATACGTACGGTGATATATATCGTTAATGCATAGAAAATCAAAATCATTTTATAATCGAATTTCGTCCAGGGAATATCGAAATGAAAGTAATTATATTCGCGTTCCCGAATAAATTTGCTTATTTGTGCAAAATCGATTACAACGCGATTACGACGACTGTTATCGTCAGTTTACGTAGAATTCTACTCTTTATTTATAATAATCTTCATCGGTTCGCTCGTCGTTAATATCAGAAACGTTGAGTGTAATTAAATTAATCATTTTGTACAACGTTGATAACTTTGACGATTTTCAAACGATTTACAACACTAATACGACCCTTTTTTTTTTTTACAAGCTTTTAATTCATTTTCGTTAATTGAAGGATACATCATGCAAAAGAAAAAGAATTTATTAATGAAAAATAAAAAAGAAAGTTTAACGAATGTTAGAAGAATCCACTTTTTCATTCCCTACGAGACCTTAAAATCGATATTTGTCAACGTCGAATTGAAAGGGTTGTCCTACCAAAGTACACGTTCCATCAGCGTCACAGAATAATTCGTGGACAGTCATGGAACGCGTGCGCAACGAATCACTTTGACACAGCAGACGTTAACGATTTCGTGTGTTAGGTACTGGCTAGATGTCCTTTTCTTCTCATCTTTCGTAATCATGGTAGGAAATTAATCGATGAACCCATACGAACGATATAGAATCCTCCCCTCTTGTTAACTATTTCTACGGTTAAAGCACTTTCAACTTCAAAAAGAAAAACAGGGGATATCGAAGATCGTTGTTTTTAATCATAAATTTAAACGTTCGTCTACGATTTCAAAGAATCTTTGATGAATCATACTCGTGTCGTTTATCCAAGAAAAAAAAATTAAGTCGTCAATGATAAAAACAATCATTGAATCGATTGAATTGTCTCATTTCATTGAATTGTTCATAAAAATACGATGAAACACATTTTCGTTGACTCGATATCACAGATATCTGTCTCGAGTACTTCAATTTTTATTCGTTCCATCTTTACGTCTTCCAATCGGTCGCGATTTTTCAATTTTATACGAAAGTTTAACGTTCGATGCGAAAACTTCCGAGACATCAATTCGATTGTTGAAAATACGAAGAGAAAAGAACAACAAGAGAATTGTAACAAGATTATACCTACACACTCGTATTACATTGTCGTCGTCATTTTTTTATAGACCACCCCCTCCCCCACATTGTTTCATCCCCTCCCATTTTTCTCCCGGACAATTTTGAACGGTGTTTCACAAATTACACAGAAATTCGTAAAATTACTTTGAGTAAAATTACTCGTTTGATTTATCTTTTCAAGTAACCTATCTGTCTATCTGTTTGTCGATGTAACAAGATTATACCTACACACTCGTATTACATTGTCGTCGTCATTTTTTCATAGACCACCCCCTCCCCCACATTGTTTCACCCCCTCCCATTTTTCTCCCGGACAATTTTGAACGGTGTTTCACAAATTACACAGAAATTCGTAGAATTACTTTGAGTAAAATTACTCGTTTGATTTATCTTTTCAAGTAACCTATCTGTCTATCTGTTTGTCGATGTAACAAAATTATACCTACACACTCGTATTACATCGTCGTCGTCATTTTTTCATAGACCACCCCCCCTCACATTGTTCCTCCTCTCGCCCATTTTTACTCCCGGACAATTTTGAACGGTGTTTCACAAATTACACAGAAATTCGTAGAATTACTTTGAGTAAAATTACTCGTTTGATTTATCTTTTCAAGTAACCTATCTGTCTATCTGTTTGTCGATGTAACAAAATTATACCTACATACTCGTATTACATTGTCGTCATCATTTTTTCGTAGACCACCCCCTCCCCCACATTGTTCCTCCTCTCGCCCATTTTAACTCCCGGACAATTTTGAACGGTGTTTCACAAATTACACAGAAATTCGTAGAATTACTTTGAGTAAAATTATTCGTTTGATTTATCTTTTCAAGTAACCTATCTGTCTATCTGTTTGTCGATGTAACAAGATTATACCTACACACTCGTATTACATCGTCGTCATCATTTTTTCGTAGACCACCCCCTCCCCCACATTGTTCCTCCTCTCGCCCATTTTAACTCCCGGACAATTTTGAACGGTGTTTCACAAATTACACAGAAATTCGTAGAATTACTTTGAGTAAAATTACTCGTTTGATTTATCTTTTCAAGTAACCTATCCGTCTGTCTGTTTGTCGATTAAGGAATCGGTTTTAACTATCCTATCGATCTATTAGCAAATTAACAACAATGTAGGAACAATTAACGTTCTTTGTAAGTACGAGTATACGTTTCCTGCGGGATACCAAAGAGGGCTGATTCGTTGCGGTTGTCGAAGTAAATCTGCAAGCACTTTCGAGTTTCGATACGAAACTGAATAAGAGAGAAAGAGAGAGAGAGAGAGAAGGAGAGAGAGAGAGGAAAGAGCAGCAATACCTCGGAGATTCTAGGCCGAATTAGTATTTAATAGTGAAAGTTTCGCGTTCCGCAAGAAAGCTATCTCCTTTCGTGCCCGTTCCTCTACGAAAGCGTCCGCAACTTGAATTCCATTGGTCGTTGCACTCTCTTCAGTCTCTTTATCTTCCCTTTCTTTCCCTTTTTATTTCTCTCTCTCTCTTTCTCTTTCTCTCTGTCTGCCTGCTTGCTTGCCTGTCTGTCTGTCTGTCTTTTCTATTTCTTCGTTTCCCCTTCGTTTTCCTTCGTTTCTCTCGTTTTTCTTGTAAGAATGCTTTCCAAAAGAAAACGATTCTCCAAATAACGACCAACCATTATTCTCAAGACGACTTTCTATTTAAGTCCTGCCACGAACTTCCAAACGATCGTTTCGTTTTGCATTCATATTCGGCTAATTGCAAAAGTTTTTCCTGCTTATGTCGATCATAGAATCTTGGAAAGAGAGAGAGAGAGAAAGAGAGAGGGGGAGAGAGGGAGAGAAGAACCGAACTTGACCTCAAACCATTTTCTCTCTCTCTCTCTCTTCTACTTATGATTTTGTTTTCATTTCATTTTTCCTTTTTTTTTTTCTTCATTAAAAATTCATTCGTCGAATATTTTTATAATAGACAGAGAAGTATCGTTCGTTCGTTCGTTCGAGTTGGGGTTATAAGTAAAAGATGTGAACCGTGGGACAAGAGTATAGTGAAACTTATCAAGCATTACGTATGCAAACGAGGTCAAAAGTTCAGCGCATGTCGACTATCTCACTGGAACGTTTCTCTGGCACCTATTTTTACTGGCGCGTTCGTGCCCGCCTCGATAACGGTCATCCGTATAAAATACATCTATCGCGAATGCTTATCCATTTACTCGGGCCACCAATAGAAGAAGAAGAAGAAGAAGAAGAAGAAGAAGAAGAAGAGGAGGATGTGCGTTCTCGGTTAAATAACGAGAGAAATTTCTTTAGCTCGCATTCTGGTTAAAATATTAATCAATTATTTCACATACGGTGGATTATTTAAACGTTATTAATATTTCTTAATATTCTTATTTATATTCTCTGATCGTGTTATATATTATTTAAATTAATAAATAAATGCTCGAGTGTGTCTCGTTAATCGATTGATTAATTAATCCTCTGCACTCGAGGACTTTTTAGCTTGCGCGAATCAGCGACTCGAGAAGATTTCGGCCAAATTAAGTAGACATTTTAGACAGGTACTTTAAAAACATTTATAAACAAACAAGCGTATAGAAATAATCAAATATCATCAGTTTATTCATTTATATGTCGAAAAAAAAACAAACTTTGATAGATACTACACTCTGTAATTAGTTTTGGTTGAGCCGGGCGCCGTATGGGCGCCGCTCGAGTGCAAAGGGTTAATAAAAAAAAAATAAAAAAAAAGGAGGAGTGGAACAATGTAATAAGTTTCTTCTAACATTTGATCTGACATCTTTCGTAACGTGGTTTTATCTAAAGAATCATTAGTAGTTTTTGTAAAGAGTAAAAGAAGTCGCATTTACTGTAAGACAATAACGATGACAGAAGAAGTCAGAGACAAGACGACGAAGAGGTCGAAATACAAGACGATATACTCGTTACTCGCATGCATAGAGCTGCACAGAGATGCACACACAATGCACACATAGATAAATTACGTAGGTAATAAGATAGAGACACGTGTAGGCGGAGTCAAGTGAATAAACGATGGGAGAATGTGTGAGAGACGCATGAATTCCGCTAGCTCGGTTCGCAGTAATAATACGCACACCTGTTCGACCGAATAATGGATGAAATGTGGGTGGAGAAAACGTTTTCGTCTTGTCTATGCCAAGATACGCGTCACGCTTATATTTACTCGAGTGCATTGGCAAAGGATTCAAAGCCGGCGGTGTGCTTTTACTCGCGTTGTGGTCGACCGAATAAGCTCCTCCTTCTAATATTCTCTCTTCTACTTTCGCTTTTCCTGAAGAACGCAAATTCCAAGCGTGACTCGCATCTATCTTTCGCATACACGGGGTGTCTCCAAAGTAAACCCCCCTAACAAAAGGAATTTTCTTTTAGTACGATAGTTGTGTTTTATCGTATCGGATGATCGATCGGTTTCAACAAATCATTTCATTTTGTTTATATGACATTTTTACAAATATTATTATTCGAAATATTATAATATTACTATACTATTATTATAAAACCAGTATACTTTTTTATCAACTATTTTCTTTTTATTTTTATCTACTTTCCGTGCGTTATTATTATTATTATGATAAGTTTAATAATAATTATATAATTTTAATTTTTGTTTTGTTTCACCTATATATTATATTGTACTACATTGTAATTGATGGCCTTTAGGGAGCATAGGCTCTAGGGTCAATAAAATATTATTAAATAAATATTTAATCATTTATAAATCAACGCAAACTTATTTCATTTAGTGACATTTACTATTCGTGCAAGAGTAAATATTTTTCAATTATCCGAAAAAATAAATAATCATATTTAATATACTTTTAATTTCATTAGATAATTATTAATTGATCGTTACAGTTGGATTATTAAATCTATTTTCGAAATATAAATTTCGTCCAAGCATATATATTATATTTATCTGCACGGGTCTGATATCGATTCAAGAAAATCAGCCAACCTCGCGCGAGATGCGATCAACTATATCGAAACTATATCGAAATCGAAAGAGAGAGTGAGAGAGAGAGAGAGAGAGAATGAGAGAAATTGCTTAATAGCAAAGTTACGACACAAGAAAAACATTGTCGGACGAGTTGGCATCGTTAAACGAATTCGATGATATTAGTTCGTAGAATTGCAACACACAAAGTAAAATTTATTTCGAAGATACTAACGTGTACTTACTCTCTCTCATCAGTGTCGCGACGAATCTAAATCTTCATTCGGCTGGCTTTAGAACAACTGATTTAAAAGAAGAAGAATAAGAAGAAAAAGAACAAGCGAGAACAATATTCTCAAACGAAACTAAATCTTCTTATCGAGAATATCGATCGAATGGGAGGGATGAAGTGGGCTCGGTAACGATTAAACTTGATATCGTATCGATATTAAAAATGAAAATGTCAAGATTTGCTTGTTGTTCGTGTCCAATTTTAATGCCGTCCACATACTTTCGTAAGAATCTCACGTAGAAAATCTCAATATAAGTCTAGCGAAGTTGGAAAAAGTATCTGAATGGAGGTGATGGTAGTGGGGTTAAGAGAGTAAGGGGTGGAAAGAGAGAGAGAGAGAGAGAAAGCAATAGGGTGGACTAGAAGAAAATCAGAAGAAATTCGTGCTCGACCTCTTCCTACGACATTTCGACTTAATCTCGAGCAACGGACAGCCTTTCCCATTTGTATACAGGAGTCGTCGTACTTTTTTCCCCCTCCCTCCCTCCCTACCACCCACCCCAACCCCCTCTTCCTTTCTCTCTCTGACTTCTTGTTACTCTCTCGCCCTCGTACTTTTTCAACGCCCTCGAACTCCCTTTTGCGAGTCGTTCTCTTCTCTTTCTCGAGAAGGGCGACTCGGAAAAGGGTTGGAGGGTGATTGCGTTCCCATTGACACGAGTTTATAGAGTAGCGGAAGACTCGCGTTCGCGCGCCCTACCGAGAAGAACCGAGAAGAAGAAGAGTGGAGGAAGAAGGAGGAGGAGGAGGAGGAGGGTAAAGCCAGGAAGAAGAAGGGGGAGAGAGAGAGAGAGATAGTTTGACACGAGGGTTGGATATAGAGCGAGCAGGTGCTCGCCATTTTCGCCCTCTCGGGGTACAATCCTTATAGATAACGCGTCGTTTGTAACTGTCACCGGGGTGGAAGAGAGATGGCCTATAGCTACGCAAGAGTATACCCAACGATCCCTACACCCTTACGCATATATGCATACACGTAGATAGATACAATACGCGTATATATGTGTGTATGGCTCGTATAGAGAGACTCGGAAGAGGTAGACAGTTCGGAGGAAGAAAGATGGAGAGAGTAGAAGGGAGAAAGATAGAGATAGAGATAGATATATATAGAAATAGAAAGAGAGAGAGAGATAGAATAGTTGCAGCATCGCAGGGATCAAAGGAAGACGGAACGATAGGGTAATCTCGCAACTTCCCATACACACATACTCTCGGGTTCACCATTACAAATATCTGAAGCTGGTGTAAGGGTAGAAACGGCAGGAAGAGGATCTCGATTCTACGGCCCCCGAGTCTAACTCTGCAGGGTCCGCTACTATCCGGAATAGCACTGTGTGTCAGTGGAAGCGCTGAGTGACTAATGTTACCTGAAGGTGGATTTGTATACCGGTCGAAATCGATAAGGGTGGAGCGTGCGAGCAAGGAAGAACGGCCGACGTGGGTGCTTCAACCTCCCTCCCTCCCTCCCTCCCCACTCGGTAGATGGGGGTTAATGGGGGGAAACAGGGTGGTTTTCTTCGGGGAGTGGGGGGACCTGTAATACGGAGGGATGGCCCAATGCGATAGATTCTCAGCTAAAGGGAAACGGCCCGACCAACACGCGGACGTTACTATAGACGTTCTTTTCTCTTTCCCATGGCTTCTTTCTTCTTCTTCCTTTTTCTTTTCTTTTCTATTCTCTTCTTCTTACCTTTCTTTACCGGAGTAGAAACGTTTACGATCGAACGCGTTACGTGGAACTACAGACGGCGGAAGGGAAACGATGCGTTTACGAATAACGTCGCGTTAAGGTCGACTAAGCAAATGCTTCCCGATATTTTTGATATCGCAATGCATTTCTCTTGACGCGTCATTTAATGTGCGGTTCCTTCGACGTCCTATTTCTTTTTTTTTTTTTTTCTTTCCTTTCCCTATTCTTCTTAACAATTTTTGAATTTACAATGGATTTGTTTCGGTTTTTTCTTTTTTTTTTTTCGTAGAAGAAGGTGTTAGACCGAGAGGTGTTTCAATTTAAGGACTCGTATTCGAAATTTCAAGTTACGTTACTTTGAAATCTAAATTATGACTTGTAACTTAATGTAATAATGGTTTTTTTGTAATCATAGTGAAAGAAATACAACAAACGTTGGCACACGCGTTTTAGTTTGCTAAATAATCTCTTGAATTATTTTTTTATCAAGCTTTAGAATGAATAAACAAATATCACTTATATGCGTATTTCGTTTTAGTCAAGGTAGTTATTAAATATGCACTTAAGCGGTATACCATGGAGAAGATAATTCGTTAGGACGATCGAAGGTAAAACGAGTTTGGTCTCTGTCAAGTCCTCTTTTCCACGATTTAACATGACGTTTATTCGGTTTCAGGTAGACGTATTTAGGTGTGTACCATGAAGCGGGCAACGATTCTAAATTCTGAAAACAGGTTAGGAAGTGTATTTCGTGCGTCTGAATAGAGAAGAGGAGTGGAACGAATGAAATACTCGGAGACTACTCTGCGAATGTACAAATGATCGCGAAATGATAAATAATGTAAAGCGTGGCTGGTTGCACAACTTTCGCGTTACGTGTCGCAGTTACGTATACATCTCATTTTGTTACGACCATCTAAATAACGTATAATATTCGAAAATTGAAGCAAAAGAGTAGAGAAGAGTAGAAGAAGAGTAGAGAGTATAAAAATACGAATAAAAAGAATAGGATAGCGAAACGGGATTACCGTTCTGGAAATAATTCGAACCTACCGACCTATACCCGTTTCATAAAAGAAAGATTTTCAATTCTTTTATATATCCAGCAACGGTAATAAATAGCAGATAGTAAATATTAAAACATAAAAAGAGAAGAACAGAGAGAAACCCCCCATTTTCACTTGGTAATTTCATTCTTCCTTGATTAAATAATAATTTACGAATGGAACGCGCAAAGATTAAAATAGAAAAATAATCAAGGACTAAAAGAAAGAAAGAAAAAAAAAATAATACCACGC
Source organism: Polistes fuscatus (assembly GCF_010416935.1). Taxonomy (NCBI): domain Eukaryota; kingdom Metazoa; phylum Arthropoda; class Insecta; order Hymenoptera; family Vespidae; genus Polistes; species Polistes fuscatus. The sequence goes on along the minus strand of NW_025113129.1, from coordinate 2,381,590 downwards.
ATACGTCAAATATAGCGAATAAAAGATAAAACTATATACGGCGGTTTCAATGATATCGTAACAATGCTTCTAGTCAAATTAAAAAAGATATTCGCGTAACGAATAAGATCGTTAAAACGAACATATCGAGTAGGTATACGAAATTTTGAGAGTGGGGGAGGTGTGTGGGGATTCGTTTCCTATTTGTTATTATACCGATACTCTTCGTACGAAAAGAGAAAGAAAATCAATTTTGAAAAGCAACGTCTGCGACTACTTTTCATTCTATATTTTTTTCATTTTTTTCTTTTTTTTTTTACATTCCGTCTATCGTAAAATTACGTAGAGAGAGAGAGAGAGAGAAAAAAAACGTATCGCGTTGATATGAACGGGTGCACGCGCATGGACGTTCGGGTTCATTCAACAGTAGTTATAATCAACATGACGAATACAGGTCGGCTTTGAGAAAGAAACTTTTGTGACGTTCTAAATCCACCGATTCATACCGAGCTTTCTCTCTCTCTCTCTCGCTCCTTTGTATCAAATATCTCTGAGTTAGTGAGAACCATGGGGGGGAGGGGGGAAGGGGAGCAAATTCTAAAGCAAGTTCAGCTTTAGAACGTGTGCGTGATAGCTGGGAGCAGGGAGCAAGCAGCACACGGGTGCGAGCTTGCGGAAGTTACACGTCCAACTAAATATCGTATGACTCTGTCGAGGGTCCGCCGATGCCGTTGCTGCCTCCAGGTTGAACGCCTCGCGTGCAAAGCTTTTTCGTGCTTCGCATTGTCGGCGATACAATGCTATTGCACTGTGCTACTTGCTTACTTGCTTGCTTAGTTGCTTAGTTGCTTGCTTGCTTGCTTGCTTGCTTGCTTGCTTGCTCGCTTGCTCGCTTGCTTGCAATTCGACTTGCACGTTGCTGCAACGAACGTTACGACATTTGTTAAGGAAACTGTACTGAATGAGTTCGTTGAAAGTTATAACCCTAGCCATGAGCGCAACCGAGTAAAATCAATAGGTGTTTTATTTACCTGCAGTCAGAGAGACATCACGCACATTTGTCAGAAATTACTTGAAAAAAACAACAAAATAAAACCAACACCTGCTTTCTTTCCCTTTACGTCGTCGTCGTTATTTTTCTTTTTCTTGTTTTGTAAATTTTAAGCACGAAAACGGTTTCTATGGGAATGCAGTAAAGTTTATATGCATTCTCGCGGATATGGATTGTTTTTGTTTTTTTTTGTCAAAATTATGGGAGGCACACGTTTTACCGAGGTAAAAGTAACGCCTCAGCGGCTCTGCCATTGGCAGGAAAAGTTTCTTTCGAGTCGCTGCCGTTACGCGTCGTTGTACACCGTCGAACGCGGAAAATAATGTGGCGTTACTAGAAGATTCCTCCTTGATTCTATGCCAGATAAGTAATTTACGGCTATGCAGCCAACGGCTGCTGCTACTGGTGCTGCTGCTGGTGCTTAGAACCAACTTTCTACTGAACGCGATTTTCTTATTCGAGTCGCGGCGCTTCGAGAAAATCCTCGTGAAAATTTGTGAATCTTTGATCCTCGGATGAGAGAAAAAGCGAGAGGAAAGTTCTCGGGATTGTTCAAAATCAACCGATATCAAATAATTTTGATAATAATTATTCGTTGGTTTGATTTTATTTTATTCCCTATTAAAAGTAACCTTGATATTGAAATATTCATGCATCCATCGTTGGCACATTAAAAGCAGAGTGCCATAACTAAAAAAGAAAGTTACTTTTAACAGGAAAGTTAAGTTAAGATGAGTGGAACACTTTAAAAGTTAAAAGAGAGATAGAAAGAGAGAGAGAGAGAGAAATAGAAACATAGGTAAAGGAAGAAAAAACTAATTTAATATAAGTTTTTCGAAGAAAATGAATTACACGTCCGACTTTCCTTGAAATTCAACGAGGCCTCATGGAATTTCTTCTAATGCTAATTAAACTCCTTTCCCTACGAAATACTTTTACCCTTATTTATATTATCCCTTTTTTAAAAATGAGATACTTTCGCAGTTTCCTCGAAAAACGATGATCGGTAACAACATTATTAATGTCAAATTAACGTAATCAAATCTTTCGTTAAAAAAAGAAAGAAATATTACTTTCAAATAATCTTCATTAAAAATGTAACATATCTCTTTTTTAAAAAAGAGATACTTTCGCAGTTTCCTCGAAAGTATTATATTTCGTGAAAAACGATGACAGGTAACAACATTATTAATGTCAAATTAACGTAATTAAATCTTTCATTAAAAAAAAAATGGTGTGTGTACTTATGTACGCACGTAAGAAGTTATACTTCTTTGCCGTACCGAAACGAACATAACCTCAATAACCTCAAAAATAACTTCAAAAAATAACTTAAAAAAAAAATAATAATAATAATTATATATATAAGAAAGAATAAAAATAGAAAAAGAAAATATCAAAATATAGATATCAGCCCACACTAAATATAAGGGAGATACATCGAATTATTTTATGCGTCAACGGCCATGGCGCTGTGATAGCATTGGTTCCCGCTCGATCATTTGAGTCAAGCAGCGCTGAGTACAATTAGTACTTGGATGGGTGACCCGCTTGAGAAAAAATGGGAAGAAGAAGAGATGACAACTTCACACCGTAAAATTGAAATCGTTTTGCCGCGCGTCGTAAATACCGACAAACTTCATGGTGTCGTTTTTCCAGACGCTCGGAACAAAATCACTCCCCATTACATTTTCCCCAACGCGCCAAAAGAAGTATAACTTCAAAAAAAACATTACTTGCAATAATCTTCATTAGAAATGTAACATTAAAAAAATTCAATTAAGCCCCTTTCCCTCCTCCCCCTAAAAGAGGTTAAATGATGAAAATATAGTTGACCGATGAGTTAGATTTATAAGCGGAGATGTTTTTGTGATAAGCCAAATGGAAGGGGGAAGGGTAAGGGGTGGGAGTCGGACGGTGGAGAATAAGGTTTTTTCCTCCTCCCCCATTGAAGAAACTAGGAAAAAGAAATTCGAAAGTAATACTAGGTTCTAGAAACGATAAAGGAGAGTATCGAAAGAGTATTAACCGTCCGTCTCTTCGGTGGTCGATGTCAATACAAGCTGGAACAGCATCGCGAAGTGAAAACGATTCCGATGTATTGGGCAACCGGCCAGAACGACGTTGATATCGTCCGGTATAAGCTTCCTCTATCGTCTACGTTTCCTCCGTCTCTTTATCCGGTCTGAGACGTATTACTATCGGTCCTTATAAACGGGGATAGATCGAAATTGTTCCGCGAGAAAAGATTTAAGCTTCGTCTCGCGATATATAAAACTTATTACGATTCCTTTTAATGATTTTTCTTTTTTTTTTACTCATCAAAACGAAATTATCATACCTTCTTTTTCTATCGATTACAATCTGTTACTGTTAATTTAATTAATTTTTTGTCGTCAACACATTATTTAATCAAGTCTTACAACGACAATACAAGCATTTATAAATTATTATAGTAAATTGATATAATTGAAATATTATTTTCTTCGACATTTGTAATTATCTTTCCATTAAAAGCTTTATCTATTATAAATTTATATTTCAAATAATTTAGTTCGAAGGTAATATAAAAATTTGTTATTATTAAATGTAAAGTAAAATTAAAAATGTAAAGTAAAGATGGAATTATATTGTTGAAGCTTTCAGCTAGCTTTTCAGTCAAGAAATTGTCGTACTTCACGTCGATGATCTTAGACAAAAGATATTACTAAGAAGATTCGATGGAGAGAATTTAGCCGCAAATTATGTCTTCTCGCGATAAGGAACTACGGGGTAATTCATTTCGTTGAAAGCACGTTATCTTATCTCAGCAAACTAACGACACCATATGAGGATTCGGATTACTTTATACGAGGGTTGCGTAACGTACGACAAAGAATATGATCGTCGATAATTAAATTAAAATGACAATGATTTGATTTTTGTGTCCAATCCTTCAATCTCAAAGATAACAATTTTTCATCTTATTATAATATTTATTTATATTTTTATTACGAGAAACACGTGAAAAGTAATATTCGATTAATTTATTTGAATAATTCTGTGTAGAATTCAATAATCTGTCGGATGCTACAGGTTGAACGCATAGAAAATCAATCGAGAAACCTTAGCCGGGGTGTATCACGAACTGAAGCCTGGGCTTGATCTAGTTTATTGCAGATATGGAAACTCGAAATCGAGATACAATAAAATATCTTACGAGCAACGTTGCTCCTATTTCTCGAGGGTTCATCCACGGTAAGGCCAGACGCATAAACCATAAAGACACATGTTACCTATGAATTTCATTGGTAAACGTACCGTTCGACCAATATATATATATATACATATGCACACAACTATATATACCACATACCAACCTATATTTATTTACGTGTACACCAAGAGGAAAGAATTTCACGGTATTATCCTCCATATGAAGAAACCAAATCGTGTTACTGTTCACGATTCTTTCCTTTCCAATGCGAATAATATTCGAATGACTCAGAGTGACGAAATGGAAATAACACCATGTATGACACATCGTTGTCGCTAACTTACGAACGATAAATCGAAAAAACGACGGAAACCTTTTTTTTTCAGACACCTTCGGTTAAACGAACTTTTGGTGAAATCAAGTGGAACAGGTAAACGACTTGGTCTACCGTACGACGTCGAGGTTCTTCTCTTCTTTTCTCGCAAATCTCGGAACAACAGAGTGGAAATATATGGTCTTTTTATTTTATTTTTTTTTTTTTTACGATAAACTGTAAATAAAAAGTGAAGAAGGATTTTGGTGTATCGTTTTGCTAAACGAGCGGAGTATTCATTGGTCTGGTTGAAATGGGTAGAGATCTGTCTCATCATATTGTCCTCGTACAAACTTTTTTTTTTAATTTCATTTCACTCCGTTTTTATTTTTTTTGTCGGGGGGAATTATTTTTTTTTTTTTGTTCACACGCCGGTGGTACTCGCGTCACGCATTTTTATGACAGATCATAAATGAAAGACTCTCGCCGGTGCGGGTAGCACGTGCCCTCGACGGAGACGTATCGTACATCGATGTCATAAAAATAATTTTGTAACGAAGTGCATAGCGTAGAACGTCGAAACGCGTTACGTTTCCAACCATTTCGGACTTGTTTGTCAGCACTACGTTCTCTCTCTCTCTCTCATGCCGAACGTGTGTGCACTCGATGTTACGCATCGATCACACCAAACGTAAACTTCCGACGCAGGTATAGAAAATATAATTCACACCGTTCGGGTCCCGCCCACGCTCCGAGGTTTTCCCTTTTTTTCTTTTTTTTTTAATGTTTTTATCCCGTAACACACGATATTCTTCAATTCGAATAGAGAGAAAAATGTAAATTGGTGTCGAACCAAAAAAATTATATAATAATAACGATTAATAATATTTTGATTTTAATTTTGACAACTACGTCGTCGAATAGAAAACAATTTGCAATCTCAATTGTGATATCAAAGTTAGACAAATTTAAAAAACGATTTACCTGTTCGATTATTCATACGATATAACAATTATTATACGTCTTCGTGTATCATATTAATCGATCGGAACTTGCGAAAAGAAAAAAGAATATAAATTATAAAATATTACTTACGAATAATATAAACGTTATATCATATAATGCAAATTACTTTTTGTTCCCTTTTAATTCGTATATACGCGTGATAATTAATTCTCGGTTGATCGCGTACGGATAGATCGGATTCGATGGAAAATGTTTGAAAAATTCGTTCGAGTGTTAGACCGTGAATCGATATTTACAGGTAGAGGAGAGACTCGCGTGGCCATTCGAAATGGAAACAATTTTCTACTATATTATCTTATACGAACAGCATCAGCAACACCAATACAACCAAACAAGTACAAATACCAACATCAACGGCAGAGTAGCAACAGCAACACCAGAACCCAATACTAAAAACTACTTTAAAACAGTCGCTACGCTTTATCGTCATTCATGATCGAAATATGCGATATTCGGTGGGGCGCGCATTTGTCAAGCTTTAAAGCTGAGCGCACTTTTGCGACTTTATCACTTGGTGGACCGGGTGCTGCTGCTTCTTTCTCGCCCTTTTACCGCGTTTTCGAAGCGGACTCGTCGACGAGACGCATTAGCGATATTGAAAAAGCTCACACGCAGGCGCGTGTTAGGCGAATGCGTAACACGTGAACTTTTCTATACCCTTCCCCCCACCCACCCTTCCACCCCTTCCCACCTGTCTCTCTCATCCTCACACTTTTGCTGTTTTCCTTTTTTTTAGAACGAATCCCCAAACTTACTCTCGCGTTTACTCTTCACGGTTATACCAAGAGAAGAAGAGAGTGGGGGAGTGAAAAAGAGAGAGAGAGAGAGAGAATGAGAGTAGAGCACAGCAACTTTTTCGCGAGTCAAAAGACGAAGAATAAATACGAACGCAAAGCGACTCGAGAGTCGACGCGCCGACGCTTTCAAAGGGTCGATTCTCTGATTAAAGGGTACTTTCCTAGGGTTTGCCAAGTATTCGCGTCTCTCCTAGAAATACCTTGCCATTTTTTTCCCTACTCCGACAAAGCCTCCGATAAGAGCACGCTCTTCTCTCTCTTTCTCTTTCTCTATTTTCCTCTCACACCTTACTAAAAACCCGAAGAAACATATTTTTAAAAATAATAATACACCGCAATGAAAGAAGGAAAAGAACAAAAAAAAATAGAAAAAAATACGCTCGACTCTTTTTCGTCTTTTTTTTTTTTTATTACACGGTTTTGAAATAACACGGTGCGCGAGGAGAAAAAATTGTTTCTCCGTTTTTTTCTCTTTTTTTTTTCCACGCGATTTATTTTCCCTTAATTCGAATTAAAATAGCTTTTTTTCTTTTTTTCTCTCTCTGTCTTCAAAACCTACGCGTAATTATTTTCAAATAGTAAAATACGTATCTGAATTGTATAGTTTGTAGAAAAGAAATAAAGGAAAATAAATTTATTTTGTTTGCGAAGCATATCGCGAAAGATTTAATTCGTAACTTCGAATGAATTCAATAAGCTGTTACCATTTACTAGAAATCTCTCGGCCTGTCTCTCTCTCTCTCTCTCTCTCTCTCTCAATAAGCTGTTACCATTTACTAGAAATCTTCTCTGGCTGTCTCTCTCTCTCTCTCTTCTCTCTCTCTTTCTATATAATTGTCATTAATTTTATGTTTTTAACCTAGGTCGTTTAGTTTGCTAACAGAGCTCTTCTTCTTCTTCTTCTCCTTCTTTTTTTTTTCCTCTCTCTCTCTCACTCTCTCACTCTCTCTCTCTCTTTCTCATTTCATCTCTCTCTTTAACGAAGTTCTACTTTTTATAAGCTTTTAAAGTTTCCTTTCTTATTTCTTCTTATCATGAAAACGTTAGAATATCTCAGAATATTACGAATTGGTTTAATTTGTTTCAACTAAGGTTTCGACATTTATTATATCGAAATTGATTATACGAATATTGAAATATAAAATTTGAAAAGAAATTTTCCCATTTTATGTAAAAGAAAAATATTAAGAAATACAAATTATAGAGAAATTAATTCATTTTTACAAGCGCATTAAAAATAATATCTAAGAATATTAATAAAATTAAGTGTGTATAATTTTTCAACGAAAAAGGCTACAATATTTAATATCATCAAAATAATAATAATAATCATAATAAGTACTCTCGCTTGTAGAAGAAATTTCAAAATAATGAAAGACCTTGGGAAGAAAAAAAGAGAGGAAAAAAAAAAATCATTTAAAAAATGTTGATTATTATGAGTCGAAAAATGGCGAGTTTTCCAACCATGGATAAAAATGATTATTACGACGGTGGTGTACCCATTGAATGCGATAAATTATGAGAGACTGATAATAATTATTATAATGGAGTAGCAGGTGCTACAAACCGTTCGTAATTCGCGCGATGCGTTTTAAACAAATGAGCCTCCCGTTTAATTTGTCGACTTGCACGTACCGTACAATCGGTCATTAAGGAGAGAGAAGTCGTCTCGTGTAGGTTTTATCATGATAGACGCCATATGGAAAGAAACGTTGTCCGGGGGGGAGGGGGGGGAGGATGGGGGTTCGTTAGTTGACGAGCGACGTTCACTTTACTCTGCACCCCTTCTTCGTGCTTGTACGATCCACGTGTCGGGAGTAGGAAAAAAAAAAGCAAAAGAAAGAAAGAGAAAGCAAAAGGAAAAAAGAAAGAGAGAGAGAGAGAGAGGAAAAAAAATGATAGAATCCCTCGTCGTCGTCGTCGTTGTCGTCACTTTTTTTTCTTTCTATTTAATTGCAACTACTATATAAGTCATGTTACTTTTGTTACGGCATGTACATAGGAAAACACGATACAATTTATGAGCATTATTATTTAGTTATATTTTAAGTGTGTTTTTATTCGTTAATATCTTTATGATCGTATTTATTTTTTAATGAAAATAATAAAGAAAGAAGGAAGGAAAGTAATATATAACGATGATTGAAATGACGGTTTTAATAAAAACTGTGTTAGAAATCCTAAATTTTTATCTATCCTATTTGTAATTCTCATAAATAAATTGTGCAATTATTTACATAATGCTTTGATCTCCTCTACACGTTATTATTATTATTATTATTATTATTATTATTATTATTATTATTATTATTATTATATAATACTTGTAGATAGATGGGAAAATTAATTTTAATTATATTAACAAAATATGAATGCAGAGCAGTTGAAATTATTAACGCGGGCCAAAAACTAATTAACTAAATGATTGAAGTGTAATTATTAATTGCGGACGTAGCCTTTCTCTCTTTTATATTCCCCCCCCCTCTCTCTCTCTCTCTCTCTCTCACTCTCTTTATTGCTTTCACATAGATTTTATTTTCCTGTTCTATTTTATCCCTTGGATCAAAGCTCAAACGAATGAAAGGGGAGAGGTCTTGTGAAACAATCCATATCGATGAGACACAACAAACGGTTATTAAATAATTCTACGATATTAAATATTTTATAATAATAAACAATACGATTGTGTAATATCGTATAACATATGGAAAATTAATTGACGATCTTAAAAACAACGAAAGAACAAACTTTTTTCAAGTGTAACGTGGTCAAGAAGAAAGAGGAGTTACTGTACGTGTGACGACAAGCTTGTGTAAGTGTATAAAACATTAAAAACAATTTCAATTTACAAATAAGATAATATTCATCTAATTTTATCCAATTGATTAACAATACTTTCCTAATGAATTTCTTTAATTCAAATTATTAGGTTTTCTAAGATATATGTGTGACGACAAGCTTGTGTGCGTGTATAAGACATTAAAAACAATTTCAATTTACAAATAACAAAATATTCATCTAATTTCATCCAATAGATTAACAATACTTTCCTAATGAATTTCTTAATTCAAATTATTAGGTTTTCTAAGATATATGTGTGACGACAAGCTTGTGTGCGTGTGTATAAGACATTAAAAACAATTTCAATTTACAAATAACAAAATATTCATCTAATTTTATCCAATTGATTAATAATATTTTCCTTATGAATTTCTTTAATTCAAATTATTAGGTTTTCTAAGATATATGTGTGACGACAAGCTTGTGTGCGTGTGTATAAGACATTAAAAACAATTTCAATTTACAAATAACAAAATATTCATCTAATTTTATCCAATTGATTAACAATACTTTCCTAATGAATTTCTTTAATTCAAATTATTAGGTTTTCTAAGATATATGTGTGACGACAAGCTTGTGTGCGTGTATAAAACATTAAAAACAATTTCAATTTACAAATAACAAAATATTCATCTAATTTCATCCAATAGATTAACAATACTTTCCTAATGAATTTCTTTAATTCAAATTATTAAGTTTTCTAAGATATATCACTTTATAGTTTGATAATCATCTTATTTATCTCATATATATTTTAATTTGTATTTATTTTTATTTATATATGTATATGTATGTACGTTTGTATAAGATGTTTATAACTTCCTTTCTTTTTCTCTTTCTTCTTTCCCATTCTCACACTGTTTCTATTACACTTCTTTATGTTATAAAACAAAAGAAATAAACTTACATTGGCAGGTATTAAAAGATAAAAATGTGAACCTGATTATTTGACTGAATGTATTCTTGCTGGACTCTTCCAATGCTGGAAAATCTGAAAAAAAAAGTACAAAATAAGATTGCATTACAACACAAAAACTATAATAAGAATAAAATCAAATATATGAGTGTTGTGTACGTAGGTGTATATGTGTGAGAATTTTTTATTTTTATTTATTTTTATTTATACATGCATATGTGTGTTTCCCCTTTTTATACTTTTTCTATTACACTTTTCTATGTTATAAGAGAAAAGAAATAGATTTACCTGGACGAATATGAAGAAGATAAAGATGTTAACACGATTATTAGACTGAATATATGTATTCGTGCTGGTCTCTTCCAATGCTGGGGAATCTGAAAAAAGTACAAAATAAGATTGTATTAGTACAATATATAAAAAATCGAATATAAATGAATGAATATAAGAGAAATTGGAAAAAATGTTGTTGTATTACTACATATAATCATTCATTAGTTTTATTTAAATTAATTAAGATTCATTCATCCTATTTTTTATTTCATATTAGATTTTAATATTCATGTATATATAATTAAACAGTCTATTATATATTAATAATATTTTTCAATTTTTTCTGGTTATATTAATCATCTTATTAAACTTCTCTTTACTCTCTTGGATGCATTTGATGCAACTAGACATGATGCAACGCATGAAGAACAGTAAAATTTAATTTATTTCACTACCAGAAATGATTTAAAAAGCATTTTTATGCTCAACATATTCTAGATTCTTAGGAATAGTATAATGTCTTAATGATATTTCAATATATATGTGCATTGTAATTAGTTAATCAAAAATTAGAGATAAATTTAACAATTATTTTTGATAATTTTAATCTAATAATTGATATATATATATATATATATATAAATATACTTATTGATTATCTAAATTTCCTAGCAATCTAATACATTTAATATATATTTTAATATGCATATTCCATTTCTATTAGACTTATAAACAATTCAAAATAACATTTGATTATTATTTTTTAAAATAATTTCAATCTAAAAATCAATAGAAAGACACATAGAAATAAATAAAAGTTTATCATTAAAAATACAAAACAATAGATCAACAAAAAATTTACTAATTTTATATAATAATTATAAAACTATAGATTTAAATTATTAATTTTAATTATTTAATTTAAATTTAATTAATAATAAAGTAATAAAAATATATAATATATATTAAATAATTAATTAATATATTAATGATCATATAAGTAACTATTTAATTAATACATATATTATAATGTTGGTAATAGATTTATATCACACGATACATTCTTATTCTATGTTTTTTTATTTGTAAGCGTTTATTTTCTTACATGCGTACTTACTTTTTATTTTTATGTGTAGTAACGATCTATACGGTTGAACGTACGATATACGAATGAAAGAAGAAGAAGGAAGACGTGAGGAGAAGAAAGACAAAGCCGAACGTTAGCTATGTTTATATTCCTCAACGAATTCCGGTAAAGTCCTTGATAGAAGTACACATAGAAAAACATTCCCCAACGACTAGCTATGCTTACTAGCTATGTTTACTAGGAGGGGAGAGGTGACTCATACATACGATACATCTTACTTTGTCTTTGAACGCGATACAGGTAAGACGTAACGATTTTGCTCTCCGTGTTAACATTTAATATGCGTAATTAAATAATATTTTATTACAAAATTTGATATCTAATTAAATCTCATTTAATTTACAGATTTATGCAGTCATAATCGATGCTGTGAATGCATTAAAATTAGGTAAGAAGATCTATGATCAAAATTACAAGATCACATATTTTTTTATAGTTTCAACAAGATGTTTATATCATAATCTCATTTTTTTTATGGTTTCAGAAAGACGTTGGCCATCATCCAATTCTTTTCATCGTTTTAGAAAGATGTTTACTATTGTTCCATTGACATTCTACTAATTGGTGGTAAAAAATACAACCACATACATACATTTAAATATTTCTTTTTTTTTTCTTTAATTTTAGGAATATATTAATTTCTAAATGGATGTCAGCAATCTCCCAGTGGTGAGATCCGGTAATCGATATTGCTTACGGTGTCCATAGAATTTGTATGGTGCAACGTAAGCACTGTCGAGCCAATAGCTGACGTTCGGTGCATTAGAAAATTTTAACTTCTCGTTTCTTTAATTAATTTTACTATAAATGAAATGATTTATTGAATTAATTATATTTAATTACACGTTGCAATTGTTGTTTAAATTTTATTATTTTAAATTCACTTTATTTATTGTGGTATTAAATTCACATAAATAATTCAAGACACGTTTAATTGATTCTAATTAATTGTTCAATTGATTTTTTATAAATATTGTACCTTGTTTAGTTTTATACTAATGCTATATCTATTCTTTACTATAGGTATTAACGCAATTGGTATACTTCTGTAAAAATAACCATATCGCGATGAAATTTATTCTTTGAAAGATAGAATGCAACGCGATATTTGTTCGTTTGTATTTTATCTTATTTTTTATATAGTTTACAAGTTTGTGGTTACAGCTATTGAATAATTTTTTGTATTAATAATTAAAGCATATAAAAATAGTAGCACGATTTCAGAATTTTTGGAATACGTAGTTTAAATAATTGAATTATAAAACAATTAATATATTTTTTATTTGTAACGTAATAAATAAACAGAAGTACGCTACGACTTGCTTTAACTAAACTTTGATTTACAGAGCTTCAGTTGCGATTGCGGGCAATGCAATCTTAGAGTCAATTTGTTTCGAAAAATGTTGCATTTTTTGTATGCAATCGTATAGATTGCTTTAAAAGTAATTCAATCGTAATTTAAAATCAATGCAAGAATTTGTTAAAATATTCTTGTTAAAAAAACAATTTGCTCGGTACGCGGTTAGAATCATTAACACACTTTCGGCCAATTCGGTAGAAGAGGATTTGCGTTTCGATTAAAATATTGTCATGGTCGAAAGTGTGAATTAACATCTTTATTTCTTCTGGATCATCTTTATCAACGAATCTGGGGCTTCGTCTGGATAAATCAACGGTTAGTATTATCTTCTAATCTTAATTATTACTTCTCACGCATTCATTTTTTAAATCGTCATTGTTTTTATTCATGTTTTTCATTCATGAAAAATCTTTTGAATGATATGAAACATAATTAATTTTATTTTTTATTTTTAATTACAGATTACTCATCGATTCAACGATTCAACAATTCAACGATACATCGATTCAACAAATCAACAATTCATCCAATTTAAATCAACTTTACATCTTTATTTCTTCTGGATCATCTTTATCAACGAATCTGGGGCTTCGTCTGGATAAATCAACGGTTAGTATTATTTTGTAATCTTAATTATTACTTCTCACACATTCATTTTTTAAATCATGGTTGTTTTTATTCATGGTTCTCATTCATGAAAAATGTTTGGAATGATATGAGACAAAATTAATTTTATTTTGTATTTTTAATTACAGATTAATCATCGATTCAACGATTCAACAATTCAGCATTCAACAATTCAACAATCAACAATTCACCATTCAACAATTCAACGATTCAACATTCAACAATTCAACAATTCATCCAATTTAAATCAACTTCACGACATCGTTCAACCAACAGCGAGGGGGACGAGTGTTTTGGAGCCATCGCAGAACTTCTACTGCCAATTGTTCAGTTTCATTTTTTATTTTATTTTTATGGTAACAATTGGTAACGAGTGAGTGAACAAATTTAAAGTTCCTCCAGTGACCCAATCATGCCGAGGATGAAAGTTCCAATATCGGTACGGGTTCCTGGTTGTATTCGTAGATGTGTCTTGTCCAAAACGAGCATAAGCGACCGTGAGTAAAATCTATGGTTTTGCTCACGAGTGATTCCCAATATATGTGATTTTTATACATGTGATTTATTTAGATTAGGCCAGGGTCTTCTTGTTTCATCGGTTTCAATTCACTTAATTAACACTGCAATTAATTATTATACTTATTTTTTCTTTTTACATATTTAATCGTGTTAGTAATGGTGAAATCGAGCATTAATTTACTCGATTTCGTGCCAATAAAAAGCATGTAAAATATTTTATATGCATTGCTTCGCATTTAGTTTTTCAATCGTGATTAGTTTTTCAACTGTGATTAGTATTTCAATCGTGATTTATCTCGATATATCGATATTTCGATATTGTTATCAATAAATGAACAAGAAGACAAACAAAATTCGCGAACGGATAGATTCTGGCAATTAAGTGGTGGTTTAAAACCCAGTTCTTTAATTAGAACAGCCATTTAGTGAAAGAGTCGTCCGAGGTTTTTAAGAAATATCCATCTTTTGTCACCGTTAGAATCACTCTACACTGCACTACCTCGAAACAGTATTATATATTAATATAATATAAAACGTTTCTTATGGGGTATTTTTTTTTTTTTCATTCACTTGCTTAAGTCATTATTCACCAAATGACTTGTAGAGTCCTTAATCCGTTTAGATGAATTCTTACAAAAATGTTTTTTCATGTATATATGTATGTTAATTATGTATTTTTAGATCAGGATTTTCAGCCTAATATACTAATTCCCCTTTTTCTCCCCCCTATGCACTCTTCGTTCTCATCGATGCGTGTTACCCAGGTGTTGCACGTATGGGTGAGAAAAAGTTAGCATGGGTTATTAGTTATTAAGTTTTCCTTTGGCGGCTGTCATTGTGTTAGTGATTGCACGATGTACTTTACACCAGTGTGTGCGTATCAGGTAATGTGTACTGTACATCGTTTCGCGAAAGTTTTTTATTAATGCATCATTCAATATTTCAATAAATACTTGTACAGTCACGTATGACATGTATTTGTATTTTTATACTTATATAAAATTTTTCTTATTTTTTTTTCCTAATCGTTTTGAATAGTAGAGTTTTCACATTTATTTGTGGAAATTTAACAATACTTGTATCATATTAGTATGCAGATATATACTAGTATGTACCAGTATTTTTGCTTTAGTTATTATTGCAATAATCATTAGCCTTGGCAGACGATTACAGCATTCGGTACGTACTCCCATTAGCATATAAGTTTAGAAAACGTGGTTGAACTAGGGTGTCGGAGGTGCCCCGGGGCATGCTCTCTAGTTTAGGTTTTTTGCACCCTGGTGGTATGTGAGTACAGATCCAGCGTGGAATGATTGTGTTGGTGTGTCTGTTTGCACTTTTAAATATAGGTTGATAGGCAGGCAGGTAGCATACTTTTCTGAGTGTATGTGAATACTTTAATTTTAAGTAGGTAAGGACCGGGTACGGCACTGGGTTTGCTTCCATTCAGGGTGGACATTCCTGCCTCCGGGGTTTCGGCTAAGTGTCAGCAAATTTTTACACTTTTCATTATACCTTTTCTCTCCATTTTTTTGCTGATACTATGCATTAAGTTAAGATAATTGTATCAAGCAGTTCAAAAATACTTTGCAAACAATGAGAACATTAGATAGATCACCCAATATCTTTTGAACTTAGCAAAGGATTTTGAATTAGTTTTGATACTTAGTTTTTTAAGTATATTAACATTTGCACTTCGCGATTTTTAGTAATATACTTCTTAATGTTAGAAATAACATAAACCCACTCGAATAAAATGGGAATATTACAGTTGTTGTAATTTTTTCTTTTTATCGAAACATTATTCACCTTTAATGTGCAACGTGTTAATCCTAGTTTTTAATAGGTTCATCATTCAAAAAAATATATCTGCTGGAGCATTCGATTAAATGTGCTTGTGTAGTTGCGTACGATCATTGAATTCTTTCGAGTCCATTGATCGTCCACAGGCTAGTGTGATTAATTTACGGAATTAATTCAATATTTTTTTAATCTATTACACATTCATTTTTTTAATTTTTTTTTTACAAATAAATAAATAAATAAATAAATATTGTGTTAGAAAAAATCGAGACGCACTTAGGTAGGAACGCAGTTGAGTTTGCGTGTTGGGATTCGTCAGTGGCGTGGTGCAGTTTGGGATGATGCATTTATGAACTTTGTCATATTTCAGTGGTTATATTATTTAGGATAAATCGATACTGTACGTTGCAAGCTCTTACCTCTCGTTAGGTTAAGTAAGAATAAAAACAAAAACAAAAACAAAAAAAAATACCAGCGTAAAAAACCTGCGGAAATAAAATTACTAATAACTGTGTTGATTCCTTCCCAATTTTCTTTCAGCTTAATATCAAATGCGTCTCGTATAATAAAATAAGTTTTATTAAACACGAGGGTTTGAGTCTTGTCGCGTATGGTGAGAACAGGTCGGGATTAGGTCGGTTTAGCTCAGGGACGATTTCATTCTTTTGATATAATCCACTGAAGTGTGCCAATTTTTGTGATGTATTGTTTCAAACGGTAGGGCGTTTTTTGACACGTAATTCTTTTCTTGCGTCGCACGTAGGGAATGCTCCATTGCAGTGGTCAGAGCACGAAGCAAAGAAGAGGCTAAATGCCGAAGAGGCCCCCACAAATTGTGGTATCAAGTGGGCAACTATTCGACTACGAGTTATTTTTCAAAGGATATCTTTGATAACCCTTCGATCAATAGTTCGTGGTCATATCAAAATCCCTTTTTCTACCCCTTTATCACGTTGTCACTTATGCTCGTTGTAGTATTAGTTATAAGTTGTTCCTGAATGGAGATGATGGACCATTCCATCTCCCAACGCTGTCCCACACTCGCGTTCGTGAAAAATTAGAGTCTTTTAAATACTAGAATCAAGATTTTGCTATTTTTATTTAACTAATAGAGTCATTGCATTTTTTTTATTTAATTAAAAATCGAGTCATTGCAGTTTTCTTATTTAATTAAAAGTCGAGTCATTGCAGTTTTCTTATTTAATTAAAAATCGAGTCATTGCAGTTTTCTTTTTAATATAAATTAATAGTCGAGTCATTTTGCATTTTTTAGGTATATAAATTAGAGTTTTGTCTTTGATATTTTGCATTAAATTAGAATCACGTTCGTTTAAATTGTGTGGACGTCCATGGATTGCTGCAGCTTGCACAAATAGTGCATTTGGATACAACGATGGAAGAAGAGGACATTCTTGCATTCAAGAATGCAGATAAGGATACAAAGTAAATGATTCATCATTCAGAATGATTCAAATTGAATTAATAATCACATTTATCAAAATATATAATGAGTAAACATTTTAAATATTTTAATATCATTTCAATTCATTTCAATTTTTTTCTAATATAAAATATAATAATTTATTAAATATATATAATATTTTTTATGTAATATATTTTTTATTGCATTCAAAAAGTTACAAGATTCCTCTTTCCACTTTGCTTCACATAGTATTTTACCCTAATTGCACATTTTTTTTCTTGATAATATGATAGTTGATTTTTATTTTAAATAGTAACAAATTAAAGAAAAAACTTTTTGAATCATTCTGATTAAATGCACTGAGAAGTGCATATGAAAATCGCAGTAAGTACATGACAGCACTGAAAAGTGCATATGAAAATCGCAGTAAGTACATGACAGCACTAAATAGTGCATATGAAAATCGCAGTAAGTACAAAAATACCTGCTAAATGCAGATGGAAATACCTGCTAAATGCAGATGAAAATACAGTAAGAATATACATTTCTCATTCAGAATGATCAAAAATGAACGAATGAATGCATTAATAAAAGTACTTAATAAATAAATATTTAAAATATATAAATCTTCATAATATTTTTTTTTAAACGCAGAAATTTATCTAATAATAATTAGAAAATTTCATTTTAATCTATATATAATAATTGATTTATAATTACATAGTGCAAATTAATGAGAAAGTATTTTGAATCATTCTGATTAGAAAAGTATAAGTCTTGCTAAATAAATGAAATAAAACGAATGGCAGCCAGCACTTATCAGTGCATATTGATATGCCTGGCATATACATTTTCACTCCAAAATTTTTTATGAATAAATACCAAATGAAAGAATTAATAAGTTCATAAGAGAGAGTAGGAGAAAGTATTTTTACTGCACATAAATATTTAAAGACAGATTTTATAAGAGATGTATGGAGGAGAAATAATGAGTAATATTAAGATGATTTTTTAAATACATTTTTTTATTTATTATATACAAAAGTAGAAAGATAATTTTTTTGGAGTAAAAGTGTATAGTCTTGGTATATAAATGAAGTAATTTAAAAGAGGCTTGCCTGCACTTGAAAGTGCATCTAAAAATCGCAGTAAGTACAAACATACCTGCTAAATGCAGATGAACGAAACTGCTAAATGCAGTCGAACGAAACTGCTAAATGCAGTCGAACATACCTGCAAAATGCAGATGAACATACAGTAAGAATATACATTTCTCATTCAGAATGATCAAAAATGAATGAATGAGTGCAGTGATAAAATTAATAAATAAATATTTAAAATATTTAAATCTTCATAATATTTTTTTGTAACTAAAGAAATTTATCTAATAATAATTAGAAAATTTTATTTCATAATCTATATATAATAATCGATTTATATTTACATAGTGCAAATCAATGAGAAGCTATTTTGAATCATTCTGATTAGAAACGTATAAGTATTGCTAAGCGAATGAAAATACACGAAAGTACAGCCAGCACATGCGAGTGCATATAAATATATGTCAAAGATGTGCATTTTGATTCTAAAATTATTAACAAATAAATATGAACTTTGCATGAGAAAGATTCGAAGAAAGTATTTTCATTAAATATATGTATAAATAAAAGTTTTATAAGAAATGAAATTGGAGAGAAATGATATAAAAATCATTCGATTATTTTTACACAGATTTTTTTATAATAGAAGAAATTATTTGATTGGAATAAAAATGCATGAATCTTGATATACAAATAAATCTAATTAAAAGGCTGTCCCACACTCTCGAGAGAGTGTGGATTATTATGAATAAGTTGATAACAGGGACCCCAGGCTTGTATACGGGATTGTAAATGCACCTGGGGATTATCAAGCTTGTAGATTTTAACTTGGAATAATCTTACCCTACTATTTTATTTTTCTATTTTTTTTACGATCATAAAGAGTATTTGTTTACATTTTTTTATATATATATATATATTTTTATTCTAAATATCTGGACTAATCTGATTAGTCCAATTAGTTAGAGTCAATCACCCGTCTTATTAATATTAAAAATTACTCACATTATTCCGGTTAACAATCTATGAGACTTGATTAGCTTAGAATCTGTTAAAGCAAGCAGTAGCAATTAATTAATTATCAATATTGTTTCACTGTTCAATTAATATTTTTATATATTGCATTTCAATTTTTCTTCTTTTAAGATTTCATATTGCATTGTGTACACTTTCATTCATATTTATTTAAAATACGTGCTTTGAAAATTGTGAAATTGTATTATTATTTTTTGTGTTTTTTTATAGTTTAATAGAAATAAAAAAATATCTTGTATATAAATGATTTAATATATACATCAGGCATTCGATGTAATTGTATACTTAGCGTTAATATAAATTTAATTGGATAAGAGATTTATGTAATCTATCGATCAAATGTAGATTTGATCTCGTTATGGTTATGGTTATGGGGATATGCGTAATTGCGTACGCATTATGTAATACGACGCATGGTGCAATATTTTAAATATTTTTTTTTCCTTTTAAAGCGGTATTAATTAATTTTATAAATATTGTGATATATTCACAATTGTCTAAGTTTTTCATAACGTGTCTTGAATAATGTGTTATGTGTATTGATAATTGTATTAATCAATTAATAATTTTGTATGGAATTGAAACATTTTTTTTATTAATATAATGATATATTTAAAAAAATGCATAAATAAAAGACATGCATTTTTTCGTATTCACTTCTATTTAAATATGGAACACATTTTCTAATGCATCGAGAATTCGGAATTTTACAATGTTCGCTTTTCGATCATTTAAATTTTTTACATTTTTTCGTGAAATTTCATGGCTCATTAAATAATTCAAATGAAAAATTTTTGGTCATAGATTTTACATTGAATTTCATTTTACCACACATGCCCTTTTTATCTAGTTTTTTGTTACAGAAGTGGAATAAAAAAAAAGCCAGGAGACAAAGAATAGTGGCAAGATCGATTCCAATGTTTCTTGTTTTGCTGTGTTGTCGTAGTAGGGTGGTGTTGGTTTTTTTATCTTAATGTATGAATGTATGAATGTATGAATGTATGAGTGTATTTATGTGTTAAAAATTTTCATTGATTCTTTTTTAATTATAAATTTTTGTAGATTGTTTCTGTTCACAGGTAGCAATATTGTTAATAGCATCTGAAGAGGATTAGTCGTAGATAGAATTATAAATTAGATTATAAGATAATAAGATAAATAATAATAAATAATGCAACAAGTATTTTTTAAATTATTTTAATCTTAGAAAAAATAAAAATATAAATTTAATAATTATGAAAATATTTTTGTGGATCCCACGAGAAATTAAAATATTTTTATCAGGTTTTAAATAATACGAGGAGTATTTTTCATAACATTACGAATTTTTATTATTATTAAAATAATATTCAATTGTAAGTTTCAGTCAAATGTAAATCAGAACGTTTACACTTTTGTGTTTGCTTAGTAGAAACTTGCGTTTGTTTAATAGGAACTTGCGTTTGTTTAGTAAAAACTTGCGTTTTATATTATTTGAAGTTTCAACTGAATCTACGTCAAAGCGTTTACATGTTTGCGTTAATTTAGGATTGTAAATCGGGTAGGTAGGTCGATTTAAAACGATGTTCCAAATTTTTTATCTAACTTAAATAATAAGTTAGATGAAAAGATTGGTAACTCGTTTTCCGTGTTGAATTTATAAAAAAATCTTTTTAATAAATGACTAATGAAATAAATTTATTAACAAAATAAATATTAAAGTAGAGTCTTAGCCCGTGGGTCTCCAAACACAGCAACCTCCCAGCGGTGAGACCTGGGTCGGTATTACTTGCGATCTATCCAAATCTAATAGTAAACTATGTAACGCAAGTACTACCGGGCGAATGGCTGTGCTAAATTCAATCTAAATTTATTTACATGTTTGATTATTATCCATTTCCTTTTGGTCCTTCTGACACATTTGTTTTTTTTTAAATAATCAAATGAAACATAAAACATTGAAGAAGTATCACTTCAGTCGTATGCAGATGCCAATAAAGAAGAAGAAGATAACATCAAGAAGAAGAAGATGACATCAAAAAGAAGAAGATGACATCAAAAAGAAGAAGATGAACTCAAGAAGAAGAAGACATCGAAACGTTTCATTAACAGAATCCTCCCTAATTGTTATAATTCTATCTTTGTATGGCTTGTATTGAATATATCGTATCGAGTATTGAACGTATTTCAAACCGCAATATCATCAGGTGGACTCTCCTCAAATTCGAGCCGAAATAATTAGAAGTGATGACTATAGATATCAAGTATTGAAAGAGTGAGAGAGATAGGAAGATCCTTTGGTTTCTCTTTTAGATCGTTCGATCGTTCATTGACATTGAAAGATAGATAGAGATGGAAGAGTAGAGGGATAGACAACATGTATACATATATATATAGAAAGTGGGGTGAGTTCGGGTGAAAATAGGGTGGGCGAGCACGCGAGCAACGAATTTGGGGTGCGGAACGTAACAAGCGTAGCTAACGAGCTACGGCAGATTTTATGGGCAGATGGAGATGATGCGATATCCGCGATTGATGCCGCGTATGCTATGGAATAGGGGTTGCTAGTACGAAGATTCTACCACCTATCCTCCAAGTAGGGTTTCCTCGGCAATGAGACGGATTTGCACAACAACATCCTCTTATTATAACGCCACGCGAGAGTTGCAACGAACCGCAACGAGTACCGCAGCTTTGGCTCTCGCTACTATCCTCTCGATATTACCAGTGTTATCTCGGAATTATTCTACCTTTGTCCTTTATATCTATCTTATTTTGAAAGATAAAAATAATGGTTGTTAATTTTGAAACTGGCCTAACTCCATTCTTGGTAAGAAAACGCATATTATTCACTTAATAATTGCCATTATTTTAATAGCAACTGTAAATTTAACACCTTTAGATGCACTCAAGCAACATAACTCATTGTTATTCTTTACGTATATTTTTAATTGCATTGAAATGCAAACCTTTAAATATCTCAATTTAAGGTTAAATGGAGTTAGGCCACTTTCAAAATAAACGGCTCATATATATATCATTAAAATCATTTTTAAAGTACTTTATTACTTGAACCAGATGACGCATTTTCGTAATATTGAGTCAAGGAAAAAGGTTTCTTCGTGTTTTACCGATAGTTTGTTTTAGAATAATATAACTCTGTTAACATTAATCGGATTTGAAAGCTAACATATCAGAGGGTATAATTAGAATTAAAATTCAATTGCAATATTTATTTATTCAGGAGATTATTCTTTTTGAGGGGTAGGGGATGATGGTGAAGGATATTTAATTTTTTATAGGTAGCAGAGTAAAAACGTTTTCCTCGAACCGATATTTAAAAAAAAAAGAAAAAAACAAAAAAAAAATACAACGCAAGTTCCATTTACTCGGGTAATTTAATAATTGAAAAAATACTCGTTTCAATTTTATTACGTTGTTCTTGTTTTCTCTTTATACACATTTATACGATTTTAATTATTTAAAAAAAAAAAACAAAAAACGAGATTAAAATCACGAGAAGCTTAATCAGTCTCTAACGCGTTATCACGAAACTTCGCTTATCCAATGTTATCTCGGACTAAATCGTATTCGTTTAGTTTAGAGTTCGGACATGTAGACAAAATGTTTGTATATGCGTGTGCGTAGTAGACAGGGATGAACGAGCTCGCACGTGCGTATTAAAGTCGGATGTAGAAAAAGAAAAAAAAAGAAAAAAAAAGGTCAATTTGACGAGGGTCCGCCTGGTGTGCTGCGATATGTCCATCATCAGGCTCCGAAACGTGAGCACGATGCATGGTTCGAACTTATTTTATATAGGAACAATATAGAAATAGACAAAGATTGATATGAATTTAAACGAATATTCAAATATATATATATATAATAAACGTTGATTAATATTAAATTAAATTACATTAATCTCGAGTAAGAAGAATAATTTAGGGAATAATAAATAACATTAAACATTAGCGCGTATCCATTAAACCGAGTTAATCTCGAATAAAGTGGAAATAACGTTGATTTAGAATTATTAGTCCTCGTTAATCGCAATCGTAAAATCTTGTATAACTTGGAACGGGGAGTCTTAATTACTACGAAGTACAGTAGGTACGGGTCAGATAATTGTAGGTTTCTTTTCTACACTCATTTGCGAATATATACTCCTGTTACTTTTCCTATTCCTTCTTCGATTGTTCACGGTTCCTCGATGAAGCGGAAAGTTTCGTGGGTCTGGTTGCCCTGCCTGAGGGGGATGTTCTAGTGTGCGATAAAGATTAAAGAAAAAAGAAAAGAAAAGAAAGAAAGAAAGAAAGAAAGGAAGGTAGCGCGAAGGTTCCTGCTATCAGATATACGGAAACAAAGGTTGGTAGAACCTCGAGTGAATTCCATGAGTGGGTCCACCCTTCAAAGACTGAAGAAAGGTTTAGATGGTATCCTTTGCTCGTTGCCGCATCGTCCAGGAGGGTGGTAGCGATGTTGTTAGCGATGATAGCAACGACGCGACGTTTCCTACTCCTCTACCTACCTACCCCCTGCCCGTACCTTTTTCTCCTCCCGCTACCGGACACTTTTCATTAGCTTCTCTTTTGTTCTATGGATATTGCTTTCACCAGTCCACTTTCATTTAGCCGCGTAAGAGAGAAGAAGGATTATAGTTACTCCTTGAAAGAATCACCGAACCGTCCAACGACAAAGATTAACAACAAAAAAAGCCGACCTTTCGATCGTCCCTGTGTCTCCTTGTTTCTATTCAAAAGAATAATAGAATTCTTTTCGTCATTACTTTTCTTTATTTCTTTATTTCTTTATTTCTTTCTTCATTTCTTATCATTTCTAAGCTTTTCTAAAATCAATCTCTCATTTCTAATATCTTTAATTAATAAATATAAAGTGATCAGAGTAGGCATGAAATGATTTTTCATTTAAAATTGATCCGAAACGAGAGACACATCAGTGGTGGATTGTTTTTCATTAATTTTTATTGATATTAACCCTTTGCACTCGAGCGGCGCCGATACGGCGCCCGGCTGATTTCAAGTTTCATTAAATATCACAACAAAACTAATTACAGAGTGTAGTATTCATCAAAGTTTGTTTATTTCGACATATAAATGAATAAATTGATGATATTTTATTATTTCTATACGCTTGTTTGATTATAAATGTTTTTAAAGTACCTGTCTAAAATGTCTACTTAATTTGGCCGAAATCTTCTCGAGTTGCTGGTTCGCGCAAGCTAAAAAAACCTCGAGTGCAAATGGGTTAATACGTCAGTCACAAAAATTATGCTTCAAAATGTTTCCGTATTTATTGTAATCGTCAAATTATAATACCAAGTTTATTTGATATGGCAAATAAATATGGATTTATAATGACACATTAATGCGTTGCATTTGGATTGATATTTTAAATATATGTTTGATTGATAACAATGTTTTGCCCGAAATATGCTCGAAAAAGAACAAACCAAAATATTATTATTATTATTATCATTTGCTCTCGAGCGGCGCCGATACGGCGCCCGGCTGATTTCAAGTTTCATTAAATATCACAATAAAACTAATTACAGAGTGTAGTATTCATCAAAGTTTGTTTATTTCGACATATAAATGAATAAACTGATGATATTTTATTATTTCTATACGCTTGTTTGATTATAAATGTTTTTAAAGTACCTGTCTAAAATGTCTACTTAATTTGGCCGAAATCTTCTCGAGTTGCTGGTTCGCGCAAGCTAAAAAAACCTCGAGTGCAAATGGGTTAATACGTCAGTCACAAAAATTATGCTTCAAAATGTTTCCGTATTTATTGTAATCGTCAAATTATAATACCAAGTTTATTTGATATGGCAAATAAATATGGATTTATAATGACACATTAATGCGTTGCATTTGGATTGATATTTTAAATATATGTTTGATTGATAACAAATGTTTTGCCCAAAATATGCTCGAAAAAGAACAAACCAAAATATTATTATTATTATTATTATTTGCTCTCGAGCGGCGCCGATACAGCGCCCGGCTGATTTCAAGTTTCATTAAATATCACAACAAAACTAATTACGGAGTGTAGTATTTATCAAAGCTTGTTTTTTTCGACATATAAATGAATAAATTGATGAT
Source organism: Polistes fuscatus (assembly GCF_010416935.1). Classification (NCBI taxonomy): domain Eukaryota; kingdom Metazoa; phylum Arthropoda; class Insecta; order Hymenoptera; family Vespidae; genus Polistes; species Polistes fuscatus. The sequence continues at coordinate 2,356,077 of NW_025113129.1, read as the reverse complement.
ATTTTATTATTTCTATACGCTTGTTTGTTTATAAATGTTTTTAAAGTACCTGTCTAAAATGTCTACTTAATTTGGCCGAAATCTTCTCGAGTTGCTGGTTCGCGCAAGCTAAAAAAACCTCGAGTGCAAATGGGTTAATACGTCAGTCACAAAAGTATACTTCAAAATGTTTCCGTATTTATTGTAATCGTCAAATTATAATACCAAGTTTATTTGATATGGCAAATAAATATGGATTTATAATGACACATTAATGCGTTGCATTTGGATTGATATTTTAAATATATGTTTGATTGATAACAAATGTTTTGCCCGAAATATGCTCGAAAAAGAACAAACCAAAATATTATTATTATTATTATTATTATTATTATTATTATTATTATTATTATTATTTCGTTTTTTCTTTTTCTCTTTTACAATAATCGTCAAATTACGATACCAAGTGCATTTGATATGGCAAATAAATATGGATTTGATGTGACACATTGGTGTGTACGGGTAATTGGAGAAAATTTCTACGAGTGGAGACTAAATTATTGGGATTGAGGTAGCCATGCGGAAAACTACCGAGAAGGTATTGCACGCGAAAGTGAGAGAGAAAGAAAGAAAGAAAGAAAGAAAGCAAAAAAGAAAAAGAAAAAGTAGAAAAAGAATGAAATAGAATCGATGGGAAGCTATCGGACACGAGAGAGCGATGAAGATAAAGGGTAGTCGGAGAAGGGAAGCAAACGGGAAATAGGAGGAATACGGAAGGGATTTTAATGTACTTACTTGAAAGTAATGGAGGAGTTTGCTCGGCGGACACGTCGTTCGCGTTGTTGGAAAAACAAGCAGTACGCCTGACAAAACAGAGCTCGGCTATGCGCTTTATTTACTTGCTTCATTGTTTGAGTTTTTTAATGCATCTCGTATACATACACACACATATATATATATGTACATGTATATGTAGACTGTAGGGATAGCAGAAAGAGAAAGATAGAAAGACAGAATGACGAAGGATGAGCTCGCGAGCAATTTTATGTGTACCGAAGGTTCCAGCTCGTTGAGGACGGGATTCTCGATCAATCATATTTTTTAGGAGACATCGAGCAAGTTAGATAAGTAAAAGTATAGAATGCACCGATGACAAAGAAGTAACCGATCGTGGAGCCAATCTGCCACCAGTAGATTTTTCTACAATAGACGGAGTTAACTGTGCTAACAAAAATTGTTGCATCTAGGATATATAATCCAACCGGAGCCAATGCATCTTACGAAATTTACTCTACGTACTTCGACTACTACTGTGATGTAACTCGTTTCTTTTTTTATCTTTTTTCTTCTTTTTTTTTTTATCGACTATTTTTTCCAACTATATAAAAACATATAATAACAGTGTATCATGTTATATCATTAACGACAGATACTTTTATTTCGTTTCAATCATTTATTTGTTCTTGTCAAATTTTCTTACGAAAATATAATTTAAATGTTTTTTTCTTTTTGTTAAAATATTTTGTGACAATCCATCGTATACGTATGCCACGATTTGATAAAATGCATCGCACTATGCGTTTGTAATTGTTCATTGTAAATTTTATAAATAAGACATGCATTATTTCGAACGAGTAAATAATAAAAAAGATAAGCTTTCTTTTCGTATCAGTCTTCTATCGAAAGATGATTATAATTATGATTATGATTACTATTATTATTATTACAATTACAATATTTAAGCTAATGATCATAAGCACACTAAGGATACACGTGTAGGTACATGTATCTCTATGAATCTTGTACGTAATGCCTTTGAGCTGAGTGCTTTGACGGGGGTGGCACGCGGACAAGGCACGCGGGCGGAACACGAGGACGAAGCACGCGGACGAAACACGCGGACGAGACACAATTGTTCAAGTCTCTGTGAGATGCGAAGGGTGAACAGAATATCTGCGTGAGAGCGTGTTGGTGCGGATATCGATTCGAGCAAAGGGGTTCCTTCCTTCTCCGGATCTATTTACCTTCTCTCTCACTCACTCTCTCACTCTCCCTCATTCTCTCTCACTCACTCTCTTTCTGTGTGTGTTTCTCTGTTACTCTTTCATTCACCCATTCATTCTCGCATTCAGTCTCTCTCATTTTCTCTGTTACTCTCTTTATTGTCGTAGCATGCGTGTGTGTATTTTCGATTTGAAACCTTCATCATCGCCTTTAACATCGTCGACCTCTTCAACGTCGTCCTAATCGTAAGGTAAAAGGGTCGGTAAGCGGAATGCGTCTACTACCAGTTGGTCTAATTTACATGCAGCACGTTCCAACGTTTCAATTTGCTTCTCGCACTAAGTATTACTGCCCGGTTAGAAATCGCCTTATGATTTCGACGAGATTTCAATCGAATATTTTTCAGAAATTATCTTCTTTTTTTGTTTGTTTGTTTGTATTTTAAATAAAACGGGATTATATTATTATTTATTTCAAGGATAAGTGATGAAAGTTTAATTCTACGGGTAGAGAAATTGTTTGAATTATTTTCTTATTCTGATGGTTAAAAAATGAGGGTAAAAAAATAAGTAAAAAATAAGAGAATCGTGTTTAGAAATGATATTCCGTTAGTAGATGAAAAAAAAGAATTAATTTTAGTGATAAATGTTTTGAGGCGAAATAAACATTTGTTTATTTCAATATTACAAAAAAAAAAAAATCGAATTTCATAACTCACACGTAAATGAGTTCTTTTATACGAATGAAATAAAAAAATAAAAAATAAAATAAAATAAAAATCATAGATGAAACCCCCATATGTTTGTGGTTTCATCCCTTAGCAGAGCGTGGTTTCGATCCACGGACCTCTGGGTTATGGGCCCAGCACGCTTCCACTGCGCCACTCTGCTTCGATGGAGGGTGCATTGAAAATCTCATTCTTATTCCTCGAATATAACAGATATATTATATACACATAGTTGCGTGAATATTTTTGTAGTTTTATACGTGAATTTATTTCCCTTTTTATTTTATTGTTTTTTTTTTTGTGAGATTTTTAAACACGGCCGAGTGGATCGTTGCATAAATTAAAGATCGTACGGTAGAGACGAAAAAAGCTCGTTTCTTTTTCTCATTCGTCTCACTCTTTTATTTGCATTTAATGGAAGAAAAAAACGGGAAGAGAGGAAAAGAATAAGAAAGTACGAGATAGAAAGATAGAAAGATAGAAAGAAAGAAAGAAAGAAAGAAAGAGAAGGATTACCTGTCTAGATTCTCTTTATACCGCCTAAAATATCCGCTTTCACGTCAAAGTTTTGCAAGAATCATGAGTCTAAAGCAAGAGGCATCGAGGAAGTTTACGAGCTATCCTCTCTCCTTTCATCCCTCTCCTATCCACCCTTACCGAAACTCTTCGGGGAGCTTAGATTTACGTAAATATTCAAAAAGTTTTATATTTTAATTAAACCATCGATGGGGGGGAGTGAGAAAGAGAGATAGATAGATAAAGAGTGAAAGAGAGAGAGAGAAAGAGATAGGTAGAATGAAAGATAAGAGGAAAAGAATTAAGTTTAATGTATCGTTGCATATTTGAAAAAGTAGATTTTCTAGTATCCCATATATCGGGGTAAAGTTACTTTTTTTGCGTGGTAGATTTTAATGTTAATAAAAAAAAATAAAATAAATTGATTCACATAATAAAATAGAAACGAACCTTAATCCCCTCTCTCTCTCTCTCACTCACTCAGAGCCAATATTACAAAATAATTAAAAAAAGAAAATATATTCTTCTCTCAATTATTTCAACTTATTTCGTACTCGAAGGTAGAAAAAATAAAAAAAAGTAAAGAAAAAGAACATAAAAGAAATCGAATAAAAGTAGGCGTTAATCGCACTACTCGTGAACTCGTTCAAATAGTCGATGGATAATGAAGTGTCTTCGATGGTCGGTATTATCGGAAACATTGAGATGAAAGAAAGAACGTAAGGAGATTGTTCTTTTAAAGTGGAAAAAGGGTGATGGTGGTGGTGGTGGTGATGGTGATGGTAGGAGGAGACTTTTCTGGTGGGAAATACTTAACTTCTTATAGGAAGCAAAGTATGAGTAGGTAAAGGGTGAGTTGGTAGAATAGTGGTGAAGAAGGGGTGGCGGGAGGGGGTAGGAGGGAAAGCAATGAAGACTCACGGATTGCTCAATGGTAATTCGTGTACATCGTTTTGAGAAACTCCGGGCTCTGCTCTTTTATCGGATTAAATGCACTTCAGAGCGGATGGGGAACAATGGTCGTCGACATTATTCGAGTTTTTCAGTACGCTCCTCGTCTTCTTCCTTCTCTTACTCTTCTCTCTCTCTTCTTTCTTTTGCATACTCGTCCGAATCACGGCAAGTCAATTGTCTCTCTCTCTCTCTCTTTTATGTTCAATTCTTTCTTTCTTTCTTCCTTTTCGTCTGCCTGCCTGTCTATCTGCCTGTCCGTCCGTCCGTCCGTCCGTCCGTCAGCCTCTTACCAACCCCCCATCCCTCATCCACCATCTCACCCTCCCCCCTCCACTCCCTACATTCTCACCCTTCTGCTCTTTCTGTTTTCATTACGACATTAAGAACTTTCTCGACAAGCTCTCAAGTTAATCCATCCTATAAACTATTCCAAAGGCCGTGAATGGAAACGTTCGGTAGTAGTTCGATCGATCGATCTCGATTTCAATGTCTTTGAGAAATCTTTTAAGGATAACTGTCCTATTCAAAATGGAAAATCTTTTCGTCCGTTATAACGCGATATCGAGTTTTTCTTTCTCTCTCTCTTTCTTGTTTTTCTTTTTTTTTTTCTCTATTTTTTTTCTTCCTCTTATTTTCCCCCTACCACCCCTCTTCAACGATAAAATCGTTCGTTCCAATTTTCCTATCTCGAATTATTAATCGATAATATACTTTAACGCGATATTTATACAAAGAAAGAAGAGGGTAGTAGTAAGAGGAATAAAAGAAATGAATAAAAAAGAGAATCTGATACTTTAAGTTAATATTTTTGTTCAAAAGAGATTCATTTGCAATATCGAAACGCGTTCCGTTTGTTCGAGAAATTTTATTATAATGTATTAATCGTCGACTAATGAAAATTGTATCGATGAAAAGGTAATAAAGGATTGCAATGTGTTTTAACTTGCGTGTTTTTGATGTATTAAAAGGTGATTTTAGTTTTGATTTCGGGATAGAAATCGGGTAGAAGAAGCGGAAAGAGAGATTAAGGTACTTTGCTTTACGGTGAAAAGGGTTGAAGGGAGTGAGCAGGTGGGGAGGGGGTAGAAAGGGGGTGGGAGTATGGGGGTGATCGTCATCGTCGTCGTCGAATGTGCTCTCTCGTCTTCTGTTCGTCGTTACGGAAGGAACTAATCAAGCGAACGGAGATAAGTCTTCCGATAATGGAATCGACGAACACTGGGCTGGGTTGGAGACTCTTGCCGTTGCTTCCGACGTTTCTGTGGCTTACCATAGTGAAGTCGTACAGCGTCAGGATTAGACTGGGCAATGAGTTACGGAAACGAATCTAACGTGATACCGAAAGTACTATAGTTTTAAATTATCTGTCCTAACACTGTGCTTTTTATACGCCATTCAAATTAGTTACAAGTATTTGTTGTATTTTTTATTCGTATTTTTATTCATATGTTTTTAGATTTTGTATAATATGTAATTTGTTATTCAATTATATTTACATATATATATGTACCCCGAGCAATATTTATTATTATATTATTCAAACGTTTAGATTTTGTATAATATGTATTTGATTTGATAACATAATGATAACATATAATATACATATAATTTACATATAATATACATTTAATATATATATGTGTGTTATTCAATTATATAACATATAATAATATATAATAATATATACAAATATATACCGAGCAGTATCAATTTGTTATACTTCACGAGTACGAATGTAGCTGTTAATTAATCTACCCTTTGTTAATTTTTGAAGTTATACTTCTTTTGGCGCGTTGGGGAAAATGTAATGGGGAGTGATTTTGTTCCGAGCGTCTGGAAAAACGACACCATGAAGTTTGTCGGTATTTACGAAGCGCGGCAAAGCGATTTCAAGTATACGGCATGAAGTTGTCTTCTCTTTTTCTTCCCCTTCTTTTTCTCAAGCGGGTCACCCAATCCAAATACTAATTGTACTCAGCGCCGCTTTACTTAAATGATCGAAGCGAGAACTAATGCTGTAACCGCGCCATGACTGTTGACGCGTGAAGTAATTCGATATATATCTCTTATATTTATTTTATATTTTGATATTTTCTTTTTCTTTCTTTTATTCTTTCTTATATATATAATTATTATTATTATTTTTTTTTAAGTTATTTTTTGAAGTTATTTTTGAGGTTTTTGAGGTTATGTTCGTTTTGGTACGGCAAAGAAGTATAACTTCTTACGTGCGTACATAAGTAAACACACCAGTTTTTTTTATTAAATGTTAGATTTTTCTCCCGAGAAGTTTTCTATCCTTTCATCATTTTATTTCCAATAAAATTATCGATGTTCTTTCATTTTTATAATCGGAATTGGAAGAAACTATAATAGTTCACCAAGCTGATACATTCGTACACATTAGCAAATCAAAGATCAGTTTAGAAATTTGTGATGGAATAATATTATCCGTTAGAAAGATGATAGAAATTTCGTTTTAATTTACGTCAGACTAACTAACGGAAGACTCGATTGTTCGTGGATCGGACGATAATTAACTGACCGAAGAGAGAGAAAGTAAAAGAGAGAGAGAGAAAGAGAGAATGTAAGAGAGCGAGGAGTAGTTCTTAATGAAGGATTAAATTTCATTATCGTATACGCTTGACGTAATTCTATGCCTTAATCAGGGCTGACGAATTTCCTCGAAGAAAGTTCTGCTTTACGCGAATCGAATCGATGTGTCTCGTTAGTGCGCACCAAACGGAACTCGAGCGAAACGAGGGCTAGCAAGCTAGCAAGCTAGAAAGAGGGTGTGGTGTAACCCCATCGAGTAGGGGGTGTTTGGGATGGGGAAATGGTTTCGAGAAAGAAGACATCGTTATTCGGGAGAAAAGAAAGAAATAAGAGCCTAAATAGAACAAGGAGGAATTGTCCTAACAGGAGAAGAGGAGTCAAGCGTTTCGAAAAGAATCTTCTTCTTCTTCTTCTTCTGCTTCTTCTTCTTCTGCTCCTCTTCGTTTCGAACTACCTTCACGGCTTTGGAATAATAAAAACTGTCCCTTTGCAGCACATTGAACGATTTTCTACGATCGATCAAATGGACCCTCCTCCCCACTCTTTCTTGGTTCATCCGTTCCTTCGTTCCTTCGTTTCTTCGTTCCTTCATTCCTTCCCTCGAAATAGTTAAGAACGAACTAAACTTCTCTTCCTTTCTTCTCTTACCTTAATTTCTTTCTTTCTTCCTTCCTTGATTTTTTTCTTCCACGTTTCTCTGCCAAGTTTTCTCAGCCACGTTTCGTCGTAGTCCATGCATCTCGAGCGAAATTAAAACTTTTCCCTTATCAACGATTCACCACTCGTAACTAGCACTTTTTATTTAATCGACAATGCCCAATTATCTCTTCCAAAGTGTGTGCCACTCTTGTTTTCTAATTTCTAATCTAATGTTACTCGTACTACAAACTCCCCCATTCCCATCCCACCCCCCATCCCCAGCCCCCTCGACCCCATTGGCTTAGCGATTTTACTCGTTAATTTAACTTCTCAACGTGTTCATTTATTTAATTGTCCTTTTTACGAAAGTGAAATATAATCCGGGAGGAAAGTAGCAAGATCTGATCTTTTTAACGGGGTAGAATAAACACCGAGAGAAGGAGAAAGTAAAGGAGAAAGAAGTAGAAGTAGAAGTAAAAGAAGAAGAGGAAGAGTTTGCCAAGTTTTAGTAATTAAAAGTGAAACCAAAAGGCGAGCCAGCCACGCGAGAACTTAAACAAATTCGTCTCCGGTAGAGAGCACGAGTTAATCCATTTTTATCGAAGGTACGCTTTTCTCGCAAAAGCTTTTCAAGTAATTCTTTTCACCAAAAAAAGAAAGAAAAAAAAAAGAAAGAAAAAAAAGAGAAGAAGAGGCATAAAAAAGAAATAAGAGGAAGAAATAAAAAGAAAAGAAAAATTCTGACTCAAGTTTGTTCGGACTTGTCCGGAGATAGGGATGTTCTACGAAAGTTTTCACGAATAGCAGTTACGAAACCTTTGTTGCATACTCTTTTTCTTCTTCTTCTTCTTCTTCTTCTTCTACTACTACTTTCTATTTTATTTTCTTTTCTTTTCTTTTTTTGGAAACCTTCCTATCTTTCTCTTCACTCAGTCTCTATCTTTCTTTTGTAATTTGATATATCCTTAATGTCCTTAACGTTCGATAAAACAGGATAACTCTTTGTCAAGATAGGGAAAGGTAGAGGAGAGGAGTGGGAGGGATAGAGGGGGGTGAGCTTGGCCAAGTGAAATCCGATAGAATGCGTTCAATTTGAAGCTAACTTTAATGGATCGCAACGGTATCCAATCGTGGTTTATGTTGGCATTTTAAAATTGTTTTGACGGAAGGATAATGAAATCTCGTTTCGAAGAATAACTCATTGTCAGTCAATAAAAATGTTAATATAATTTATATCTATGTATATAAAAAGTATATGTTTATTTGTATGTGTTTTTATATGTGTGTGTGTGTGTGTATAAGATTCGCGTTAAATGTATATATAACGATACTAATTAATTAATTGTTTTTTCATATGACTCGCTAATGATCATTTGTTACTTCATACGTACGTTTGAAAATAATAATCAAATAATTCACGATCGGTTAAAGTCTGATCGGGAGATGGGATTTATTTTCTCGGGAATTTTATTTCTTTCAACGTAAACCCGATTAGATCGTTCGATTATCGATGCATAAAAGAGAGAGAGAGAGAGAGAGAGAGAAAACACACATATGTGAGATATTTCATTTTTTAATATAAAAACTCGGAGAACATTTATTACGCGAGGATGCGATTTGTATCGTATATTCTTTTTTTTTTTTTTATTTATTTGCCGCTGATGTTTTGCTTTTTTTTTATGGTTTTTTCTTCCTTCCTTCCTTCCTTCCTTTTCTTTATTTCCTTTCGGTTTATTACTACTCTTATAGAAAAGCGAATCTGTGCTTGTTACTAAAGATATTGAGTTTCACGATACACCCATTATCCAAAATCTTCCAATCCTGTTTGCACGGAAGTTCGAGCTCGAGGCTTGTCTACAGTGTTTCGGCTTCGTTAAAGAGTAATACGGGGATGGTCGATCGAATCATCCAATTTCCGGACAAAGACCACGTTAACCGCAGCAACTCGAAGGCCGAGTATCGTCCGTTAGGACAGTATTTTTACTCTACCATCGTTCGTTGGTTATAACTCGGAAACTATCTCGTATTTCGACTATCGATATAACTTATATATGTTTAATAAGTTATACACATTACGGTTAACACGTGATAACAAACGTAAGAATTGATCAATCATAACCATATTATTAACATTTTATATGTACCTAATAAAATTACAATAGTAAACGGTAAGAATTGATCGATCAAAATCATATTATTAACATTTTATACATTGCTAATAAAATTACAATAGTAAATGGTAAGAATTGATCGATCAAAATCATATTCTTATATTTTACATGTTGTTAATAAAATTACAAAATTAAAATTAGAAACAATTAGCAGGCATACAAAACTTTACGTAGAACTCTCATGAAATATTTCTATCTAATAATAATATAATAGTAATAATAATATATAATAATAATATTAGTAATATATAAATATTAATAGTAATATATAATAGTAATATATACTATATATATACTAATAGTATTATATACAATTCAATATTTCACTTAATCAGTACCATAAATGTGATGATAAATTTCATTTGATCAGTTTTGTAAAGTAAAACCTTTAAAACAATCCCAATAGAGTAATACGTAAAACGTCATATATTGGTGTATAAACGAACTTGATTTGAAATGGTACGTAATAGGTGGTAAATTTGAGAGCCATCAGGCCAGTTCAATTCTTGTTCGTTGTATTGAGAGAAACTAGGATAACACGTGATAACAAACGTAAGAATTGATCTCAATCAAAACCATATTATTATATTTTATATATTCCATATAAAATTACAAAATTAAAATTAATATTAGAAACAATTGGTAGGCATACAAATTTTACGTATTACTCATAAAATATTTCTATCTAATAGTAATATACAAAATTTAATATTTCACTTAAACAATATCAATAAATTGATGAAAATTTCATTTGATCAGTTTCGTAAAGTAAAACCCTTAAAGCAATCCCAATAGAGAAATACGTAAAACGTCATATATTGGTGTATAAACAAACTTGATTTGAAATGGTACGTAATAGGTGGTAAATTTGAGAGCCATCAGGTCAGTTCAATTCTTATTCGTTGTATTGAGAGAAACTAGGATAACACGTGATAACAAACGTAAGAATTGATTTCAATCAAAACCATATTATTATATTTATATATTCCTTATAAAATTACAAAATTAAAATTAGAAACAATTGGTAGGCATACAAATTTTACGTATTACTAATAAAATATTTCTATCTAATAGTAATATACAAAATTTAATATTTCATTTAATCAGTACCAATAAATTGATGAAAAATTTCATTTGATCAGTTTCGTAAAGTAAAATCCTTAAAGCAATCCCAATAGAGTAATACGTAAAACGTCATATATTGGTTTATAAACGAACTTGATTTGAAATGGTACGTAATAGGTGGTAAATTTGAGAGCCATCAGGCCAGTTCAATTCTTGTTCGTTGTATTGAGAGAAACTAGGATAACACGTGATAACAAACGTAAGAATTGATCTCAATCAAAACCATATTATTATATTTTATATATTCCTTATAAAATTACAAAATTAAAATTAGAAACAATTGGTAGACATACAAACTTTACCTAGAATTCTCATAAAATATTTCTATCTAATAGTAATATACAAAATTTAATATTTCACTTAAACAATATCAATAAATTGATGAAAAATTTCATTTGATCAGTTTCGTAAAGTAAAACCCTTAAAGCAATCCCAATAGAGAAATACGTAAAACGTCATATATTGGTTTATAAACGAACTTGATTTGAAATGGTACGTAATAGGTGGTAAATTTGAGAGCTACCAGGCCAGTTCAATTCTTGTTCGTTGTATTGAGAGAAACTAGGATAACACGTGATAACAACTTAAGAATTGATCTCAATCAAAACCATATTATTATATTTTATATCTTCTTCTTCTATATTTTATATATTTCATATAAAATTACAAAATTAAAATTAAAATTAGAAACAATTGGTAGGCATACAAATTTTACGTATTACTCATAAAATATTTCTATCTAATAGTAATATACAAGATTTAATATTTCACTTAATCAACATCAACAAATTGATAAAAAAAATTTCATTTGATCAGTTTCGTAAAGTAAAACCCTTAAAGCAATCCCAATAGAGTAATACGTAAAACGTCATATATTGGTGTATAAACGAACTTGATTTGAAATGGTACGTAATAGGTGGTAAATTTGAGAGCCATCAGGCCAGTTCAGTTCTTGTTCGTAGTATTGAGAGAAACTAGGATAGAGTAGTAGAACGTCAAGCGGTCCTCGAAGGGCACGATTTACTGGCAATATCGTCTAAAACGATATTAGACGATATTCCCTAGACGAACCGAGCGGACTTCGCTAAGATCCGGACCAGAGTAGAAATGCCTCGAAAGCGTTTCTACTGGTAGTTAGATGAACGACTAATCCATTCGGTTGATCCACTACCGGCATGTCTACGTTTTCCAGCGGGACGAGAGATCGAGAAAAGACACACTACTGCTTCTCCAGAAGGAAATTCACTCTCTCTCTCTATCTATCTCTCTCTCTTTCTATCTCTCTCTCTCTCTATCTCTCTCTCTCTCACTCTCTTTACCTTCTAGGAAGATCTTCCCACTGAATTTAGGACTCGGATTTCCCTGTTGGGAGTGGCAAAACTTTTGACTACTAGCTAATCCGTCGACAGAATCTTATCGGTGCCGTCATGATAAAATTACATCCCTCCCCCCGCCCCGCATACTCTCTCCTCCATCACCACCACCTTCTCCTCTTCCTCCTCTTCTTCTTCTTTTTCTTCTTCCTCTTATTTCTTGTTTTTTTTTTTTTTTTATTCACCTGGAATAAACCCCCTAAAGATTCTTTCCTTTAACGTCGCGTCTTTCGCGGAAGAGGATTATCAATCTTTTTACGATCGATCTAAGGTTTCTTTAATTTGTACCATCGTAACTAAATTGTCGAATTGAAATTTGAGTTTTTCTTCTGCGAGAATGGTTTTGTTATAAATAAATGATATACAATTATTGATAATATTAAATTGGCGTTATGTAATTTGTTTTTTTTTTTTAAATTCGTGGATAACGACGACGAGAAGAAGAAGAAGAAGAAAAAGTGTGTGAGAAAAGGTTAAAAGTAATTGTAGATAGTAACTCGTATAGTTCGGTAGTCGTTCGATATCATCGTATTGCCTTGGCAAGTTTAGGACCCAGAAAGTTGTAGTTCAAGGAAGGTGAGGGAAGTTGTTGAGCAACGCAAGAAAGAGGACGTCCTTCTTCCCCTTCTCCTCCTCCTCCTCCTTCTCTTTCACGTCCTACTCCTCCTACTTCTCGTCGTTCGGATTTACTTTGGAGAAAAGGTAAAAGTTTGTTCTCTCTCACGAAGAGAAATCTCGACGCGGTTATGACGAGCGTCTTCTTATCTCACGGCAGAAACTACCGTCACTCGGTTAAGAAAAGTTATGCCGAAAGTTTGCATTCCTGGCCTAAAAGGGCGCCACCCTCTGGCCTCCGCCCCGGCCCCAGCCCCGGCCCCGGCCCCAGCCCCGGCTCCGGTCCTGGTCCCGTAAATCGAAAAAGGACTGAAAACTTCTCGATATAGTTGAGTTTTTGGGGTGGTGGGGGGTGGGGATGAGTATAACGAAGAACTGAAGGAAGTAGATGAAGAAAGTGAGAGATGGAAAATTTGATGGTATGATGAAAAGAGATGAAAAGAAATGAAATGAAATGAAATGAAATGAAATGGAATGAAAGAGGAAGAAATAGTGTGTGAGAGAGAAAAAAAGATATATATATTCGATCCTTGTAAATCGTTGCACGTTTGCACGATCTTTTTCTCACCGTTAGAAAATATATTTCAGCAACACCTTGTTCTCTTTCTCTTTCTTTCATTCTTTCTTTCTCTCTATCATTTTGTAACTTGATGCATTTTCTATCGTTACAATTATAAATCTTGCACTTTTGAAACAACGTCGTTAAAAGTTAGGCCCATTTGGTGAAAGATTTCTCGTATTTTTCTTTTTTTTATTTATTTTTCAAAAACAAAATTACATTTCCATTTAGATTGTTGAACAACTCGTGTATTATACGATTCGCATTATGAATGAAATTGTTGGAAAAGTTTCATTGTTCTCATCGTACGTTGGCGGACACCGTAGGGAAACAGAAATTTGTTGGCGAAGTATTTATTTTCAATATTTTCTTTTTTCTTTTTTTTTAGAATAATTTCAACCATCCATCCATCCATCCATTTAATTAATTATCATATATGGATATAATCGACTTACATTAAATTATTATTATTATTATTATTGTTTCGATAATACGATTTTGTCCTATGAATATAAGGGAGTAATACCTAATCGAAATCATCTTAGAGGAAAATTTCGATGTCGAGATAACGTTCGTTGCTTTGTATCTTCGACGATGACGCGATTAAAATAATGCAGAGAGAGAGAAAGAGAGAGAGAAAGAGAGAGAGTGAATGAAAGATAAAGAGAAAGAGAGAGAGAGAGATAGTACTGTACGCGAGTATAAATTAATTACACGTGGTAAATACTGTGCGGTGTTTCGTGTCGCGTGAGGTTCCAAGTTTGAAACAATTAACCCTCGGGCCTGTTATCTCACACACATGCGGAGAAGAGAAGAGAAGAGAAGAGAAGAGAATCTTGCCGAGAGAATCGAAGGAACATGAGTGAGTGAGTGAGAGAGGGAAAGAGAGCAGGAGAAGGAGGAGGAGGAGGAGGAGGAGGAAGGGGATACATGAAGCAAGCCGCTTTGGGAGTGCATCTAGCAATTAAATGATTTATTGCCATATTATCGTGTCTAGAGTAAACCACCATCCAAAACTATTTAATCTTACTTGATCGAAAACGAGTCAATGATGAACCTCCTCCTTATAATCAACCGTTGTTGTGTTTCGCGATAAATCTTTGTAATAAACTTATCGAGGAAGTATATTTATCTGTTATTTATATTTGTTTTTTATTATTCGATCAAAAACAACAGATAGATTAAAAGATAAGGATATTATTATTAGTATACTTATAATATTAATAATAATGTTAATATTAATATTACACATATCCTTGAATAATAATATCTCGTTGAAGAAATGGCATAGTGAAGTAATTATTTTGTTTCGAGTAGTCTTATAAAGTTGTTTAAAAAATATGTTTTCCGAATGGGGGTGGGGGAAATAGTTTCGTATGTTTCGACATTAGATTTGGTTCGGTTAAATTATGATTAAAAAACTGGTGTGTGTACTTATGTACGCACGTAAGAAGTTATACTTCTTTGCCGTACCAAAACGAACATAACCTCAAAAATAACTTCAAAAAAAGACTTCAAAGAAAAAATATAATAATTATTATATATATATATATATAAGAAAGAATAAAAAGCAAAAGAAAAAGAAAAATATCAAAATATAGATATCAGTCCATACTAAATATAAGAGAGATACATCGAATTATTTTATGCGTCAACGGCCATGGCGCTGTGATAGCATTGGTTCCCGCTCGATCATTTAAGTCAAGGCAGAGCTGAGTACGATTAGTATTTGGATGGGTGACCCGCTTGAGAAAAAAAGGGGAAGGGGAAGAGAAGACAACTTCATGCCGTATGTTTGAAATCGCTCTGCCGCGCGTCGTAAATACCGACAAACTTCATGGTGTCGTTTTTCCAGACACTCGGAACAAAATCACACTCCCCATTACATTTTCCCCAACGCGCCAAAAGAAGTATAACTTTAATATTAGAAATAATTTGAATAACATTGAACAAAATCATAGATAAATATTTGTCCATATGGGGTTAGATTTGCAATGAATTCATTGTCATAATTAGACGAGATAATCGTTGTTCCACGTGTGTACAACCAGTGAGATATTAAACGCAATCCGTCAGTTAAAGTTTTCATTTATCATTTCGATAGGACACAATTTGAATGGACTTAAATCGTGTTCAACTAGCAACCGTGCATTGTACCAACCCTATAACTTTAATTCTCAAAGTTCTAAGGAATCTGTTAGCGTCTACACGAAGAAGGGCCACCACTATCACCACCACATCAGTGTGGTGGCCAATTTCGGTTCGTTGAATCTTCCTTGTCGAATGTATCCGTCCGAGTGACTGTACGATGCCATAGCAAAAGGGAATTCAACCGATGGAATAATCAACATGGAAGTAGTAAGTATTTTGGCCATTGTCCAGGAACCGAAAGTTGTTTAACTTTTACTTTTCTCATTGATCACGAGATAAGAGATAATTCTTATCGTTTTATTATCCATCTATACTATTTTGTATTTCGAATAATGAGAACGAAATACAAAGGATTAGAAAAAGAGAGAAAGAGAGAGAGAAAATGAGAATGAGAATGAGAAAGAAATGGAGGAGAGTCTGTTCGTAGCTGTTCTGGTAGCTTTGTTCTCGAATGGAAGGGTCGTAAGTTCTTTCTGTCGGCCTTCAAAGACCGTGAACCATTCCTTTTCTCCGTTTCTCTCGAACTAATTTCGTTAAATCACTGGTAGAATAAAGCGAATAGAATGGAAACTCGAGACAAGGGTTAAAATTCTCTCTCTCTTTCCTTCTCCTCTCCTCTCCACCCCTTCTTCCATCTTGTATCTTCTTTCTCTTGTAAAATGGGATTAAAAAAATAAGATTAGTATATATAGGATAACTATTCGAAAGTTTTTACAAATAATCGATAAAAGATAGCAACTTTTGATGGTCGGAATAAAAAGATAAGTTGGACGAATCAAATAATAATAATAATAATAATAATAATAATAATAATAATGAAAAGAAGAGGAAGAAGACGTAAGAAGTTTATGGCAGTGGCGCGAAGTGTTTTGCCAGTTTATCGAGGTCGAAGTCCGTTACCGGATGCGCCACGGAAATGGCGAAACCTTGTCAGTCAACCCTCCTAGAAACGTTTTCGTAAAAAAAAAAAAAGAGAGAGAGATGATGGACGGGGGGTAAGAAGTAAACGAAAAGGAAGAAAGAATGAAAAAATATCAACCCCAGCAAATATACTTTTACGTTTAAATCCTTTCGTGCGAATTAATTTGAGTTTAGGCAAAACAACTGCCAAACACCCACTTACCCTCCTCCCCGTCAACCCCAATTTCCGTGCAACACGTTGTGACTTTCCTAGTTTGGCTTGTTAAAGGGGGTTGGGAAAGAAAAAGAAAAAGAAAAATAAGAAATTTTGCACGGGGGGTTAAAAATTCTTTCTTTTTCATGGTACCAACCCCCTGTTGTTGTTGTTCTTTTTTTCGTATTACTTTCGAATTTGTATTCGTTCGTTAGTAAAAGCACGGGAAAAAATGAAGAAGGAAGAAAAAAGAAAAGAAACAGCGAGGCACACTAGGGATCAAAATTGAACGAAGCAACAAGAACGAAAGAAAAGAGAATGGAAAGAAAAATTGGAAAATAATTAGTAAAATTATTTGATTAAAATCGATTACGAAAGAAAAGGTTAACGACGAAATTAATATCTGTGACACGGGATCGTTGGAAAATGAACGAAATTAACCAACCAACTAACGAATGAACGAACCAACGAACGAACGAACGAACGATTGTGTGAAGAAATTTTCGTGTCATCGTAAAAGGGTCGATTTGAAAACGCGCGTTGGCGTTGGGGGTTGGCCGTTGGCGTTTGCAGCGGGGTAAAGGGGGAAAGCAAAAAGAAAAATAAAAAATAGGTGAAAATTGCAGCAACCTTTTTAGCGAACAAAAAAAGAACTGAAAAATAGGATTCTTTTGGATATATAAAAGCGCTTATATGTATAAAGAGAGAGAGAGAGACACAGAGAGAGAAAGAGAGAGAGAGAAAGAGAGAGAGAGAGAGAGAAAGAGAGAGAGAGAGAAGAGAGAGAGATAGAGAGAGAGAGAAAATCGGAAAGCGAATTGTCCGCACAATTCCGTTCGTTCGTTCGTTGGTTCATTCGTTGGTTCATTCGTTGGATTCGTTGATTCGTTGGTTCATTCGTTGGTTCATTCGTTGGTTCATTCGTTTGATTCGTTGATTCGTTGGTTCATTCGTTGGTTCATTCGTTGGATTCGTTGATTCGTTGGTTCATTCGTTGGTTCATTCGTTGATTCGTTGGTTCATTCGTTGATTCGTTGGTTCATTCGTTGGTTCATTCGTTGGATTCGTTGATTCGTTGGTTCATTCGTTGGATTCGTTGATTCGTTGGTTCATTCGTTGGTTCATTCGTTGGTTCATTCGTTGCGTTCTTGTTTTCTCGTTTTTCACGGGAATGGAAGGGGGAAAGGGTATTTAATTTCCGGAGAGGGATTGTAGGAAAAGAAAGAGAAAAGGATAGGAAAAAAAAGAAGGTGGGGGGGTGGTTGGACGTCGCGACGGCGTCACTCTCGTAAACAATACTAGGCACCGATAGACAGATGCTATCCAAGAAGACCCCGAGGCCGTCAACGTCGACTACGACGACGACTACGAAGACTACGAAAACGACGAAGACAACGATGCTATGTGTCACGACGTTCTTCTTCGTGTCTGTTGCCACGCTTCGTACGAACTTTCTCTGATTATAGAGTGCGAACGGATGAATATAGATATTTATCTTCGTCCTGAGGGAATAGACGGTTGCCTATCGATCGAAGGAAAAGAGGGAAACGGTACAGACATCTTCCATCCTCTTCCTCTTCCTCCTCTTCCTCCTTCTCCTCTCGAAAATTACGAAAAATCAAGATGGAACGTACCCCCTTGGCCGAGCTCTACATCTTCACGTTCTTTCTCTTTTACTTTCTCTCTTTCTCTTTTTCTCTCTCTTTGTTTCTTTTTCTATCTTCATAGATTCATAGATATATGTATTTTCTTTCTCTCTTTCTCTCTACACACTTTTGTACTGTCTTTCCTTTTCTTTCTTTTCTTTCTTTTCTTTTATTTTTCTATCTTCATAGATACATGTATTTTCTTTCTCTCTTTCTTTCTCTTTCTTTCTTTCTTTCGTACTTTCTGTCTTTTTTTTTCTTTCTATACTATTCCTAGCTGGCGTTGAGCTTTCAAGGAAAATTGCAACAAGGCCGGCCGGCGTGCTGTGACGTCGTGAAGGATGAGAAAGAGAGAGAATACACCAGATGAAAATTTCTTTATCGTATACGCGCTCCCGGATGTCTACACGTTATCCTATACTCTTTCTTTTTCCTGCCATAATACCCTAAGAAGAACTTCCCTTGAATTTGCATAGAAAACGGGATAGATAGTGAAAGAGAGAGAGAGAGAAAGAGAGATAATATTTCTTATTTTCATCATTTTATCAATCCAATTTAGTCTTCTTCAGTATTATCGATTATTATTATTATTATTCACATAGTCGAGAAGGAATTCTCTTTCCCGCACCTACACTTTTATCTTTTTTTATTTTTTTTAATTTTTTTTAACCTCGTAGAATTTTAATATCAACGAAATCGTCGTTACGACGCTATTAGAAAAGAATAAGGTGGGAAACGGGGGACGGGGGGAGAAAGGATAAATAAAAACTTTTGCGGAACGGTGTTTCGTCTAGGAGGAAAAAAAAAACGAGAGATCGATCTCTTTTTTTTTCTTTAAAATATCCATGGTGTTTTATTCTCTTTTCTTTTTGTGTGTGTGTATGTGTGTGGGTGTGAGTGTGGGTGTTTCTTTAGTCTTCTTTATTTCACTCTCATTTCTTACAGAACGAGAATCGGGAGACACGATAGCGTTAGATAATATTTTTCGAAATTCCATAAAAGTTCGAGGATAAAGGAAAGGAAAAAGACGATACGGTTATAGTGATTCTTTTCGTTTTCTTATTTCTCTTTTTTTTGTTCTTTTTTTAAACCACGATATCTTCGATTTTCCAGCAATAACGATACTACTCTTCGTTCGATAACTATACATATAGAGGGGATATACGATATTATTATCTATAGCAATCGTTTTTCCCAACGAACTTCGATGAATATTTTACAAGAACGTTGTACATATATACACATACGCGAAGAATATTTTATCATTAACGATCAAAATAATCATTTTATTCGTATTTTTAATTTTTCCATTAATTTTTCTTTTTTAAAAAAAAAAAACCTATATAATATAAAAATAACGTGATTATACACACACACACACACACACACAAAAAGATAAAAGAGAGAAGAAAGATCTTAGCTATCTTTGATTAATTGAATAAAATTTTTTTGATGATGATAATAATAATACTACGTTTGAAACGTTGTCTCGCAACGTCAAACCATGATGTGAATCATGGGAATATTTATATTCATAATATAAGCGCGAATGTGTTCTCGCGTTAGCGAAAACGTTCATAAAATTTCTCTGTGGAAGCTTTTAGCGCGATAAACACTACGCGCCAGACTCGATTTTAGCTATTTATTTCAGCTTTGTTTCCGTTGAAATGCCACTTTGAAGTTGCGAAAGAGAGCCTACCCCGTGCGTATGTGATAATTTATTAAACGCATCACGTTGGCATAATAAGAGCAACCAACCCTCTTCCCCAGTTTTCCTTCTCTTTCATATTTTTCTTTTTTATTCTTTTCTTTTTTTTTTTTTTTTTTTAATTTTATCTCTCTCTCTCTCTCTTTCTTTCTTTCTATTTATCTATCCATCTTTTTCTCTTTATACCACTGTTCTCCACGATTCACCCCCTCAACGTTCATCCTCCTCCACCACCTCCACACTTCCACATTCCCCTCGAGAACCAAAAGAGAAAAAGAGAAAACTAGCAACGGTGTTTCTCTCGACGTGCTTTTCCTTCCTCCCCTCCTCTCCTCCCCCACCACCCCTTACCACTTCTTTCACTCGTCCTTTTTTCCTTCCTTCCTTCCTTCCTTCCTTCCTCTCTTAACTTTCCTCTTTCTTGCCTACATGGACCGGATTTTTATCACCGTCACTTCCATGTCCCGCTTTCAACAGCCCTTTTGTATACTCTTCGACCGAGAAACGTAATCGAGTGGACACTCTCCTCTCTCTCTATCTCTCTCTCTCTCTCTCTCTTGCCATCCAACTTTCTCTTTCCTTGTCTATCTTTTCCTTTTCCCCATTACCCCCCTTCACCTGTTCCACACCGAGTTCGTGGGTGTCACGCGTAAACGTCGCTACGATTTAAATGCAAATTTTTTCGGCAGGCTCTTACGCTCCTCTCCGAACCCTCTCCCCTCTCCCTCTTTCCCCTTCCTCAACCCATCTCTCCCTCCTCTCTCTTCTTCTTTTTTTTCTTTTTCATTTTTGTTTTTCTTTTTCTTCGCACCTTCGTTTTTGCCCACGGGATTTACGGAGCACTCTCGAAAGAGGTGGTTTTTTTTCGAAAATAAACATTTTCGTCTAAACCCAGACACTCGTTTCATTTATTCCTCGTACGTGTGCATCTCTGCGATATAATTCTTTTTTTCTTTTAAATGAAATTTTCATTTTTCCGTATTAATTTTTGTATTTTGTATTTTTTTGGTTTTATTTTGTTTTGTTTCACTTTTCTTGTTCTTTTTTAAATCTTTGCGGAAAGCGAAATGTCGCGAACAAAACACGCGTAAGGGTTGCCGCAAGCTGCGTATGATCTCATTGTGGTTTCGTTTATGGTCGTTTCTATAGCGAATGCATCAACAACAACGCCTTTGTCAACGATCAATCGGCTGTTATGCGTCAGAAATGATTTGGATACGTATAAATGGGTTTGAAAGGCTAAAGGCAAATGGCAAAAGGCGACGAGGGTGTTCTTTGATTATTTGACTCATTGTTATCGCTCGTGACATCATTTTGTTCGGTTTATTTTCAACGATTTTCAACGTTACCCTTCGATGAACAATCGATAACGCATTTTATCGTCAATTTTTATGACAATGTTTCTTTTTAACACGAGTATAATTCAATTAAATATTTTTTCATGTCTTGTAATTACTTTTATCGATCATTAATTCGTTATTAATAATAATAATAAGCTTGTCTTATTAAAACAACGAACGAGACTCGTTATTAACTGTAATTTTCTTTTTGAAGTTATACTTCTTTTGGCGCGTTTGGGAAAATGTAATGGGGAGTGATTTTGTTCCGAGCGTCTGGAAAAACGACACCATGAAGTTTGTCGGTATTTACGACGCGCGGCAAAACGATTTCAATTTTACGGCGTGAAGTTGTCTTCTCTTCTTCTTCCCCCCTTTTTTCTCAAGCGGGTCACCCATCCAAGTACTAATCGTACACAGCGCCGCTTTACTTAAATGATCGAAGCGAGAACTAATGCTGTAACCGCGCCATGGCTGTTGACGCGTGAAGTAATTCGATATATCTCTCTTATATTTAGTGTGGACTGATATCTATTTTTATATTTTTTTTCTTTTTTTTATTCTTTCTTATATATATATAATAATAATTATTTTTTTTCTTTAAGTTTTTTTTTTCTTTGAAGTTTTCTTTTGAAGTTATTTTTGAGGTTATTGAGGTTATGTTCGTTATGGTACGGCAAAGAAGTATAACTTCTTACGTGCGTACATAAGTACACACACCAGTTTTTTTTATTCTTTCTTATATATAAAATAATAATTATTTTTTTTTTAAGTTATTTTTCTTTGAAGTTTTTTTTTGAAGTTATTTTTAAGGTCATTGAGGTTATGTTCGTTTTGGTACGCAAAAGAAGTATAACTTCTTACGTGCGTACATAAAAGTACACACCCCAGTTTTTTTATTAATTATTTTGCCCATAATTATGAAAGTGGTCTAAAAATAAGTGAAAATTTAAAAAGAAAATCAGTTTATCAGTTATTTCACATCACATTATTCTAAATTAATTTAATTTTATTGTAATTTTCACGATATTATGTTAAAAATGAATTATTAGATATAGTGATTGTTATGTCAACATTACTATAAAATTCATTTAGAGTTCAAGTGTAATTGTTTAAATATTTTGAAAACAAGAGATACACGATTTAGATCAGTTTCATAATTACGGCCACAATTATAATCAAAATTATACGGAGATCTTAGAAAATGAAATTACAATTATTAAAAAAGAAAATAGTTAAAAAATGATCGATAAATAAATAATTCCTAAACCATAAAACGAATATTCAAAAACTAGGTCGAACATAATTTTTTCCACGGCGCTAAAGTAATATAAGATGAACGCACTCTCGAGCCTACTGAAATTCCACAAAAAAAAGAAAAAAACACAAAAAAAAAGAACACGAAAAAATGAACTTTCGCCTATGATTAAAATTGGTACACGAGGGTTAATGATAAAAAAAGAGAAAAAAAAATGAGGGGCTTTTGAAAGTTAGAAGGCGGTCGAGTGGTCCGTAAAGGTTTGGATTCAGGTAAATGTTGGGTTCAAGAGTGTGAGTGAGATCGAGAGAGTGAGAACGAGAAATCAAGAGAGAGAGAGAGAGAGAGAGAGATACACACGAAATGCAAGCTAGTTGGAATGAATGGACGGTGGATAAGAGCGAGACCGTAAACGTAATGGTTCGACTTTTGAGGCGATCGTGCCGATCAATTTGATTTCCTTTCTTTGGTTGTGCTGCCTCTTCTCTCACACTCTCTCTCTCTCTTTCTCTCTTTCATGCTCACACACGTACAGATAGATAGATAGAGAGAGGGACTCTTACTCTCGTGTACCCTCTTTTCCCTCTCGTAAACCCGAAAGCACGGAGACTCTCGAAGTCTGGGCCGATGCAGCAGCAGGCTGCTAGCCAACGAGTTCTTCCCGTTCCCTTTCCACCCTTCCACCCTTCCACCCTTTTCCACCTATCTCGGGTTGAGGCACTTTGCGCTTATAGTAAGAGTACAACCGCGTCCGGGCATGGAACGATTGAAGACCGGAGGCGAAGTGCCGGGAGTACTAATCGCGTTCCCCGCACAATTTACATTTAATCAAAGGGAAAGCCCATTGGCCACGCTTCGTGCTATTTGCTTGCCATTGAAATCTCTCTCTCTCTCTTTCTCTCTTTCTCTCTTTCTCTTATTCTGTTTCTCTATCTATCTAACTCTATCCCTATCTTTCTTTCTTCTTTTTCTTTATTTCTTTCTTTCTTTCTATTTCTCTCTCTCTCTCTGTCTGTCTCTCACTCTGATTTGTTCGTTCGTTCGCCCTCTCGAACGCTCTTTCACCCCGTGTGAATCGTCGTTCTTGTCGTGAACGGAATACGTAAAGTAGAGAGGCTCGGTTGACTTGTCTGATGGAAACCGATTCGTTCCCTGTCCCAACTCTCGACGTAGAATCGTTTGTTTTCCTAGCTCGATTCTATCCAGGAAATCTTCCTATAACTGTTTAAACTTATTTCGTTGATATTATATTATAATAACTGTGACCGAGGAATATCTTTGATGTAGTAAATTAATTACAAATTTTATATGGACAGTTTATTTATTTTTATTTTGGAAAGTGGTGTAAGTGAAACAGTCGTTATTTTTTAGTTTCTTTTACTTTCTATGGAAATTAAACTGACCACCACTTTAATGATCATTTTTTTGAGATATTAAATTCTTATAAGTTATAAATGAAAAGTTTGCATTAAATTAAACATAAGTTAGTTACGTGATATCTCATTTGTTTTTAAAGAGTGAAAGAGGAATATCTTTGATGTAAATTAATTTTCTTTTATATGGACAGTTTATTTATTTTTATTTTGGAAAGTGGTGTAAGTTAAACAGTCGTTATTTTTTAGTTTCTTTTACTTTCTATAGAAATTAAACTTACCACCACTTTAATGATCAATCTGTTGACGAATCTAATCTTTCATCGGTCAATTTTAAATTGGTTAAAGTATTAACATTTTTTTGAGTAAAAAAAAAGTTAAATACTGACAAGTTGTAAATGAAAAGTTTGCATTAAATTAAACATAAGTTATGTGATATCTCATTTGTTTTTAAAGAGTGACAGAGGAATATCTTTGATGTAAAATAATTTTCTTTTATATGGACAGTTTATTTATTTTTATTTTGGAAAATGGTGTAAGTGAAACAGTCGTTATTTTTTAGTTTCTTTTACTTTCTATGAAAATTAAACTTACCACCACTTTAATGATCTTTTATCGGTCAATTTTAAATTGGTCAAAGTATTGGCATTTTTTTGTGCAATTAATTACTGACAAGTTATAAATGAAAAGTTTGAGCTAAATTAAGCATAAGTTACGTGATATTTCATTTGGTTTTAAAAATGGATTTACACCACTTTCAAAATAAACGGTCCATATCCCCATTATGGGGTATCATTTATATAACTTAGAACGATTTGAATAAAAGAAAATAAAAAAAGAAATACTGTCGGAATTTATTAAATGATTTAATTAATTTTACGTGGTTTCCTTTTTTTTCTTTTTTCTTTTTTTGCAAAGAAAAAAGAAAAACAACAACGTTTATATAACACATAGGAATAACGATAAAAAATTATATTTTATACTAATTGTAAGTCATAGTCTGTGGATTGAAATTAAGATCAAGAATACGTGATCGGAATCGTGATATTTGTGTTTGATGTGTAAAATCACGATTTATAATACACGTGCCTGACACGTGATACGAAATTTATGATCACGAGTTAGACACGTTAAAATACGGCAAACAAAAAAAGGAAAGGGGTTAATCGAACGTTCATTTGTTTTCCATCTAATCTTTGGGATGGCGAAGAATAAATTGTCGTGATGTTTCGATTGGGTAACTAATAAATCAACGATTCGAACGAACGTCTTTCCATCTTTCTTACTTCTTCTTTATTTTTTCCTATTCTTCTCTTTTCCTTTCTTTTTCTTTATTTTATTTTATTCGATTTGGAATGGGTAAACGGAAAAGATCGTTGAGATTCTCTCGAACTGTACGGACTTGCTTTTCAACAGAGAAAAAACGAAAAGACAGGGGGGGGATGGAAAAAAAGTTGTAAAATGAAAAGAAATATTCCGATGGAATGGCGAACGAACGTAGTAAAAGAAATAAGAAATAAAGAAAGAAAGAAAGAAAGAAAGGAGAAGAGGGAGCGAAGGACGAACGGGAGGAGAATTTAATTTTTATACGAGTCGAAAGAAAAAGAAGTGCTTGTAAAGAGAAAGAGGAGGTGGAGGGGTAGGAGGGGGTGGGGGAAGGAGGGGTTAAATCGAGGTGTAGGAGGGTAGAAAGAGAAGGGATGAGGGTAGAAGAAGAGAATGAAAGGAGTGCGAGAAACGGTGACAAAAGCAAAAGCTGGCAGGCGGGAGTGGGTGGGAGGTAGGGGGTAGGACGAAAGGGTCGTAGCAAAGAAAGAGAGAGAGAGAGAGAGCTTTGATGGTGGTAGTCCTCTTTCTGAAGTATCTCGGATTTTCCGTTGGTTCGTTCGCGTTCGTTCCGTGTCCTTTCACTCTGCATTTTACGTTCCGTAGCCTGGAGCAGTGCGAATCTGTTCGATAAAACAGCGGACGGACCATTAGCTAATCCTCTAGAGGGTAAAACAGTGCCGCAAGGCTTATGGGGGTAGGAGTAGAACGTGCAAGATAGAAAGAGACCAAAGTGGGAATGCAAGTAGGAGAATGATTGAGAGGAGAACTAGCTAGCTAGCTAGCTAGCTTGCTTGCTTGCCTGCCTGCCTGCCTGCTATCAAGAGGAGCAAGGGGGTTGGTGATGGTGGTGGGTGGGTGGGTGCCACAAGGGAGATTTCGGAGTGTGCAATTGATTGGCGCGGCGGCGATGCTGACGCCGACGTCGGTTGATTAGAATGGAGCAACACGGAATTCCTCTCTAACCGACTAATGGCACGCCGCAACCTATGTTTACTGTGATCTCGGACTGCGATCTCGCTCTATGCTACTCACGATTTGTCATCTGCAATGCCAATGAAACTCTAGCGAGACCCTCGCTCCTCGTTGGATCGCATGCTGGATCGCCAGAAAGCGGGACGAATTATTCGATGACTCGACTCGGTTCTATTCTATTCGTTTTCCTGTTTCGTCAGCTTATCCTCGATGACAACGACACCGCCCACTCATCATTCGTATTTTATTATTTTTCCTTTTTTTTTTTTTTTTATTCATTTTTATGCAGATTACTTTTTATTGAATCGTTTTTGTTTTTGTATTTGTTTTTGGTTTTTTTTTTAGATTGATTGACAGAATTATTTTGATCGGACACATTTATCTATTTTGCACGGTTTTGTTTCTTTTCCATTTCATCATTTATTGAAATTTAATTTCTAGCTTTCGTTTTTTTCCTTTCTTTCTTTCTTTTATTCCTTCTAAAAATTGCTTCGACGAATTTGGATTATTTTATGACGGATATTTCGGGTAACACGCTCTCGAGAGGATTGATTTCTTGATGAAAATTCAATTGAATTTGTGGGATTAAAGGGGGATTTTGGTGTATTGATTTAAATTAGATCGTAATTTCTAGATGAATACGAGCAGATATAATACGAGTTCTAGGTACGTCTATATTTATAGGAAGGGTGTTTCACGCTAAGTGATTTAGATCGATCGTATGTTACGAATTATATCATCAAGCGGTAATATCTCGAGCTTTGCTATCAATTAATACCGATAATTGGTTATTATCGTGATTTAAGCCGGGTAACATAGAATATATATATATATATTCGAATCTGTCTCTCTATATCTATTCGTTTTAACAAGACTTAGAACATTTAACGTGCCTTACCGATCATTTAATTTAAGATCTAATCAATTTTATTTCAACTATCTCACAATTCAAATTATTATATATAAATATATAATATAATATAATATTATTATATATAAATTATATATATTAATTATATTAATTATTATTATTGAAGTTATACTTCTTTTGGCGCGTTGGGAAAATGTAATGGGGAGTGATTTTGTTCCGAGCGTCTGGAAAAACGACACCATGAAGTTTGTCGGTATTTACGACGCGCGGCAAAGCGATTTCAAGTATACGGCATGAAGTTGTCTTCTCTTCTTCTTCCCCTTCTTTTCTCAAGCGGGTCACCCATCCAAGTACTAATCGTACTCAGCGCTGCTTGACTTAAATGATCGAAGCGGGAACCAATGCTGTAACCGCGCCATGGCTGTTGACGCGTGAAGTAATTCGATGTATCTCTCTTATATTTAGTGTGGACTGATATCCATATTTTGATATTTTTTATTCTTTCATATATATATATTATAATAATAATTTTTTTCTTTAAGTTTTTTTTTTTTCTTTGAAGATTTTTCTCAAGTTATTTTTGAGGTTATTGAGGTTATGTTCGTTTTGGTACGGCAAAGAAGTATAACTTCTTACGTTCGTACATAAGAGTGCACACACCAGTTTTTATTATATTAATTATATTAATTATTATTATATTATTATATATAAATATAATATATAAATTATTATATATAAATTTATTTCAAATATCTCACAATGCATCAAATTAAATATATTTTTTTGTTCCGTTTTATTCTAAATAAATAATTCTGACAAATTGGGGATTCAGGAAAAATAAAATGAACGAGATCGATGAATAAATTATCTTTCGAGATAAAAATGTATAAAACGCGAGGAAAAACAAAACAAATTATTTAAACAAATTCCCTTCTTTTTTAACTTAAATTCATTTATCTTATTATATTAGTGCATAAGAATAGATAGAATAAACAGTAACGACAATGAATAGAAGACACACACACACACACACAGAGAAATTCGCGTTGCCATTAACGATTTTGAGAGAGGATGGCTCGATTTAAGTCCATAGACATTCGCATTGAGTTTGATTTCGGTCTGAAGAGGAAGGGTTTCCTGAAACACAAGGGTCGAGAGGGTCTTTCGGTCGGTCGTAGTTGAAGACAAGAACGTAGACATTAAATGGAATTATCGAGCTATCTCTTAGGGTTTTCGGCTAGAACGATATAGTCTATGCCTTTCTTCAGTCTTTGTCGTAGTCGTAGTCGTTGTCGTCATTGTCAACTCTCTCCTCCCTTGGCCCTTATCCCCCTCCTCTTTCCTCTTGTTCCTTCCTTTTGCTCGTCCTTTTCCTTCCTCACCCACCCACCACCCCTTTCAAGTCTCTTTCGACCAACCAAACATCACCTCACCCCCCCACACTTCTCTTTCTCTCTCTCTGTCTGTCTTTGTCTCTCTTTTCAAGCCGAATCTCAATAACAATTATTTCCGTTATTAGAAATTTAATAAAGGGTCGTAGGCGCGTACTGTAGTAGTGTCTCGTGTTGCCCTTTGACGACAAATGATTCTAGCCTGAATAGGCTGGGTTTCGGCCCTTTCCTAATACTGCCAAGCCACCAAGGAAGATATCCAAGGGTCGTTGCATTACTTTCAACATTGAAAACAGGGATGAAAGTATTCGTTCGTAGCCCTTTATAGGGCTTATTTATTCGTGGTTTTTTTTTTTTTTTTTTGTTTTTTTTCAGATAGAATAGAGGAAATATTTTCATTTAGAAATTGGTCAGAGATATCTGAAGCATTGTTTGTTTATTTGTTGTCAAGTAAAATGAGGATACTGATTAGGTGCTTTGGGGAAGAAAAAAATTTATATTGAAAATGAGAACGAAGAAAAAGATTTTAAACTCGGTATGGAAGAGTCTTCGATGAGATCTGTGTGTGTACGTTGTGTGTGGATGTGTGTGTTCGTGGTATAAGTGAAAAGTACGGATAGATTCATTTGTATTCCACGAGGTGAAAATCTTCGTACAAAAGCTTACACTATCGACGATTCACACGTGCAGATTTACCTGGAATCTTTTGACGTTCTTATATTTCTACTCCGTTTTTTTCTTTTTTTTTTTATTTTTAAAAAAGAAACGAACTACGTTTCTATTCTTCTCGTGTTTTCTTCTCGTCTAGCAACACAGATTTTTATCTACGCGTGTGTATATGCGTTTGTATAGGTATACATGCAAAGAAAATCTTTGAATAAATCGTATTCGTAAATAATAATCTAAAGTGTAATATAATATTTATTTTTTTCTACGAGATTAACAAATCGATTAAGAAAATAAGAAAGAGTGTCTGGGTTTAGTTTGTATTTTTCTTTTTTTGTTTTTTTTTTGTTTTTTTCTTAGGAGTATAGTTTTAGATTGAAGTAAGTATAGGTTGAAGGATGAATGGGTACTCTTAATTTTTCCAATAATGGCCCTACGGTAAAAAGGGTCGGCGCTGTTTATCAAGACTTCGATAGGTGAACCACAGCTTATTTTCCGATCGTACACATTCTTGCACGAATGCTTTTGCAAACACTACTGCTATTGGCCGAACCCTTTTGAAACAAGGAAAACAAAGAAGAAAAGAAACAAAAAGTCAAACTCTATGATTGAAATGATTATTTATCGAAGATATATTTCATTTGTAAAAATATTTTAAATATATAATAATACATATTTTTGTCAAAAGTATGAAAAATAAAATGAAATTTAATAAATGGTGTAGGATAAAAATATATAATAAAGAAACTGGTGTGTGTACTTATGTACGCACGTAAGAAGTTATACTTCTTTGCCGTACCAAAACGAACATAACCTCAATAACTTCAATAATAACTTCAAAAAAAAAAATAATTATTATTATATATATATATATAAGAAAGAATAAAAGAAGAAAAGAAAATATGAAAATATAGATATCAGTCCACACTAAATATAAGAGAGATATATCGAATTACTTTATGCGTCAACGGCCTTGGCGCTGCGATAGCATTGGTTCCCGCTCGATCATTTAAGTCAAGCCAGCGCTGAGTACGATTAGTACTTGGATGGGTGACCCATGAAGACAACTTCACGCCGTAAAATTGAAATCGTTTTGCCGCGCGTCATAAATACCGACAAACTTCATGGTGTCGTTTTTCCAGACGCTCGGAACAAAATCACACTCCCCATTACATTTTCCCCAACGCGCCAAAAGAAGTATAACTTCAAAAATTGAAATATTTGTAAAACAGTTTATAAGGAAAAATTATTCAGATCATTTCGTTAAATCTTTTGTCTCGTTAAATTATCTCTGATCTTAGAAACTACTTGATAACATACACACACACACATACATACGTACACAGACACAGCCATCAAATTCTATGGTTTTCCTCTTTCAAATCTGCATGGCAAAGTTCGAAAGTATTGATGTATATATATATATATATATACATAGAAGATATCAAAAAGAAATAGAAAGTAAGATAAGTAGATAGAAAGGAAACGAAAGAGCAAGAGAAAAAGAAATAAAGAAAGAGAGAGAGAGAGAGAGAAATAAGGAAGGAAAATTTGACTACGTCTCATGTCTAACCAGAGAAAACGTATTCCGCATCATCTTTGAATTTTCTTCCTTTGCCGCCTCTTTATTCCTTTTGCATGTTTGATTTCATAAGAAGAAATGAGAGAACGATGGGTTCAAAGCAACTAGGAGGAAAAATAAACTGTCTCGTGGTCGGGGTTTGTTATTTTAGCATTAACGATAAAAGCGAAGTATACTTGGTCCCTGCTTTATTTATCTACTAGCGACAGATTCGCATCTTGTGTCAATCGTCTTGCTACGTTTTCTCCTTTTTCTACTTGTAATAGAAGCCCACTCCTTATATTCTTTCTTTCTTTCTTGCTTACTTTCTTTCTTTCATCTTTTATCTATCTCTTTATTTTTATCAAAAGCCAAGGAGGATCTACTACTGCTTGTTATTTTGTTCGTTTTTCGATTTAGAAAGAGAAATAAACAATTTGTACGCGTTCGATTCTTTTTAAATAAATATGAAAGAAAATACGTATTTCGATACTTTTTTATTTTTTATTATAATAGGGAGGAGGGTGGATGGGTGGGGAAATGGTTTTTATTTTAGATCGAATTATGTCGAATGTTTCTTTTTTCCTTTCGTTACTTTCTTTCTTTACGATAAGTTCTGTAAATGAAAGAAAGTTAATTGAGAAAGTGGATTTTTATGTGAATTAAAAATAAAATTGTTTTATTTAATTAATATGAAATATTATGCGCGAGAGAGGATCTTTTCTTTTCTTTTCTTTTTTTTTTCTTTTTCTTGGATTTCATTGATTACGATAGTTCTGAAATGGAAGTAATGTAAATTGTAAAAAATGGATTTTCATTAAAGGTGAGATCTTAAAAATGGTTACCACCTATCGCCATATCGCGAAGAAAATGAACGAACGAAACGTCCAGTGTCTCGAATCTACGAGTCTAAGAATTCAATTAAATATTGTATCAGCGGTTTCGAATTACGCTCGTGTTTGCTCCGGCAATTTCATTAACGCGGTTTCCCCTCTGGCTTCCTGCATAAGTGCCGCTCGTTTTCTGCGGTGCACACGAGCGCCCTAACACACGGAAATAGCTTTCCGCACGGCCGAACCTTATGACTGTTGGGTGGTGTTCCGTTTAAAAGCCACTGCCAGCTACCACCACCACCACCACCACCACCACCATCACCACCATCACCACGTGGGACCTGTCTGCTACTGGTGGCCACCAACGAAAACTACACCCCTTCAAATTTTCTTCGACTGATACGATTAAATAGGAATACTTTTTTTTCTACTTTTCTATTTCTATATTACATACACACGCACACGTGCACGTATAAAAAAAATATAATTAATTTATTAATATTCCTTGAAGTTGTATTCGACCCAACAGGGATTGTTAGAATAATTATTTTTTATTTTCTATTTGTTTCTATGCATTAACATTAATACAACGATACGATTATAATATTTAATTAACTTTTTATTTTTCATGTAAGTTTTGTTTGAATTTAAGCTGTTCAATGTTAGAATGATATTAAACGAAAACTACACATCCCTAAAAATTTTCTTCGACTGATACGATTAAATAGGAATACTCTTTTTTTTTACTTTTCTATACATTTCTTTCTATTTCTATATTACATACACACGCACACGTGCACGTATAAAAACATATAAAATATTTATTAATATTATTATAAAAAAAAATAGAATTAATTTATTAATATTCTTTGAAGTTGTATTCGACCCAACAAGGATTGTTAGAATAATTATTTTTTATTTTATATTTGTTTCTATTCATTAACATTAATACAACGACAATTATATTCTCTGATCCAACTTAAATATTTAATAAATTGTTTATTTTTTACTTTACTTTTATTTTAATGTAAATTGCTCAATGTTATAGTGATATATACTAATGAGTTTTCCTTGATGAAATCTAAACATTGAATAAATGAATAAATGAAATTCAAAATAAAATACCATGACCAACGCGTTTCATATTTTGAATCGTTCGGTAGCCAATATGTTTTAAACTTAAGAAAGTCGAATTAATTAAAGCGTTATTTGAACGAAGATAATTATCTTTTATTCGTTTATTTTTCATTCCACGTTTATACTATCTTTGCACTCTGTTATAAAAATATCCGGTTGGTCTACGTTTCTATCTCTCTCTCTCTCTTTCTTTTTCTGTTATTAATTTTGCCATATAGAAAAGAAAAATGTATGATACGATAAAATATATATATAAACAGAAGTTAACGATTAAAATATAAAATGTTTTCAATATTTAACTGATTACACATCGTCTATCTTACGAATAAATAAATATCATATTTTATTTAGATTACCTATCTGTATATATATTTTAAGCTTCATTTATTTATAATCAAATAAAATTTTATTTTCAATAAAGCGAATACAATTTCTAATATAAAACAACGTTCCTGTATTTATCGATAAAAAAGAAAAAAGAAAAAAATTAGATTTTCATTTTATCTCCTTTTAACGTTACAAATATTGAAAATGTCATTAATCGTACGTATCAAATCACTCTCTTTATCTCTCTCTCTCTCTTTGTAGAAAATAAATTTCATTGTTTAAATACAAACATTAAAAGTTACATTTATTAGCTTGTAAAAAAGAAAAAAAGATCAAAAAAAAAAGAAACGAACGTATCAAACGAGAGTTGAACAATCGATTAAAAATAAAAATTTGTTTATTGATCTACTTAAAGGGGTTTATAAAAGGGGTTTATAAAAGGGGTTTGATGTGTCTCAATGGAATGGATGGGTGTAAGAGGGGATGTCCATTTTGATTGTCAGAAGGTTGAAGTATCTTTCAGATCGGTGTTCGTGACTCACGAAGCCTTGATGGATCGATTTGCGAACGACCATAGTTAAGAAAAGAGAGGAAAAGAGAAAAAGAGAGAGAGAGAGAGAGTACCAAGGGGTTGGCGAATGCATGGATGAGGAAGGGAAATAGGCAGAAGAAGAAAAAGTAGAAGAAGTAGAAGAAGAAAGTGGAATGGGTGAGAAAAGTGAACGAGAGGGGGGAAAAAAGTAGGAAAGAAAAAAGAAAAAAGAAAGTGAGTGTGAGTGAGAGAGTGAGAGAGAGTGAGAAACGCATTCGGAATACGTGATCGATGCGTTCATTGAAGCCGATGGTGTTCGACTTTTAACTGTTGGAAAAGTTTCGAGATGCATAACTTTTACGATGAATGCTTCATCGACAGATTTACGATAGCGCGTGCTTGCAAACGACGACGACGACTAAAGTAAGACGAGTACACGCGTGTTTACTTTGCCTCGTGCACACTGCCCGTTCACGCAACCACGATTTTTATAAAAAATATAAAAAAAAATAAAAAAGTAAGAGAAAGAGAGAAAGAAGTAATAGAGGAGGAAGAGGAGGAGGAGGAGGGGGAGTAAAGCTTCTAGAAAAGCATTGAAAATCGTTCAGAGTTAAAGGAACAAAATTTATTGCTTCGCAGATTGCGAAATGTTACAATACGATTCGAGACCGCGAGCATTAAAAGGGAGATATTTGATGCATTCGGTTATTTCGATTGCTACGGAGTTAATGGTCCTCCTTTTTTCATACGAGAGATTGAATTTATATTCGGAACCCTATACCTTCCTCTCTCTCTCTCTCTTTTTCTTTCTTTCTCTTTTACTTTTTGTTTGATTTTTTATTTTCTTTTTATTCCTTCATCTTTCCGTATCAGCTTATATATATATGTGTGTATATGTGTATGTATATGTATATCGTTTTCCATATATTTTTCGTGGTTTTAAATCGAACAAATTTATCGAGACTCAATTTGCGTCAGGGTTTCAATCGAACGTTTTTGATCGTTTGAGACAGTTCAACGAACGACGAACTAATAATGAAAGAAAATGTAATATATATGATGTTATATTGGTATCAGGAAAATCTTCCCCCACTCCTTTCCCACCCGACTTCTATTTTATTGTGTATATATTTTGCATTCGAATGGTTTTTGAAATGATTTTAGCGGTCGATTGATTATTCATAGTTCGATTATAATGTGCTCCTCTTATTCAATTTTTGTTTGTTCGTTTATTTATTTGTCTCTCTCTCTCTATTTTTCTCTCTTTTCAACGTATAATCTATTTATTTATATTTTATTTGTGTTGTTTTTCTTTTTTGGCTTTCGTTTTTGATTGCTGCGATCACTCGCGCCGATATTTATTATATTTCGGCGTGACGTTAAATTTTTTTGAGAGATGCAACTTTGATATCAGCGCGTTGTACTTTTATTACGTGCATGCAATGATCTCTTTTGTTTTTGGTCTGTAAAAAGAAAGAAAGAAAAAATAAAAAAATAGAACAAAAGGAAGAAGAGAAACATGGAGGAATAAATAGGAAAAAAACAAAAAAAAAAAAGGAAAAAAAAGAAAATAGAAGTCAGAGGAAAAGTGCTCAATATGCAAATGAGACTATCCGTTTTGTTAATGCAAATATGCAAATATGGCGTCTGTCGTTGTTTACACCGCGCGTGCCTGCGTTACGGTCGCGAGGGAAAGACAATTTCTTTCTCTTTTTCTCTCTTTGCTATAGAAAAGCATGAATATATATATACTGGGAATAAGAGGGAACACAATGTAATTCGAAATATTACTATCACGATCTTTGAAATCGAGAAATATATTTTTTCATTTCATTTTTGTCGAGTGTAAATTATTTGAAAATTTCTTGCAAGTAAAAAATTTATCACCACGACCGATAATGTTTTTGTTTTTTTCAATCGTAGTACGAGTATAACTTTGAAATTAAAATTGAAAAGGGTGTGCGGGGATAAATTCGTGAATTTAATTTTTTATAATATAAAAGTAAGAAAATTTTCTTAAGCGTCAAAATCATTATTTCAAATAGTATAATTACTTAAATTACACTATAATTAACGTGAATGTTTTTTCTTAGTACTAAATCGATTAAATATATTCAATAGTAGTATTTACAAATGTAATTAAAAAAAGAAAACTGGTGTGTGTACTTATGTACGCACGTAAGAAGTTATACTTCTTTGCCGTACCAAAACGAACATAACCTCAATAACCTCAAAAATAACTTTAAAAAAAAAAGAAAGGAAATATATTTTCAATCGATCGATATATTACATATATAAGAAAAAATACAAAACAAAACAAAATATATCAAAATATAGATATCAGTCCGTACTAAATATAAGGGAGATATATCGAATTATTTTATGCGTCAACGGCCATGGCGCTGTGATAGCATTGGTTCCCGCTCGATCATTTAAGTCAAGCAGCGCTGAGTATGATTAGTACTTGGATGGGTGACCCATGAAGACAACTTCATGCCGTAAACTTGAAATCGTTTTGCCGCGCGTCATAAATACCGACAAACTTCATGGTGTCGTTTTTACAGACGCTCGGAAAAAAATCACTCCCATTATTACATTTTCCCAAACGCGCCAAAAAAAGTATAACTTCATAAATAGGATAAATAAATCACAATTATGAGATATTATTTATATTGAAACAATTGTGATAGAAGAATAAAAATCAGTTAGAATTTCTCACGTCATATAAATATCTCGTTTTACAATAACGATAACAAAAAATGCATTTCGTCTGATTTAAAGTGGATGGATGAGATGATCTAATGTTTTAAATAAGTTTCGAGTTGAACTGTATGATGAAGAAGAATAACGCGTGTGAGAATGATTTTCGTAGACTTGTGACAGATATAAAATCTATATACGGTGTCCCGAAAGTTTACGATAAGCTCTTAAAAAGAAATGGAAGATCGATGGGAGAAGAAAACTTTCGACCGGTGGAATCTTCTTTAAAAATACAAAAGTTATATATATTTATTTCTATCTCTTTCTTTCTTTCTTTTAAGAGTATATCCGTACGCGAACTATTTTTCTTTCGCAAGCGTGGAAGTGCAACACCACCACCACCACCGTCATGCTATTCTCACAGAGAAAAAAAGGGGGAAAAAAAAAGGATCGAAGAGTAGTAATCCACGACTTTCGATGGCTCGCTCGAACGGTAACCGAGTGGATTTTTCTAAGAAAAGAGAATTGAAGGGACCGCAATTGGTGGTGGTGGTGGTGGTGCTGCTGCTGCTGTTGCACTGCGAGCTAACTCGATCACATTAAACTTTTACACGCATCAACCTCTGGCGAGCTTTAACAATCCTAGACACAACTTTTTCCTTACTCTTCTTTCCCCACCTCCTTCCCCCCTTTCCCACATATATATATACACACGACGTATGTAGTAGTACTAATAAAAAAAATATATATGTATATATATTTTTATTTATTATATTTATAATTATTTTATTATATTATTTAATATTATTAAAAATATATATTATATATATTTTTATTTATTATATTTATAATTATTTTATTATATTATATGTATAATTATTTTATTTATTATATTTATAATTATTTTATTATATTATTTAATATTACTAAAAATATATATTATAATTATTTTATTTATTATATTTATAATTATTTTATTATATTATTTAATATTATTAAAAATATATATTATATATATTTTTATTTATTATATTTTATATATATATTTTTGTTGTTTTTGTTTTATTGTAAAAATTCTATTCCCCCCAGATTTTATTCTTTCGATTTCTTCTCGACATTAGAACACGATTATTATTGCTTACTATTACTTTTCTTCTTTTTTTTTCCGGTTCGATAATCAATCCTTTTTTATTTTATTTTAAGATACGCATAAATTGTTACGAATAAATAAAATTTTAATTGAATATAATCATTGAATCGACGAATAAATTCGATGAATGGTCCGAATAGTGAAAGGGAAAAAGAAAATAACTAGAAGAGGGGTTGGTTATTTCAAGAACAGATTCGGGATTATTGCTGCATATACTTTTAGTTTTTTCTTTTTTATTATAATACTTTATTTTTTTACTGCGTTATCCTTTTACTCGTCCGTAAAAAGTCAATACTTCTTCTTCTCTCTTATTCTCCTTTTTCTTTTTTTATTTTATATTTTCACATTTTGAGATAAAACTCGAATAGGACGAATGGTGCAAGGATAAAATCGTAGTTTCGTAGCTTAAGACACCTTTCAGAATAACGTGCTAACGTTTGAAGTTTCGGACGGGGGGAACAGGGAGGGTGGGGGAGGGGTAAATCTTCTACATATACACACACATATATATATATATACATGCTTATGTTGCTTTTGAAACCAGTTCCTTTTCTCGCACGTTTCTTAGTAATGCTCTTATATATGAAACCTCTACTTTATATTTATATATATTTTTTTTGTTACCTTTTTATACTCTTCCAGTATCAAAAAGCGAAGGTCTCTCTCTCTCTTTCTTTTTTTTTAAGAATTAGTTAAAAAAACATTTCTCAAACGCATCTTAAAAAATGAACAAAGTATGTGTATATTATTAAAATAATTGTGTGTAATAAAACGAAGATTAAAAATTCAATTAAAACGAGTTCGTCAAACTCGTAGAAACAATCTTTAGCTTAATCGAGCGAAAAGGAGAGAAAAAAAGAAATAAAGAAAAAAAGTACAGAAAAAAAAGAAGATTAGGAAAAGGGTGCGGGGTGGTTGGGCTTGAAATCATGAAAGTAAAAATCGACTGACTGTCGTCGAGTTTTATCGAAACTTTCACTCGGGAGTTTTATAACTACGGTAAGAAAGAAGAAGAGGGGATTGGTGTTAAGGGGTAAGAAGAAGAACGAGCTGGCGGAAGTAAGGAGTGAGTGAGTGAGAGAGAGAGAGAGAGAGAGAAGCAAAGCAAAGGATGTTAGAAAGAGAAGTCGAAGTCCGGTGTGGCAGCTGGACAAATCCACTTATTTCCGTTGAACTTCGAAGATAACATCCGCAGTGGATTTAGTCTGGCTTAGATCGAAGCTAAGAAAAGTATCGAATAAAAGGGAAAAAGGGATGGAAGAAGAAGGAAGAAGAAGAAGGATCGAGAAAATCGAAAGGGAAGTGTTGAGTTTAACTGTAACTGTAAATGTAAACGTAAACGTAAGTGGAAGTGAAAAGAAAAGTATAAGGAATATGGTGGATAGGGTAGTTGGGAGTGGGAGGTGGTGATGGTTGGTCTAGAAAATCGTACGTATCATCGCGATGATAGGAAAACATTGATCCCTCAAAGAAAATAGCCGGCAGGACAAAGCGCATACAAACGAGATTTAAAGATAGACTTTGGACGTTAGATGTTTCTTTCGAGATTATATAAAAGCTCAAGGAGAATCGATACGAGAGAAAGAGAGAAAGAGAGAGAGAGAGATAGAGAGAGAGAGATAGACACGATCAAACACTATTTTCTTTTTATTTTTCATTTTATTTGTCTTCTTACTTTCTTTCTTTTATTCTTTTTTTTTTATTCTTTTTTTCTTTTTCACCCCTTCTGCCATTCGTTTTCAGGGATCTTTTAATATTTCTTTTCACGTACATTTTTTGTTTTTTGTTAAAATAAAAGATGATATTTTTACTTGCTACTTAATTTTCTTATTTCAACCGGTATCATTTTATTTAGTTTTGCGTAACACATTTTTTCACGAAAAATGTTCTCGAGGTCCTTCGCGCGAATTACTCGCGATTTTAACGAGAAAAGGTTTCAAAGTATGTTAGACTTGTATACGTGTAATATATTTACTTGGGTGTTGCACCTTGTAATTCCGCATAACGGGCGGAGAAATTAAACGGCGAGAAGCGCAATAATTAACTCGAATCTCACTAGGGGGTGTAAGGTTTTATTTTAATTTTGCATAATCTACTTCTTTCTTGATTTTATACTTGCCAACAGCTTTTTTAACCTTCCTCCTTTTTCTCTTCTTTTTAACATGCAGTAAATACACACACACACACACATATATATATATGTGGTTCGAAGAACTGCATTTAGGTCAAGTCGAGGGAACAACCTTCCAACTGGCATAATCCAAAATGATTCATTTGAATTTGATTACGTGATTATATGATCTAGGATTATTTTATTACTCGGATCTCCGTGTGCAGCAACCTCCTCGCGGTGAGATCTGGGTCGATATTACTTGCGATTTATCGAAATTTTGTATTATTATAATAATCATTGTAACGCAAGTACTGTCGGGCGAATGGCTGCATATTTTCAATGCGTTTTCAAATATTTTTTTACTTATTTAATTTTTTCTTTTCCAATTTATTTCTATTACTCACTGACAAACGTATATATTGATATAAATATAAATCAAATAATTTGTAATAAATAATAAATAATTTTTTCATTTGTAGAAAACGCATTGAATATTTTTTTTCTTTTTTTTCTTCTTTTTATAGTAGAAATATAAAATCATGAAAATTTTAAATAATAATGTAAGAAGATTTTGCGTTGATAGAATGCAACAGATGATTTGAATTGTAAATATTTGAAATTTTTTAACCGAAATATATATATACTTTTAAAAGGAATATAAATTTTATAAGATCTAGGATAACGGTGAATTTATTTGTTATAAATGCATATAAAATATATACGATATACTTGGGTTATATGCTCGAACGTATACGACAAATAAGCATTAAATGTAAACAAAGGATAGAGTTTACAGCAGGCGATGTATTGAACGGATAGATTAGTCCTTTGTTTACCATAGAACGAGACACACACGTCGATGGTTACCCAAGCCGATCTCCAACGTTCTCCTTATATCACGACACGTACATATTATATTCTTATCTTCTTCTTACAGCACTAACATTTTTCCATTTGCTCTAGCGTTATATGCTTCATACGACGTTATATTATTATTCCTTATTCTTTCTTTTTATCAAATTTAATATTTAATCATATTTAAAATATATTCTATTTTTTTTTTGAGATATCAAATAGATACAAAAGTTTAAATTTAAAGGAAGAAGAAAAAAATTCTAGATTTCCTTTAATTGAATAATTTTTGATTGTTGTATTTAGTTTAAATATAAAAAAAAAACTGGTGTGTGTACTTATGTACGCACGTAAGAAGTTATACTTCTTTGCCGTACCAAAACGAACATAACCTCAATAACTTCAATAATAACTTCAAAAAAAAAATAATTATTATTATATATATATAAGAAAGAATAAAAAAAAAGAAAAAGAAAATATCAAAATATAGATATCAGTCCATACTAATGTGGATATATTATATGTATATATTATATTATATGTATATGTTATATTTAGATATAAGAGAGATATATTGAATTACTTTATGCGTCAACGGCCATGGCGCTGTGATAGCATTGGTTCCCGCTCGATCATTTAAGTCAAGCAGCGCTGAGTACAATTAGTACTTGGATGGGTGACCCATGAAGACAACTTCACGCCGTAAAATTGAAATCGTTTTGCCGCGCGTCATAAATACCGACAAACTTCATGGTGTCGTTTTTACAGACACTCGGAAAAAAATCACTCCTATTACATTTTCCCAAACGCGCCAAAAGAAGTATAACTTCAAAAAAAAGAAAGAAGAAGACAAAATAATTGTAAGAATTTGATTCAAATTTTGTTGAGTTGTAAGTAAAGAAGATGATAAGAAATAAAGAAAAGGGTAAGAAGGGAAGATTAGAATCGCGTTTATTGTCAACGTAAATCAATATGGATACTCAGATTGATTTGAATAATGTAGATGGGCATAGTCGTAAACTCGATTAACGTACGATTGCTCTTACCACCCTACTCCAAGTGAAGTCATAAATAACTGTTGAAACGAAGTAGGTCGTTGGGAAATCGGGCGTTTGCTCGATTCGTGTCAGTAAATTTTCGATACCTACGTCGGAATTAGAACCTGCCGCGAAAAGTAAATTAATAGCAAAAAGAATTTTCTCAATAAAAATCAAAATCAAAAATGTTGTTTTCAGTTGCGTTGCTTGTTCATTCGTTCATTTCTACGTTTCTACGTTTTGTTCGTTCGTTGGTTCGTTCGTTCGTTCGTTCGTTCGTTTTACGGTCTACCGATCGTATAGATAACGTTCGTGAATTTTTCAACGTCGTTCTCGAAACACAATGAGAAAGAGAGAGATAAAGAGAGAGAAAAAACAGAGAGAGACAGAGAGAGAGAGAGAGGAGGATTCTCAGAAATCGAGAAAAT
The DNA here is from genome assembly GCF_010416935.1 of Polistes fuscatus. Taxonomy (NCBI): domain Eukaryota; kingdom Metazoa; phylum Arthropoda; class Insecta; order Hymenoptera; family Vespidae; genus Polistes; species Polistes fuscatus. Next base: position 2,314,373 of record NW_025113129.1, on the reverse strand, counting down.
TAACTTAACGACGAGGAGGAAAGCCAATAAAAAGCTAACCACTCCTTCCGTAACCTCGTTTCTTTCATTGAGAATTATATTTTTCGAGATAAGTTTACACACCTTTCTTTTTAAATGAGTATGTAGAACAAAATTTATACGAAAATTATTTTCCTTATTAAAGAAACAAGAGACGACGATCTTTTAGTTTTGTATTATTTAAATAAATATAAAACGTTAATATATATTAGATTTTCGATATACTTTCGAGATAAAGTAAATTTTTAAACGATTGCAACGAAAATTTATACGAAAATTGTATTTAATTAATTTTATTTTACTTTATTTTATATTTTATATATTTTTTGTATATATTTTTTATATATTATATATTTTATTTTATTTAATTGTATTTTATTAATTTTATTAATCTTATTTTGTTTTATTTATTTTTTTCCCTTTACACAATTCTCTATAGTAATATTATTTAAATATAAAACGTAATAGATTATATTTTCGATATACTTTGGGAAAAAAGTATAGTAGATTATTTATGTCTCGCGATAATAATGATACGTTTGAAATTTATTTCACTTGAGAGATTGATAATGGAAAAAGAAAAATAGAAAAGAAAAGGAAAGGAAAGGAAAGTTTTGGTTGAAAGCTCGAAGAATATCCAGTACCATAAAGCTTTTCTTATCGAGAATACATAATATTACATATGTATGCGCTTACGTTAAATGCACTACGTATTGTGTGTTTGTATATAACGAAAGAAATTCCCACGATTGCTATGTAAATAACTATATATCTATATACATTAATATATCTATGTGTCTATGTACGTATCTGTGTGTATCTCTGTGTATCTGTGTGTATCTGTGTACTAGGTATTCGTCTCAGGAGAGGAGAAGAAAATAAGAGGCTCATTTTCAACGTTGAGAAGCTTACACCAAAAGCTCGATCGATTAAAGAAGAAGAAGAAGAAGGGTGTATATAAGGGCGACCAGGTGGTAACTGTACGTAGGGCACGTTCGCGAGTATTATCGTAAAGAGATTGAAAGGGAAAGAGAAAGAGAAAGAGAGAGAGAGAGAGAGAGTGTCTTAATAGAATGTAACGTAGTTACAAGAGAAATTACGTTCCCTGCTTTTGCAATTTTGAGATACATACCTTCTAACTATATTTAACGGGCAAGAGGAAGAATAGAACGAGAATTATTATACTTGAAAACGTTTAATCGTGTTAGACTTTTTCGTTACGAGAAAAAACAAAAGGGAACATATTTATTTTTCTTTTTTTTTTTTTATTTAGAATAACCTTTAAAATTTGATTTTAGTTAGTTATTGTTAAAATATGCTTTGACGACGGTTGTTTCTGATTGAAAGTTTTCCACGTATTTTTAAAATCATTGTAAACGAGTTTATCTTGCACTGATGAAATAAAAGTTGCAAACGAGATTTTTTTGAAAAAAGGGTTAAAACGATTTAACCGTACTTCGAAAATGTTTTAATAATTGTATTATTAAAGTTATTTATTAATATATATAGATATATAGATATAACTTTTAATATTTGAAAATTTTATTTTTAACATTATATAGAGGTAGAAGAAGATTATTAGAACTTTTGATTAAAAAACATTTAAAACAGGCGTAAAAAGTTTACTTTTCGCGCGTGTTGTTACAAGTTAAACCAACGCGATGTTTATTATTTTTCATTTTATGTACGAAGTATCTATCACGAAAGTTGTTTTTATTTATCGTATTATTATTACTTATTACCACCAATCAATGTGACAAACAAGTTGCTTCCAAAAATTCTTTCATCATTATTAAAACTTGTAATCAACGTGTTATTCATTTTAAACTATTCATAATTATTATTATTATTATTACTTTCAGAATATTAATTTTGTTTTCGTTTAAATCGATTTTCTCTCTCTCTCTCTCTCTCTTTCTTACATTAAAGAAATAAACGCATTAGCTCTCGTCGTATCTCGTATAAAGAATATTTCAAATCGATTATATAGGGTTGGGATAATTTGAAGATTGTCGTGAAGTAATTCGTACAAAGTAATTCGTACAAATGGAAGTACACTTGAAACGTATTCGATGGATCTGGAGGACTCGAATTACGTTAAACGTAAGTAGAAGGTAGAAGAGAATAACCGCAGTTTTCTAAAAGGTATCTCGTGAGAATGGTTAAAGATAAAGAAGAAGGAAGAAGGAAGAAAAGGGGGATGAACAAGGGGGAGGGGAGGGGGAGGGGAATCTTGAATGGTTGCGAGAAGCATTTACGGATGTCACCAGGATGATTCGATAACGTTGCCCAGGGCAGATGCGCCCTTCGTATCCCAATTTCGATCGTACTTCCTTCGTCCCTTTTCCCTTGTTCCCTTCATCCTAATCGTCGTCGTAGTCGTCGTCTTTAGGCGAGCGTGAAAAACCTAATTACAACAACGTTTCCTCTTCTTCCTATTGCACGCATTTTCTTTCTTATTTTTCTTTTTTTTTTTTTTCTTTCTTTCTTCCCCTAGCGTAAAAGAAGTGCGTTAGAGTTCTGTCGTCTCTCGTACTATACTCGTTTTCAGAAGGATAAAATTATCGCAGGAAACGTCCCGGAGTCCTGACTCCGGTCCTGGATCGTTTGCGAACGAACCCTCTCCGCCACTTTCATACAATGGCCAGCTCTCTGTGCTATTGTATCGTACCAACCAAGAGAGACCACTCTCTCTCTCTCTCTCTTTCTCTCTTTCTCTCTTTCTCTTGTTTCTTTCTCTTTTTTTTCCCCCTATCTTTTTTTTTTTGCCCTCAGCACGACCACTCCATTTTCCTTCGTCCGCGCCGTCGTAAATTTAATAACGCGGCCAGCGTTTTTTCAATAAACCGGCAACATTTTTTTCGAATTTTTTTACTGGAAACTCCAGCGCAAGGTTTACAAGACAAAATAATAATAATAATAATAATAATAATAATAATAATAATAATAATAATAATAAAATATGTATAATTATAATGGATATTATTAACACTGAATTTATACGGACCGAACCAATTTGATTAATTAAAAATTTGATTACTATATATATATGTAGGATGCGAGTGCCTCCAAGCCAAACACTTAAATAGGCATTCGTGAGAAGATTGGACGGTGGGCCCTGGATAGCTCAATGGTTAAAGAGCAGTTAAGTCGCTCGGAAAGCGGAAGACCCGGGTTCGAGTCCCGGCCGGTCCAATCAGTCCAACGGCCCAATTTTTTCACGAATCCTACATATATAGATATAAAATTTAAATATTATTTATTTAAAAACGTATGTTGATTTTTAATTACGTCATGAAATATACGTAAATATTAATTCTTCCTATCTACTCGAGCCTTGATTTAAACAATGTTTGTAAGTCATTAAAAAATAATTAACAAAACATCCGTAAATATATTGTTAATTCGTGAAAATATACATAAATATTAGAAAATTAATTAAAATATATTAATCTTACTTGAATATACGAACGAAAAATTGTATCATATAGTTTTAAATAATTGATATACGATATCGTACATTTCTAAGAAAATTACCAACTAGATTTTATTGAACATTAATAATTCAATTAATCACTTAAAAAAATAATTATGAGGTCATTGATCTAATCGAGAGATTCGAGAAGATTATCTTCGAGTATACTTCTATTTGCTTGTAATTAAACACAATGAAGTAAGAAAGAAAACGTTGTTAAAGTTTTAAGATTCTATCTATTGCGATTGAGTAACGCAAGTGGACAGTTCGCCAGGAACCAGTCCAACGGACCGGACCTACCGTTTTATGGGGGCCGACACCGTAATTAATTACGCAGCTTAACCGCGGCATTTAAGTTAATGCTCGAACCGTGTGCTTACTGGCAGAGTTTCCGGAGGGGGTGTACTGTGTTCTGTTGTGTTATATTGTACTATAATATATATATATTGTGTTCTGTTCTATACTATACACTGTGTTCTGTTCTGGTGTACTATATTTTACTGTACACCGTATACTGTACTGGGTTCCCTATGGCGAAGGAGGGAAACTAAATTTAATATCGCGCGGATTCCAATCTCCCGGATTATTTTGGAATGTGGGTATGGTTGTAACGGGAAGGGGTAGGGGAAGGGTAGGAGGAGTGGGGGAGAGGAGGGGGTTACGTTTATATACCGAAGACTCGGCCAAGTGTGGACGAAATAATAGGTGAACCAAGCAACAGCAAGGTTCTTCTGTGTCCCGTTTCACTCCTACTACCTAAACATCCTACTATCCTTTTACTTCTGAAGTAAATCGCGGAGGATGCGGTCAAAATTCCGGTCCGGAAGAGGTACGGTTAAAGAACATCGTTTTCCGTAAAGCCCCGAGTTTAGGTTAGTCTAAACATTCGCTCATCTCATGCATCTTGCCTTTCTATTTATTCATATGTATATATATAGATCTATTTGTTAAAGATCTTTGAAATTATTATTCAATCTAATCAATGTTTTATTACCAAACGTTTTATTACTATCCTAACGTCCGGTTTGTAATGGTTTTTTTTTCTTTTCTTTATCTCTTTCTTTTTTCCTTTTCTTTTAAAATTCGAAAAACCTTCTGTTTTATTGAACACATTTTTAAATTTACTATATCATATATATATATACATGCGGGATAGAGTTTATTAAAAAAAAATTTACCGACCTGCTCGATCAAATTTTGAATATGCATGACCGTACTATACGATATGTGGGACGATATTTATTTCCTTTTTTGTTTCTTTTTTTTTTCTCCTTTTTTTTTTTCTTCTTTTTTCAATAATCAAAGTTTCGGATCTGGGAATGGGTTAAACTTCGCGTGAAAAACTCGAGGAAAATGAAATCATTCGAACAATTTTTAAAAACACATTCGACGAAGAAAGAATTGTAATAAAAATAATTTGACTTATGTGTTTTTTTGTTCTTGATCATAATTTAAAATTATTTTTTATTCTCTTATCGGTTTCTACGATGAGACATCGTAATCGAAACGTTTCGTTAATAACGTAAAAGTTGAATAATTGTAAAATTTTGATAAATTTTTATAACACCTGACAACAGCAACAAAAACAACAACGTTTATTTTCGTATAATTACTGAGAAAGGAGAATAAGGCTCGAGAAAAGGGAGAACAATTTACAAATCGTTACGTGAGAAACGTCAAGAAGTTGACGAGCTTCTTCCTTTATATATTTCTTTTTTATTTTTTTAAAGTTTAAACTAAAACGAGAGTTAGTACTCCCTTTTTCGAATTGGTTTCTTTCGCAATACGAAAAATTACGAGCAGCAGCAGTAGCAGCAGCAGCAGCAGTTTTCAGTTAAGTTTTCCTTTCCAATTCGTATGACCTAAATTCTTTCTAAAATCTTTTCACTTCTCACCCCTTTTTAAACTTCCTTCCTTTCCCCCACCCTTTCTTCTCTTCCTTCTCTTTCTACTCTTTCTTTCTTTTTTATTTTCACTTTATCCTTGGGACACCACCGCATTGAAAAAAAAAAGTCAAATTAATTCAAGTTAACCGGCCGATACCATTCCGCATACTCCAAGACGGTTGAACCGTTGGTTCAACCAATGGTTCAACCGTTGGTTCAACCGTTGCTTCATCGACCCATTGGGAATACTTGGACAGTAAATGTTTGCGAACTTTCCTAGAATGCCGTTCGACTAATTATCACTATCGTTTCGAATTACGAGCTTAATTCCTGCCTTAAACTTTACTACAGAGTAAAGAGAGTTTTATCAGCGTCCCTTTTGTAGTTGATTTTTATTATCCCCCCTTTAACCAATCTCTTATCTGATAACTCATTTAATACAAAGAGAATGATAGATGGTCTTTCGGCATTTAACTTTGTCAACGTTAATTTGTAATTCATTAATTGTTTCATTTGTTCGTAAAATCGTATAATTGAAACAAGAGATACAATTCGTATATTAGTCACAAATAAATAATAATTAAATAATTTAATATTTTTTTTATATATTTCACATATTTTATGTGAATAGATTGTTTGCAGATATTTAGAAAAATATTCTATAGTTTATTTTTTTAATAATAAATGTATAAATAAAATTCATCGATCTAAGATATTGAAATTTATTAAAAAAGTATTGTAATATATTTACTTATTAATAAATAATCATGAAGACGCGAATATTGATAAGTCAATCTAGATATGCAACAAAAATAACAATAACAAAGATATCAAATAAAAATTCAATGTAATTTATAATCATTTTTTTAGATTGGAGACCAATTTTAATGATAATAGTTTAATATTGAAAACTTTTCAAAAATTACTTTGAAAATTTCTATTAGAAATGATTGCAAATTGTTCGTAGTGTACAGTTGATCGATAAACTGATTGTTTAGTAACTTATAATAGTGATCCTTCCTCTTGAGAATCTAGGATCCATCCTCCCCCTCCTGCCGTTCGTCTATTGGCCGATAAATCGCGCGTCAGTCGGTTTTATCGTCGAGCATTGTGCCATTGGGGAAAAACAAGGACAAAAAAAAGCGAACAAAAATTCACTGGCACGGTCAAACCGCAGAACTCGACGGCAAGCCATAAAGTATCGTATGCCTACCACCACCACCCTCAAACCCCCCCTCTCTCTCTATCCATCTTTTTCTCTCTCAACGCAATCACAAATGAAAGAGAACGAAAACCTGCAGCAGGGAAGAGAAAGTGGTGCGAGGTGTTTGAAGGGGAAGAGTGGATAGAAGAGGAAACGTAGGAGGAGGAAGAGTGGGGGGGGGTGGGGGTAGTGTTACCAAGTGCAACACGGTGGTGTCGAGGGGTGGGTTAGGGGGGAGGTTCAGGTCGGACCCACGGTGTCGGCAGCAGCTGTGAAATGTTTATGAAGGCCCGACTAATTTATCACACTCTCACACACACACAAACGCATATACATGCATGTATACGTATTCAAGAGATCGGTGAGGGATTTCTCACGCGCGCGCGTGCCGACTTTATCGCGAAACGAAAACGTTCGTTCATTGTGCGAGCTGTTCACGGAGTACCGCTCGAGGGCAATCGATACCACCGGGCAAAACCAAACGTAAACGATCCTCTAACAAGCACTGTTTTAACCTGCATTCGTAGAGACACACCGAACGTTAACCGGTTACGGAAGTACAATTGCGAACAATAAAAAGAAACGGAATAATTTCTATGCCACTTTTTTTTGGGGTGGGGAGGAGGAGTTCTTTGGATTTCTTTTTTTGTTTGTTTGTTTGTTCGTTTTGTTTTGTTTTTTTATTAACTCGTTTTTGAAAACGTACGATCATCGTAAGTCAAATTATATCCATCGAATATGAATTTTTATTAATATAAATATGTCGAATGTTATTTTCATCATGTTGCAATCATTTTATTAAGCGAAAAGTGTTTTTTAAGCGAAAGTAATTGTTCATATATTTCTAATCGCAAAAGGAGTAGAAAAGAAAAAGGAAAAGAAATAGGAGGGGGGTATGAAACTAACTGCACGCGGGCAGTTGCGAAAATAAGAAAATATAAAAATAAAAAAAGAAAAACACGCACGCAACGAAGACCACGATGATTTCGAATCAGTTTAAAAACGAAACTTATTATTAAACGATAGATACACACCATCACCACCACCACCACCACCATAACCGTGGGTTATCGGTAGCAGACATTTCTTCTATTTTTTTTTTCTTCTTCTTTTCATCCTGCATTCCAGCCCCAGTATTTTTTGTTTCCAATTTCGAAAGCTACCAATCCGCGTGCACACATCTCCCTCTCTCGCGTCCTTGTTCTCGCTAAACCTTCGTCATAGAACATTTCGAATTGAGTTAGCAGCCCGAAAAAAAGGGACTAGACCCGGTCCGAACGGTTTTGAGAGATACCCGAGGAATAACCGGTTTGACGTGGCGCATTTTTTTTCCCAGTCGGCGGTTTGAAAGATCGTCGCGATTTAGCGTAAAACGTTTTTCCCAGTCCTCTACCCTTACACCCTTACCCTTACCCTTACCCTATTCGCCTCCTACTCCCACCTTCAACCACCCACCCCCGAAGGGCCGATCGAGTGGATCGACGTTTTTCCGACCGACCGAATGAACGACCGATTCTGAAGGACGTACGTACGTCATCGATTTTTAACAGTGGCACCGAGGGGGGCGAGTGGGGGTGGGTTAGAAAGGTGAAAAAGGGTAACGCGAGAAGTGGAGGGACAGGCAAAGAAGAGGGAGGGGTGAGTGAGTGGGAGAATGGGAGGGGAGGGGGCCTGTTCTCTCTGTCGTCTGTTAAACGAATAAAATAAAAGAAAAAATAAGAGGAGAAAAGAATGATGAAACGAGGAAAAATCAAAAGCGCAACGACCAGGAGGAGAACCGATATCTAATTAATTGCCATCGCTTGTCACAAATTTCAGTCACGGTTTTATCGGCTCCTATCGGTCCCGTCACCTCCGCAAACTCCCTCCGCAACTTCCCACCCCTTCCTCTCCCTCCCCCTACCCACCCCGTCTACCTACCATCACCCTTTGCAACCATTTCCAACCCCTAAAATACTACACACTTTACCCCTATCCCCTCTCTCTTCTCGCTTTCTCTTTCTTTTTTCTTTTATTTTTTCTCCTATCAGTAACAGCACTTTCATTTACCATCATACGTATGGCATCTCACCTACAATTTCATTGGACGAAATTTTCTTTCTTTTTTATTTATCATTATCATCATCATCATCATCGTCATTACTATTATTATTACGCGATTCTTTTTCTTTGTTTTGTTTTATTTTTTATTTTATAAAAATTATATTCCATAATTATTTACATTTTTTTTCTTTTTTTTTTTCCTTTTATATTGTAAAAGTGACGAATACGAGAAAAGCGTGTCGCGTGCGTTCGACGCGCAACCGATGACGTCGTTGCTAACTAAACCCCCCTCCCCTCCCCCGTTCCCCTTGCCATTTCCCTTCTCTCTCTTCACCACCCCGTGTCGAAACATTTCTTGCAAATGGTGCTATCCGCTTGCACCTGCGTCCGATATTTTACAAATGTATGCATCAAATCTATAAGTGTGTGTGTGTGTGTGTGTGTGTGTGTGAATACATATTTGTATGTATATATTATTTGTACGAATGTTGTGTGTGGTTTAATGCATACGTGTAATGCACCAACGTATATACATTTGTATCGTTTTACTCGTAAAAGTTGTGTTGCACTGTTTTTCGGTTATTTTTATTTTTTTTTTTGTTTTGTTTTGTTTCGTTTCGTTTCGTTTCGTTCCATTTCATTTTTCGTCAAAGAACAAAAGCTCTCGCTTTTGCAGAAAAGAAGGGGTGGGGGGTTTTCCATTTAATCGCGAGAGAATCGGTTGTATTTATTATAAAAAAAATAAAAAAATAAAAAGTGTATACGCGTGACGTGTGTAAGCTTTGTAACTTCGTCGAATCTTTTCTTTTCTAAAAAAGGAACGAAAATTTGCATAGATCGTTAACGACGGTTGTTTTTTTTATTCTTTTTTGTTTTTCCGTTAGCATCCTTCGAACGAAATAGAATAATACGTATGAGATTGAAAAATATTAAAAAAAAAAAACAAGATAATTATTCCGTAACGAATTATTTGCGTTATTATAATACATACAATAATAATACAATAGTATTTATTAATGTAAATATATACTTATTATAATAATATTATAATATAATAATATAACATATACGATATATAATTATTAATAATATAATATATACACACACACAATATAATAATTATTTAATATTATATTGTATTATTATTTGTGTATAATTATTAAATATATTGTATTTATTAATATAATAAATACAATTGTGTGTGTATGTATTATATTACATTCGTTTTATATATTCCTATGTATTATATTGTTATATATGTATTATATAAAATATAAATAAACATACGAATATAATAAAATTCGTATCTAATATAATAAATTAAATAAAATTAATTTATTAAATTAATTTATTAAAATAAAATATTAAAATAATTAATACATACTCTTTATATAATACATACAATAAATTGAAGGAAAAATGATTTTAATGAATCGTCGTAATAATGCAATAATGGATCTTTAACTTTATCAAAGAGAAAAAGAAGAAAAGAAAGAAGAAGAAAATCCGTTGGTAGTTTTTAGAAATTCTATGGATAGGGGGAAGATTAAGGGAGGGGGTGGGTAAGATAGGAATAGAAAAGAAAAGGTTGTTAAAGAGAAAATGGTTCGTGGAAAGGAATGCTGACGCATGAACGTCATAGTACTTGATGGACGTCGTCTACGGTCTGTCGTGATGGTTTGAGAGGGTGAGAGGGTGAGAGATTAAGAAAGAAAGAGTGAGATGGAACATCGACTAGAAGGACGTCCTTCGGAGACATTTGTTCACTTCCCACAGGTATCACAAGGATATTTCGCAAGAATGACAAGGGACCAGGACAATGGGTGGTAGTATCATCATCATCCACCATATGTGTTACACCATACACGTGCACGCACCTATTTTCTTCTATTACATCGTACGAGACGATTCGATTTTTTAACCGAATGATTATTTTATACAAATAAAATGACCAATTTTCTATTATTGTTCATCTTATCGGTCGTTCGGAAAAATTCTACACATTTTTGGAATTGAAAAGTATCATCTAACTTGTTTGACGTATAAAACAAATTTTCACTCGTCGTCGATGAAAATGAATAGAATTGAATTTTCAATAGGTAGGACAAAAATATTCATCGATTTAAACATTTATGACGTATATATATATATTGATGAATATTTTATCAAACGTCTGTATACTTTTTGTAGTTTGAACGAAGCTCGAATAATTGTAAGTAGGTTGTAGGGATTGTAGAAACGGACAGAAAGATAGACAGACAGACAGATAGACAGACACGTGGTGTTCTTTTATTTAAAATGTAGCCATTAAGCGTATTCGACAATAGCTCAATAATTCAAATCGGTTGAGTTAAATAATGCATCATTATCATTGGATCCTTTCTGTAATGATCCGATTAATCAATTATTAAACGTCGTCCAATAGTAAATGTTGCGGCCAGTTATTCACGCGGGATCGTCAGTCGCGTCCATTTCCCCCCCCCCCATTCGTTCCACGTTTATCTACTCGTGCAATTTGTCATTCCGCGTACCATTTCACCGAATCAGATGGTTTTCGCGCGAGTTTGGTGGTATGATACAACATATATCGTTCGATCGTGTTAAATCCATATTTCCCCGAGTAGAACAAGACTTATAGTTAACGTACGTATCGTGTTGTGTTTTGTTTTTTTTTTGTTTGTTTTGTTTTGTTTTATTTTTGTTCTACTCGTAGATACGTAGGAAACGATGTTAATGGTGTGGTTAAAACAAAGAAAATATTATTCGTTCAAAACAACCACTACTTGGTCAAACAAACACAAACAAATACAAACACTTGGTCAAACCCCGTTTTCCTGTAAATTCTTTTTACAAAAGAAATTAACATTCGTTTAGTTTAAATAAACAACAATTTTTTATAATAATTATTAATTAATTGTAGCTTAAAATATCGTAATAAGTTATACAATATCACTTAGCAATCAATTTTTCTACTTCCTGATTAACGTTTGTTGAGTTTCAATTTATACAAATTTGGTGTTTACGATCTGGGAGTGAAACAATTCGAAGAAGGAGGATGCTGAATTTTGCTCGTTTTGTTCTACTCGTAGATATGTAGAAAACGATGTTAATGGTGTGGTTAAAACAAAGAAAATATTATTCGTTCAAAACAACCAATACTTGGTCAAACAAACACAAACAAATACAAACACTTGGTCAAACCCCGTTTTCTTATAAATTCTTTATACAAAAAAAATTAAGATTTGTTTAGTTTAAATAAACAACAATTTTTTATAAGAATTATTAATTAATTGTAGCTTGAAATATCGTAATAAGTTATTCAATATCACTTAGCAATCAATTTTTCTACTTCCTGATTAACGTTTGTTGAGTTTCAAGTTATACAAATTTGGTGTTTACGATCTGGGAGTGAAACAATTCGAAGAAGGAGGATGCTGAATTTTGCTCGTTTTGTTCTACTCGTAGATATGTAGAAAACGATGTTAATGGTGTGGTTTAAAACAAAGAAAATATTGTTCGTTCAGAACAACCAATAACAATACTTGAAAAACAAGTGAAACAATTGGAAGAAAAAGAAGGATGCTGGACGAAAATTTTGTTCGAACGTTGATAAAAAAAAGAAAAAAAAAGAAAAAAAATAGGAGAGGGTATCGATAATAAAAAATAAAGAAAAACGAAAGAAAAAAACAGCCTAAAATAATTACGCGAACGGAAAATTTTGGTTTTAAATAAAAAGACAAACACGGGATGGTATATTCTCAAAAGGATAACTCGATACTACGGTGAAAGTAAGTTCCGTACACCGGGATTTTGAAGAACATCGTTGAAAGGTAGTAGGGGGGCCTGGGTCGGGATTGGGGGAGGGGGTTGGGGGAGGGGGAGGGTTTGACTTACGGTCGTCGACCGGGGCACACGTTTCTCCTCGACACGAAGAGAGAGTGAGAGTGTAAGTGTGAGAAAGAAAGAGAGAGAGAGAGAGAGAGAGCGATCTCTCACGACGCGGAAATTGAAAAATGGCCGGAAAGTTTGTCGATGAATATGCAAATGATGCATTACGATCCAAAATGTAAACTCCTCAGGGGCGATAATAAGCATCTGAAACACTTGCCAAGAGAAGATGGAAACCAGGTGTCTAGGGACAATGACAATTTTCTTCTTACGTTTACGCACGACAAAATAAAATCAAAATGATAAACATAATAAAAAGAATGAATAGTGCTAAGGGGTGGGTGGGACTGGGGGGAGGTGGTGGTGGTGGGGGTAGGAAGGGAAAGTTCAGAGAGAATTCTAACGGGAAACGAATTAAAATGCTCTAATTTAATTCAATTTTTTCAAGTTTTAATTCAATTCCATTTTTAATCGTCTCGAGAAAAAAGAACACGCGTGCGTCGATTATTTTTTTGTTTTTTTGTATCGTGTCCGTGTAAATACATTTTGACTCTGATCCTAAAGACTACAATAAATTATTTAAGGTTTCTTCGTATAAAAAAAACAAAAAAAAAGATAGAATAGGTTGCGATGAAAAAAAAAAGAAAAGGAGAGAAAAAGAAGAAGAAAAAGAAAAATCATACGTCCCTTCCTTTCTCCCTTCTTCTGAGTTTAGCGTCGTCGTTTTCCTTAACGGAATTAAAACTGAAAGTATTATTTACTCGAATAAATTATTTAAGATTTTTTTCGTTTAAAAAACAACAAAAAAAAGATAGAATAAAAATACAATTCCAGTGGTAAGATGGAAAAGGCAATAAATTGCGAAGAAAAAAAAGAAAAAGAAAAATCATCCGTCCCTCCCAAACTCCCTCCCACCCTTCTTCTGAATTTAGCGTCTTCGTTTTCCTTAACGGAATCAAAACTAAAAGTATTATTTACTTGTAGCGAGGGACATGGGGAGAAGGTAGAAGTAAGGTGCAAGGATAAGGGAGTAGAGAATAGGTTTAAGAAGATGATAAAAGAAATAAAACTCGATCGAGGATCTCGCCTACCGTCGTGGAAAAAAGATGTATTAAGGGTGAAAATGTGAATAGGGAAGAAAGGGGGTGGTTGGAAGGGAAGGGAAGGGAAGGGAAAGGAAAGGAATGAAGAAAGGAATGAAGGAATGAGGAAGGAAAGAAAAGAAGGATGGAAGGTAGAAAGGTAGGAAGGAATAGTGTGGGTGGATATAAGTAGGGGGGAAAGGGGGAGGGGGAGTGACTTTTCGCAATATCTTTATATTCGTCCTTTTGAACAGATCGTGCCGCCCTTCCGTTATCGCTCGTACGCGTTAGCTCAGAAACGAGAAACGAGCTCCTCGTGAAGGTTTCCATAGGCGTCTACGGTAAAGTGAGCGAACGATCAAAAGCACCATCCAACCAACCAACCAACCAACCAACCAACCAACCAACGTGCGTTTTTTTATATAAACTTTAACGTCAGCTTGTTCACGGTAGCTCGTTACACAGCTAATCTTTCCGCAGCAAATACGGTTCCTTCTTCTTTTTTTTTCTGGGGAGGGGTTTTTTTTCTTTTTTATTTTCTTCTTTTTTATCTTTTTTCTTTTTTCTTCCTCTTCCTCTTATTCCTACTACTATTCCTCCTTCTTCTTCTTCTTCTTCTTCTCGTACTCTTCTCTTATTTTCTGTTTTCCTCTCTTTTCCTCTCAGGTTCTAACCGTTCCCCTCGTTTATTTTCTCTCTCTTTCTTTCTCTTTCTTTCTTTCTCTGCCTTTCCTTCCCTTCAATACTCCCTTCTTTCTTCTTCACCCTTCCTGCTTTTCCTCTTTATATCCACGATATTAGCTACGCAAGGCGGTCGCATGGAAAAAATGCTAATTTTCGTAGCAGACCTCCCCCATCACCCATGACCCCTTCTTCTTCTTCTTCCACCCAACCAAGCCCACTCCACCACCCTTTATCCCAGCCCTTCTCTCTGTCTCTCTCTCTCTCTCTCTCTTTTTCCTTTCCTACCAACACCAACACATAGACAACATCTTCCTTATAGTATTACGTTGTATCTTTATGGTCGAATATCTAATACCGAAATATAGATGCTTGTTTTTCCATAGTATTCCACAAACAGAACGAGAGAGAGAGAGAGAGAGAGAGAGAGATGGATGAATAGAAAGAGAAAATAAGTTTATAATAATGAAGTGAAAAAGATAGATGGAAGAAATATGAATGATAAAGAGAGAGAAATCATTTTGCGAATAAAGTAATGTTTTTCGATATTCAAGACTCCTCTTCTTCTTCTTTTTCTTTTTCTTCTTCATCTTCTTCATCTTCTTCTTCTTCATCTTCTTCTTTTTCTTTTCTGAAAGTTTACGAGAGGTTACGAATAAACGGATCCATTAGGCGAAGAAACTTGCTAGAAGTTTTTACGTCTCATTACATATGAATGAAATTACATCTCTAGTATTTGTTTCTTTATTTTCTTTTCTCGCAAATCAAATTCGTAGATTTTCCGAAAGTTTAAGAAAATAATAAAAATAAAATAAAATAAATCGATGAATTTGAAAAATACAATTCGCGTTTGTTAATCGAAGTAACATAAATTTTCTCTTAATTCGCGTTTCAATTAAATTGACGATCGTAACGGTGTGGTGATTATGGGATTTGATATTGAAAATCCAATTCGCAGATTTTCCGAAAGTTTAAGAAAATAACAAAAATAAAATAAAATAAATCGATATATTGAAAAATAATACATTCACGTTTGTTAATCAAAGTAACAGAAATTTTCTTTTAATTCGCGTTTCAATTAAATTAATGATCGTAATGGTGTGGTGATTATGGGATTTGATATTGAAAATCAAATTCGTAGATTTTCCGAAAGTTTAAGAAAATAACAAAAATAAAATAAAATAAATCGATGAATTAGAAAAATATGATTCACGTTTTTTAATCGAAGTAACAGAAATTTCTCTTAATTCGCGTTTCAATTAAATTGACGATCGTAAAATGGTGTGGTAATTATGGGATTTGATATTGAAAATCAAATTCGTAGATTTTCCGAAAGTTTAAGAAAATAACAAAAATAAAATAAATAAATCGATGAATTTGAAAATATAATTCACGTTTGTTAATCAAAGTAACAGAAATTTTCTTTTAATTCGCGTTTAATTAAATTAACGATCGTAATGATGTGGTGATTATGGGATTTGATATTGAAAATTAAATTCGTAGATTTTCCGAAAGTTTAAGAAAATAACAAAAATAAAATAAAATAAATCGATGAATTAGAAAAATATAATTCACGTTTGTTAATCAAAGTAACAGAAATTTTCTCTTAATTCGCGTTTCAATTAAATTAACGATCGTAATGGTGTGGTGATTATGGGATTTGATATTGAAAATTAAATTCGTAGATTTTCCGAAAGTTTAAGAAAATAACAAAAATAAAATAAAATAAATCGATGAATTTGAAAAATAATACATTCGCGTTTGTTACTCAAATTAACAGAAATTTTCTCTTAATTCGCGTTTCAATTAAATTAACGATCGTAATGGTGTGATGATTATGGGATTTGATATTGAAAATTAAATTCGTAGATTTTTCGAAAGTTTAAGAAAATAACAAAAAAATAAAATAAATCGATGAATTTGAAAAATAATTTATTCGCATTTGTTAATCAAAGTAACAGAAATTTCTCTTAATTCGCGTCTCAATTAAATTAACGATCGTAATAGTGTGGTGATTATGGGATTTGATATTGAAAATTAAATTCGTAGATTTTCCGAAAGTTTAAGAAAATAACAAAAATAAAATAAAATAAATCGATGAATTTGAAAAATAATACATTCGCGTTTGTTACTCAAATTAACAGAAATTTTCTCTTAATTCGCGTTTCAATTAAATTAATGATCGTAATGGTGTGGTGATTATGGGATTTGATATTGAAAATCAAATTCGTAGATTTTCCGAAAGTTTAAGAAAATAAAATAAAATAAAATAAATCGATGAATTAGAAAAATATGATTCACGTTTTTTAATCGAAGTAACAGAAATTTCTCTTAATTCGCGTCTCAATTAAATTAACGATCGTAATAGTGTGGTGATTATGGGATTTGATATTGAAAATTAAATTCGTAGATTTTTCGAAAGTTTAAGAAAATAATAAAAATAAAATAAAATAAATCGATGAATTAGAAAAATATAATTCGCGTTTGTTAATCAAAGTAACTGAAATTTTCTCTTAATTCGCGTTTCAATTAAATTAACGATCGTAATGGTGTGGTGATTATAGGATTTGATATTGAAGATCAAATTCGTAGATTTTCCGAAAGTTTAAGAAAATAACAAAAATAAAATAAAATAAATCGATGAATTTGAAAAATATAATTCACGTTTGTTAATCGAAGTAACAGAAATTTTCTCTTAATTCGCATCTTAATTAAATTGACGATCGTAATGGTGTGGTAATTATGGGATTTGATATTGAAATTAGAATAGTATAATATTAATGATAATAAAAAAATAATAGTGTTTTGGTGGTTAAGATAAATCTGCTTTGACTTAAGAGGCACCAACCAGCTAGCTAGCTAGCCAACCAACCAACCAGCCAGCAGGTTCCCTCCCCCCCTGTACTCATAAATTAAAGCATAATTTCTGGCTTCATCCTTCTGTCCTATCTCGAGAACGCCCCTTAGTTTTGCACTAGCGTCATACCTCAAGATTTATGCGTGCATACGCGTAATCGAGCTTAACGTGCTCGCTCAAGCTGCTCGTCCCCATTACTCTCTCTCTCTTTCTTTCTCTTTCTATTTCTTTTATAAAACAGTGTCGCGAGAATGAATGATGGACGATTTAGTGCTGGACTTTCCTCGAGAAAACACGAACTTCTTCTTATTTTTTATTCTTCTCTCGTTGTTTCTTCTTTTCCTTTTTATTGAAGTTATACTTCTTTTGGCGCGTTTGGGAAAATGTGATGGGAGTGATTTTTTTCCGAACGACACCATGAAGTTTGTCGGTATTTACGACGCGCGGCAAAGTGATTTCAAGTATACGGCGTGAAGTTGTCTTTCTTCTCTTCTTCTTCCTCTTTTTTTATTCTCAAACGGGTCACCCATCCAAGTACTAATTGTACTCAGCGCTGCTTTACTTAAATGATCGAGCGGGAACTAATACTATCACCGTACCATGGCATATATTATGATATTTTATTATTCTTTCTAATATATATAATATACCGGTCGATTGAAAATATGTTTCTTTCCTTTTTTTTTTAAATAATAATAATAATAAATTTTCTTTTTTGTTAAGTTATTTTTTAAAGTTATTTTTGAGGTTATTGAGGTTATGTTCGTTTTGGTACGGCAAAGAAGTGTAACTTCTTACGTGCGTACATAAGTACACACGTTTTACTTTTATTTTTATTTTTATTTTTATTTTATCTTCTTTCTCTAACTCAATTGGAACAGGTAACAACTAATCTCGGGAAATTTCGCGAGCAAATTTTCCCCTAGGGGAAATTCACCAAAACGTATACTACTCGCGAGATTACGGTGAAAACGTGTTCGAACGGCATATTCCAATCTCTGAGGTATGTGCATTAGAAAAAATAAAAAAAAAAAAAGAAAAGAAAAAAAAAAAAAAACAAAAAGACACACAGTATTATCCTATCTATCAAAACTGAGAAAATTCCGTCTACCGTTTTCTTCGGATTTTACTTCGGTGTGAGTAAATAATAAAAATGCATTATTCAAGTTAAAACTTGATAACGAAGTAAAGCAAAGTTAGGCATTTCGCTTTAACCTCTGACTGACTCGCATTGGCCCCTTTTGTAAGCGACTTAACAAAGTTTTCCCAAACTCTCTTTCTTTCTCTCTTTCTCTTTTTATATCTTTTTCTTCGAGCGACAGAAAGAAATAGAATAAAGAAAAAAAAAATATCAATCTGGCTCGTGACACAATCGAATATAGTATATCTTTTTACTTTTTATTTATTTTTTATTTCATTTTTTTTTATTCATTCCAACGTATTGTTATTTTGTTAATCTGCTTCGTTGAATATCTTCGAGGATATTAAAACGCGTTAGTACGAACGAAAATCAGATGTACATTAACAATTTAAATTTTGACGTGACCGAGCACCTCTTGAATAAATTTGTTTTCAAAGAGAAAGAAGAAGATGAAGAAGAAGAAAGAAAGAAAGAAAGAGACGAGTTAATTTGAAAAGAAAATTATTAATAGGTGGGGGTAGGATGGGGTGGGGGTAGGGGGAGATTGGTTGACGTATTATTACAAGATAAAGATGCGTCAAAATAGAAGATGGATTACCGAAACGTAATATACTAAGTGATATTGTTTTTTGTTTAAAGAAACAAAAAATTAGAAATATAATTCTATTCAATTATTTATCATAATTATGGAAATATATATTTAATATTTTGTTTATTTAAATATATATTTTTAAAGAAAAAAAAAATTAGAAATATAATTCTATTCAATTATTTATCATAATTATGGAAATATATTTAATATTTTTTTTATTTAAATATATCTTTAAAGAAAAAAAAAATTAGAAAATAATTCTATTCAATTATTTATCATAATTATGGAAATTTATATTTAATATTTTGTTTATTTAAATATATATTTTTCAAGAAAAAAAAATTAGAAATATAATTCTATTCAATTATTTATCATAATTATGGAAATATATATTTAATATTTTTTTTATTTAAATATATATCTTTAAAGAAAAAGAAAAAATTAGAAATATAATTCTATTCAATTATTTATCATAATTATGGAAATATATATTTAATATTTTTTTTATTTAAATATATATTTTTAAAGAACAAAAAAAAATTAGAAATATAATTCTATTCAATTATTTATCATAATTATGGAAATATTTATTTATTGGTAAAATGGTATTTTTTTTTTTAATGTGCTTTTTTTTCTTATGTTTGTTTGAATAAAACGTAAGGAAAGTATGGTAAAGGTTGGATCGTGACGATATCATTCGCGAAAGAATAGGTTTGAATTTTCTTGGCAACACCGGTGTGCTGTCTTGATTTGCTGGCATTCCTTTGGCAAAATGACACATGAACGAATATGATAAAATTTTGTTGCGAGGAAAAAAGGGCATACCTATATCTCTTTATTTTTATCTTTCCCGGTTTCTTTTTCCCTTTCTTTTCTTATTTGGTTTTCTTCTTCCTTTTCTTTTTTTTTTTCTACTGCGTACCTTTGAAAGATCAGAGAAGGGTTCGCGTACGTTCGCAAAGATATCTCGTGAGATGAAACGCGTAGAAAGGAAGAATGGATGTTAGAATGTAACTTCGAACAAGTGTCTACAACGAAAATTGATAAATTCTGATGAAATTTTTGTCGAAGAAAAAATTTGCAATAACTGCCGAACGAACGAATGAATTTTCTATACTCAAAGAAAATATATAAAAAGAAGATACGTTTAAAAAGTCGTAAAAATGTTTTCCAACTTTAAAAATACACATCAATTTGTTACTCAATATTTTCAATTTCAATTGCATTGCAATTGTTCTCAGTGAATTAATTTTTATTCCAACTCTCGAATCTATTGAAATTTGATTTTTCATCAATCCATTTTTGGTATCTCAAAATTGCAAAGAGGTCTCACAATCATTTGAACTTTTAGTATTAATTCTACACATTAGCCTATCAAATAATTTCTACATTCTGATCGAATGAATTTCATCCACGTTGTTTAGTTTCCACGTATCGTAAATCAAATTCAATTAATAAAAAAGTAGAACAATATTACGAATATATTAAAGATTCCAAAGAGAGAGGATCGATAACATTCATTTCAATTTGATTTTCGAGGAAACAATTTTCCAAATTTGTTTTTGCGTAAATTTAACGTGCTGATAAAAAGTGATACGATACGATACGATACCTTCAACGAAAAAAAAATTAAAAATAAAAGGAACATAAAAACGAACGAAAGAACAACAACAACAACAATAATAATCTAATAAAAACAGGCATAGTGCTAGGAAAAAAAAAAAAAAGAAAAGGAATAGAATTGAAACGGGCCATGTTGAACTCGTGAATATTTGAAACCGGGTGAGAGAAAGAGGAGAAATAAGAGTAGGATGGTTGGAAAGGGTTGGGTGGGGTTAGGTGGGGGTGGGGAGGATTGGAAGGAACGGTAGGATGATATTTTTCGAGGCGCCTTCGTAATTGGCCAGTTGAATCATTGATTAGCTGGCAGGCAGACGGCTTATGCTCGGTATAACCACTCACCCCTTTTTTTGGTTCTCTTCTCAGGCAGTTTCACCTTTTCTCGTTCGCCTTATTCGCGTAATCGTAAGAACGAAAGAACGAAAGAACGAACGAATGAACGAAGAGATAAGATCCAATGCAGCCTAAGATATTACTCGGCGAGATTAAAATTTGCTTTGGGGCAAAAAGGAGGGAAAGGGAAAGAGAAAGAGAGAATGAGAGAGAGAGAGAGAGAGAGAAAATACTTTTCGTAGCTGCTTTCGTAATAATGCAGAAATTTAATTAGTCCAACGAAAGGACGTGTTTTCTCACTTTTCGCCACTTTCGAATAAAGATCCTTGTCCTTTACCCTTGGTTAAAGAGAGGGGGGAAAAACGAATAGAATAGAACCGAAGATCATCCCACCCCCCGTTACCTTCCCCTCATTCCCCATATTTCCCCTTACCCTTTCGCTTCCTTTTCTCGCACCCCCCTTTTCATGCGATTTAATCTCGTTCGTTTATAAATTCGAGATCATCTTGGGGAAAGTGTTTTGATCTTAATCTCTCTCGAAGAAAGTCGATTGGCTTAGAATTGTAATAATATTATTTCAATATATATATATATATAGAGAATGAGAGAGAGAGAAAAACCATACAAAAAAAAGATAATAAAATAAAAGCGAGGGTGATGTTGGTGGTGGTGGTGGTGGTAGCGTAGGTGGGACGAATGAATCTCCGAAAAGGTTTTTCAAAGAACGTGAACGTGTCACTAGGAATGATTGAACGAGATAAAAAAAGAAAAAAAAAAAATAATAATAATAATAATAATAATAATAATAATAATAATAATAATAAAAGGAAGAATAAAAGGTTGAAAAATAAAAAAACGAAGGGGGTGGGGCGAGGGAAAGTAAGAAAAGATGAACGGGTGTAAGAAGGTAGCACACACATATATACACACACACACACACACACATTAGACCTTTGTGATACTCAAGCGAATTACCGTGAAGTTTTGAAGAAGAATGCAGGGGTGTTCATTGACGGCACGGTGCCCGACAACGTCGTTGACGTTGACATAGACGTAGACACCAAAATCGTTGACGTTGCTGAAAACGTGCGAGAGAGAGAGAGAGAGTGAGAAAGAGAGTGAGAGAGATAGAAAGAAAAGATACGCGACAGTTTTGACGCCACCCACCCCCCTCCCTCCCTCTCCGAACAAACCCATCCTCCCCGTCCACTCTCTCTTTTCCACTCATCCCCACTCATCCCCCTATCCAACCCGTTCCTGCTGCCTGTTCCAACAGCATCTTCTTCACGAACAGTTTCTCTTCTCTTTTCTTCTCTTCTCTTCTCTTTCCCTTTTCTTCGAAGCTGAACCCTCTAAAGGTCCACAGCTTCCGCCTTTCTATCGGTGCCCGAAGTGTACCACCACCTCGCCAACTGAAACTTGTTTCCGACAGGATGGAAATTTCATTTGCCGTGCACGTCCCCCGTTCTGGAAGACGTAAGACGACGCGTCATCCCTCGAATCTGGATCAGATCAGACCGATAGTAGTTCTTCCTAACCGTGATCGTACTACACACACACACACACAGACACGTATACGTAGGTTAAAAAAAAAAAAACAAAAATCATCATCGAATTTTTCTACCAGCAAATCGTTTTAACTCTCGTTTCCTAACGAAATTCACACGACAATTTTTCATTCGAGAACGTTTTTTCTTATTTAATTTTTTACTTTTAGCATCTCCTGAAGTTGAAGTTTTTTTTTTTATTATCATCGTCACCTCTTTTTACTCTTCTTCTTGCTTTTCTTCTTTTTGTATCCGATCGAAAACTGCAGAAACGATAAATAATTTCTTCTCTCCCTTCGTTCGTGTAACCTTCTTCTTATCATTCCCCCCCCCACCCATCCCCACCCTTCCCCATTTATTAACGAGCAGGTCAATTATCGCTAACGAGTAACTCACCTATCGAGTTTTCCTACCGAGAATGTTTCTTTTCTCGTCTAACGTTTATTACTTAACATTTTTTTCCCACCCCCGTTCCCCTACTCTTCTTCACCCTTTTACTCCACATTAGATTACGTTTTTTTATTTGTATATTTCTATTGTTTCCTTTTTTTCTTTTTTATTTCTTTCGATCATTTTTCATCATCTCGTTAGTGTCGATCAGAGGAATGCAACAGGGCCGCCCGTTTATTATAAAATCACGATGAGTTTTCGTTTTTTTCTTTTCGTGTACGTTTCGTTCTATCGCTTTTTATCGTAAACAACATTTTAATGCACATTAATCTCTCTCTCTCTTTTTTTCTGTTTTTTTTTTTTCTTGAAAGTCTTTACGATTAATAATCTCATTCGGTTTTGATATTGAAAGATCGTATCGTAAGTCGAACGAATGGTGAAAATGACGTGTTCGAGACTACTATTAATTTAAGAAATCATTTTTATTTTTTCTCTTTTTCATTTACTTTTACTTTTTATTTTGTTCTTTTTTTTTTTTGAAAGAGCAACAGAAAGAAGGAAATAGAATAGTTCGAACGTATAACCTTACTTTCTTATTTTTTCTTTTCTTTTCTTTTCTTTTTTATTTTTTCTTTTTCTTTGCTTATAAAGCAGTTAAAACTCGCTCGCTTAAAGCGAACTGCTTCATTCGTGCTTGAAACCTTACGGTTTCAAAACCTTGAAACCTTTTATTATTTTTATTTTTATTTCTATTTCTATTTCTATTTTTATTTTATTTTACTTGGATTTGTTTTTTTCTCATTCCTTATTTTCTCTCGGTACGATTTTTCCTTATGTTGCTCGAGTCAAACTACCCTCCCCACCCCTATCCTCCCACCGCCACCGCCCCCGCCCCCCGTCAAACCGTAAGCTTTTTACCTTTTTATACCGTTTATTATTGCAGAATCTTACCCGAGATCCACTTTGAAGTTATTCATTGGGCTTTTACGAATACGATGAAGCCAAGTACCCAGTGATCAAAGCTAATTGCCCCTTACTCGAATTTATTTCTTTCTTTCTTTCTTTCTTTTTTTTTATACTTCTCAGTGACCTTGAGAAGAAGACGAAGAAAAGAAATCTTATTAAAAAGACATGCCTACATTTTCTCTTTTTTTTCTTCTTCTCCTTCTCCGATTATTCAAATAAACATTTTTCTCCAATTGAAGATTACGTCGTAGTATTTAGTAGACGATGAAAGAATAATAAAACGAAAGAGATAACATTTTATTAAGATACGCGTAATATTATTTTTCTTTTTGTTTTTCTTTTTTTTGTGTTTCTTCTTGAAGGATTATTCCAATAAATCTTTTAATCAAAATTCGTTGAACGCGAATGCGAAATCGAAGGAGACCGAAATGCGACGAAAGGAATTCATTTATTATTTTCCATCTTTATATTTCATTTCGTTTTATCTTCGAAACGTTTTACTAATACGTTTAATGTCTACGTATACGTTTCGTAACTAGTCTATTCGGTAGAGAAAGGTAAGGATAAGGGGGAAAATGGGAAGGAGAAAGACAGTATGAAAGCAAGAGAGAGAATGAGAGAGATGGTAGACGTGCCGTTACGGCTGAATATCTCAGTCGTCAAGTGTCAAATTAGTCGGCTGTCTGTGTCAAATTGTGTAGCACGATACTAATGGCACAGTAACATTGGATGAATAATTCAAAGGTCCTACTAATTCCATGATACCGACAATTCGCTCCGGTAAGCATCAACTAGCCGTGTTGAAACTCGAGAGGAACGCGAGCGTCCTCGTCTCCTGAGCATAACTGATTTCATCCTAGTTTCTATACATATAAAATATATATATGTAATATATGTATATATAATAATAATAATGAATGAAATGATGCAACTGACTCTACAAATTTATGTAAAAATCCAATTTTGTCGATCAATTGATGTACTGAATTTTCTTATTTTAACTATATCTAAGTATTTAAAAAACATATTTCATAATATTTGATAATTTTTCTTGTTGTTCTTTGATTTGGGTATTTAATTTTTTTTATTTAGTTATTAAGAATATATAATAATATATATGTAGGATTCGTGAAAAAATTGGGCCCGTTGGCGGGACTCGAACCCGGATTTTCCGCTTTCCGGGCGACTTTAACCGTTTCGTTTTTAACCAATTGAGCTATCCAGGGCCCACCGTCCAATCTCCTCACGAACGCCTATTTAAGTTTGGCTTGGAGGAGCTTGCATCCCACATATATATAATAATAATAATGAATGAAATGATGCAACTGAATTTATAAATTTTGTGTAAGGATTCAATTTTGTCGATCAATTGATATATAAAATTTTTTTTTAATTATCTACTTATTGAAAAAACATATTTCATAATGTTTGATACTTTTTCTTGTTGTTCTTTAATTTGAGTATTAAGTTTTTTTTTTATTTAGTTATTAGGAATAATATTTCTTTCTTCGAGCCTACTCGAGAAGAATGAATGCAAACGTGTTCTCATTATCTGAGCATTACTGATTTTATCTTAGTTTCTACACACATAAAATATATATAATATATGTATATATAATAATAATGAATGAAAAGATGCAACTGAATCTACAAATTTATGTAAGGATTCAATTTTGTCAATATCAATTGTAAATAATTTTCTTTTTTGATATCGAAAAAGACATATTTCACAACATTTGATACTTTTTTCTTGTTCTACTTTGATTTGATATTTCTATTTTTTTTTTTTAGTATTAGAAACAGTTATTTTCTTTCTACGACCATAAAGGAAAAAGAAGGACACGTTTAATTGGATATCGAAGAATTGTAGAGGTAATAAATGAAGGGACAAAAAAAAAGAAAGAAAGGTTGAGAGGAGGGTGTATTCTCGTGCGATCGAAGGATAACGACCGATAATTAAAGAAAATGGATACGTCGAACCAACCAACGAACGAAAAGGAAAAAGAAGAAGAATAAGAAGAAGTAGTAGCAGTGTATCGAAAGAGAGAGACAGAGAGAGAGAGAGAGAAAGATTTCAAGTTCTAAGAAAAGTTGAAAGGCCCAAGAGAAACGTTAAGGCTAGTTAACTTACTCGGTTATTTTCGTTTAGTCTTACCTAAGTAGAAAAAGAGAAAAAAAAAACAATAAAAAGAAAAAGAAGCAATAAAAATAAAAAAAATAAAAATAGAATAATACACATTAGTCCTTCGATTCCTATCTCTGACGTAATTCTTCAGGACTAATTAAAACGATTCTATACATTTACGACGAACATCGTGTAGAAAAAAGGAAAAAAAAAATAAAGAAGCTAACAGGATCGAGGTAGGACAAGTCAGGAGGGAAGGGGGAGGGCTAAAGTGATTGATGAAAATAAAAATCAATTGCCTTGAAAGCCTCATGAATGTTACCCTAAGATATTGCAGTTTGTTCTATCGAGAGGAAGAAAAAAAAAGAAAAAAGGAAAAACATTTTTCTTTATTTTTTCCTTTAATTCGTTATCGTCCTTCATAAAAAGAAGAAGAAGAAAAAAAGAAATACAATTATACAATATTAATAATAATATTAATTATAATATTAATATTAATAATAATAATAATTAATAATAAAATCCAATGAGAGACGTATTGGACGAATAATGAATTTTAAAGGAATGAACGATCGATTGAATTTAAATTACTCGTAATTAACTAATTAGATCTTTTGTGTCTTCTTAAAATTATATTGAAATGGCAAAGATATAAAAAAAAAAAAAAAAAAAAAAGTATTAGAATTATAATGAAATCGAATAAAACGAAACGAAACGAAACGAAATAAAATGAATTGAAATGAAATGAAAAAATAGGAGAGAAAAAAATTAAAATTAAAAGTAAAAAAATAAAATTGTATAAGGGGTGGGGTGTATATTTTCCATTCTAAACGTTTCGAGTAATGATTGCATCCATCAAAATTTACTATAGCTTTAAAAGCTTAACGTGCGTGTGTAGCATTGTCGCTCGACGCCACCATATACGACATATACGAGAGTTAATTACTGCTGAGAAATTGCGAGAATTCCGATATTATGGCAAAGCATTTACGTTGCTTTCACCCCCTCCCCCTCCTACTCCTCCTCCTTCTCCTCCTCCACCCCCTATCGTGCTTCCTTCCTCCCTTCGACTTCCCCCATATTCCTTGCATTCTATCCCTGTGTCTTGAATTCCCATAGCCTTGATCAGACACTACACATTTCTATATAATGGGATACATTATTAAAAGTAAATTATAATTATCAAAATATATTATTTAATTAATAAAATTAAATATATTTTATAAATTATAATATATTAAATTGTAATATCAAATATATGTATTATAAATTATAATATCAAAATTATTATAAATTAAATAATTACAATAGAGAGATTTATTCAAATCAAATTGTGAAAACACTTATTTGAAATTTTTATTTCCCATATTTCTTTGCATTTTATCTATCCATCCAATTGTTTCTTCAATTTTTCTTATAAAGTTGATGTGAAGTATTCCCTTATCACGTGTGTGACATATAAAATTGCTAATCATTATCAGTAAAATTTAAGTCTTATAAGAAATAAGTGTTTCAATCGTGTTTAAGTATTAAACAACAACTAATAAATTAAAAAAAAGACGTTTAAAATAATTATATAAATTTTCAAGTAAAGAGCATCTCTCGCATAAAAATAATCTAATCAAAAATATATTTTCCGAAAGAAAAAAAAAAAAGGAATAAAATTATCTAACGATTGAATTAAATTTGATGGGGTTCCCCCCACTTCCTCTCCTGGCCCTTGTCATCGTCATAGTCATCGTTATCGTTGTAAAAGCCATTGAAATCGGACGAGTATAAAATAATGCATTTGCAATATGAAATCGAAGTTATCGTATATAATAACGTAGAGTTCATTCGTTCAGCATTTTGCTTTGGTACCGTAACCGTGCTACATTTACTCAACACAGAATGTGTGTGTGTGTGAGAGAGAGAGAGAAAGAGAGAAAGAGAAAGAGATGGACTCGAAACTTCATAGGTAATTATATTGCAGCATCGGGCTAGTATATATGGTGCAACAACCCCCGCACCCACCTAACCATGGGGCGCATAAAACAGGACATAATTTTATTCCGAGAGAAGTGATTAACGTTCACTGACGTGCGTAATCGACATCATTTTACGAGCTAACCGCGCATAATGTCGCCCAAGCGATTTGTACGAATTTAATTTTCCTATAGGACGAAAAGGGAACTGCAATGACACAAGAGCCGGTTGGTGGGGGTATGAGGGGGTGGGAGGAATGGAGTGTCTACGGAACTCGGAACTACGTTCGAAACGTTCTGACGAATAGAAGAAAGTATTATTCCGGTTAGAATCGTTCTGAGGGGTTAGAGTTGTTGATTAAGGGTGAGTTTTGTTAAATCGAAGTATGTTTCGAACTCTTTTTTTTTCTTTTCTTTCTTTTCCACCCCCTTACGAATACTCTCGAATAATAGAACATTTTCTCACGCGATAGTAACCCCTCTTAGAAAAAAAAGGGTGAGGAGTAAAGAGGAACACTGTTACGTACGAAACCAACCACGACGTGTGGTGTTTTTTTTTCTTTTTTTTTTTTATTCTCCATTGCGAATGCGACTACGCGTTTTTCTAGAAAAGACGAAGACGAATTATCCGAGCGTAGATTCCAATTGGAATCACGTATCTCGTTTTTGAACGTACCTTGTCACACGCAACCAGTGGGAGTCGGGGGGAGGGGGATGGGGATGAGAAACGAGGACGACGAGGGGGCCTGTTTGTTTCTTCGATTTTTACTTTCTTCGGTTTAACGCACGACTCTCGAACGGAACAACGTTTTGATCCTTCGTGTTTGTTTTTTTCTTTTTCTGTGTGACGATTTCACTTTTCAACGATTACGATATTTATTTTACGTACAACCGTTAAATTTATCTTTGCTTTGATAATTGAACTCGCATTGAATCTCGGAAAAAAACGGTCGATGAAAATAATTTCCGTGTAAAAGGGGGGACCATCGAACGTATTTTAAAAATCAAAATATTGGCCGATTACGGATATACGAGTATACGAAAATGTATAAATAAATAAATAAATAAATAAAATTGTAGAGGGGGACGAAAGGAAAGACGCGAAATAAAAAGAAGTAAAGAAAAGAAAAAAAAAAATATCACTTGAAACGATTTTGTTACATGGCCCCGTTTTCGGCCCGTTTACGTCCGAACGATATTTACTGAACGGTGTCCCATGGTAACGCGACTCTTTATCGATCTTTCTTCTCTCGAGTAGTCGAAAGCTCGTTTTAAAATATTCCTCGCGATTCGTCCAAATGTTTTTCATATCGATTCACGATCGAGATTTTCATTTTCTGTAGATCGTAGTAGATTTGCTTTTATTATTTCTTTTCTTTTTCGTTAAATTTCAGAAGAAAGAAGCGTTTCCCCTTCCTTCCCTACCACCCCCCACCCACTCACACATACATGCAACTCATCCGCACAAACATTAATTTCATTTAACGATAAAAATAATATTCTTGAATGTTTTTTCTTTTTCATTAAATTTCATAAAAAAGAAGCGTTTCCCCTTCCCTTCACTACCCACCCACCCACACATCACGCAATTTATCCATGAACATTTATTTCATTTAACGAAAAAAATAATATTCTTACATACAAAAATATTAACCACCCTTCTAATAGAGTGAGAATTAAAATAAAAAGACTGAAGTATTAAAGAAAAAAAAAGGGGTGGGTGGGTGGTTGGGAAGAGAAAAAAGAAAAATTGTTGGCGTCAGGGTTTTTTGTTCGTCGTACTTTCACGACCGGTTTGTAAACTGTCGTATTAGCAAACGAGAAAGAAAAAGAGAGAAAGAGAGAGAGAAAAATGAAGGAGGGGTAGGGGGAAGGGGAAGGAAAGGGTAGAAAGAAAGAAGGAATGAATGAAAGGGTGTAGGGTCGAATGGCAACACACTATTGCACGGTAACGGTCATGTAATTCGAAGACTCAGCGCATAAGGTCGTAACTGTACCGGTTGCGGGAGGGGGGTCGGGGTCCGTGTGCGTTTACGAGGTCCGCTTCGTTAGGACGTCCCTAAGCATAAAAGTCTCTCATTACGGCCAGGTTTATCGTGTACAGAACGAGTAACGCCAACTAAAACGTGTAAAAAGGACAAGAAAAGGGAAGAGGAAAAAGGGGGAGGAGGAGGAGGAGGAGGAGGAGGAGGAGAAAAGAATCGAAAAAACGTTGGCTTGAAAATAGAAAGGGTGGAGAGAGAAAGGGGGGATGTTGAAGAAGGGTGATGGAAGATGAATAAAAAATGAAATAAGTGATGGTGGTGGTGTCATGGAACTCGTTGAAAAAGTCGATTTAACTAGCTAAATTCATGGTGTCAACACACACACATACATACACGTACACATATTTATACAGAAGTGTATGTGAAAGAAGATTCTTTTTGATGTATGTTAGAAATATTTTTGTAGAAAATCATTCGATTAGTATGATTTTTATTCCGAGATAAATATTATATAAATATATAATATTATATTATTTTATATATATTATATAAATATATATAAATTTTTTGAATTACTTACTACCCGTGTTAGTATTCTATATCTTGTATAATATATATATAAAAAGAAATAATATTTCTCGGAACGATGATATTTTCTAACAGTTGGAACAATAAATGTAATTTGACTAGGATGATTTTTATTTTTATTCTTAGATTAAAGGGGAAGACTTTTGTAATACGAAACCAACTACCTTTTCGAAACATTCCTAATGGTATTGTATCTTATATATATGTATAAAAAGAGAAATAGTTTTTCTTCCGAACGATGATATTTTTTAAAAGTTGAAACGAATTAATCATAACGAGACATGATTTGATTTAAGAGTAATTTTTATTCTTAAATGAAAGAAAACATTTTTTAATACGTACGAATTTTGTATATGTATAAAAAGAAATAATTTTTTTCGAACGATGATATTTTCTAACAGTTAAAACGAATTAATCGTAACGAGACATGATTTGATTTAATAATATAATATAATATAATAATAATTTAATATATAATAATTTTTATTCTTAAATGAAAGAAAACATTTTTTAATACGTACGAATTTTGTATATGTATAAAAAGAAATAATTTTTTTTTCGAACGATGATATTTTCTAACATTTAAACGAATTAATCGTAATCAGACATGATTTGATTGAATAGTAATTTTTATTCTTAAATGAAAGGAAAAATTTTCTAATACGTAAGAATTTTTTATATGTATAAAAAGAAATAATTTTTTTTTTCGAACGATGATTTTTTCTAAAATTTAAAACGAATTAATCGTAACTAGACATGATTTAATTGAATAGTAATTTTTATTTTGAAATGAAAGTAAAAATGTTTGTAATACGTAACCAACCACCTTACGAATTACTGCTCATATATACTCTCCCTTTCTCTTTCTCATTCTCTCTTTGTCTTTCTATTCTATTCCTTCCGGCTTTTTACCTTCCCCAGAGAACATTAAAGATAGTGGGTATAGATGGTATCCAAAAGGCGTATATTCTGGGTAGGAAAGCGTCAGATTTCATTAACGTTGTATATATATATATGTTCGTGGTAGTGAATATCTACGCGTACGATCGCGTGGGCTAATTAAAACGGAATAATCGAGAAGAGAAGATGCGAGGAAGAAGGTTCTCTAATAGTAGTATGTATATATAGTAACCCTCTTTTGAAAATATCTACCACGTTTAATTTCTATCCTCTCCTCACCTCTTCCTCCCCCTTTCACTCTCTCTCTCTCTCTCTCTTTATTAATTTAATAAAGAGGATGATTTAATGGGAATCTACACATTTTGAAGAGTCTCTATTGTATTCTATTATTCGTTTTATGTTTCCGAATGATGAACGTATACAGGTATAGGAGGTGGTACATCATCGGTCAAAATTATTTGACCGTTATTACAAAATAATTCAAAAGTTAAAATTTCCGAACGAATCTCTTACGTAAACGTCTTAAATATATATATATATATATATTTTTTTTTTTATTAGCAGTCGTATGAAAAATGAAAAAATTGAAACTATCGAGAATAAAGAAAACATGCGTTGAATAAAAAATACTATTCGTATAGGAAATAATAAATCGTAGGAATCGTAAATTAAATTGAATAATAATTAATCGTAGGATAATAATTAATTTTTATACGAACGAATCGTTCTATAGAAAATATTAATGAAGAGTAGAAAAAAAAAATAAATGATATACCACAATTATGCTGTTATTGTTGTTATTATTATTGTTATTCTTGTTACAGTATTACAAATGGTTCGAGAATTATTTTTGACCGATACTGTATATTAAATTTTCATTTGACGTCATAGTATATTGGTCGTATCATGATTCACGATCGATAACGGACGTTGATTGTGTATTAATACTTTTATTAACGTCGAATAGTCCGTTTATTCGTCGGATCGTAACGATAGCACGTAGCTATTCATCCCCCTCGTTCATTGTCCTACCACCTATGCGTAACGTACTACCAATCATTATATCGTTATAACGTTATATATTTAATTAACCCTGTAAAAGAATATGCATTTCTACAATATCCAATCTGTACACCGATACCCCATCTACATCTCATATACTATATAGAGAATATGATATACGGGATCATCGTCATTAGTGTTTGATCGTTGTTGCAAGGCCAATAGCAACAGCAACAGCAACAGCAATAGCAATAGCAACAGTAGTAACCACCAGCTTGCGTGTAAATCGATCGAATTTGTCACGAATCAAAGCATTCGCGTTAGCCTGCAAAATTTACAGGAACGGATGACTGGGGGGGACTTGGGGGCGGAGGGGAGGGGAGGGAAAGGGACTGGAAAATATCGTCGCAACCGTAGGTGTAACCCTTTCGCAATCGTTACCTGTTCAAAATTTTATTCATTCGTTGTATAATGTTTTATCGATGAATTCGTCCCTCTGCTCGACGTTAAAACGCATCGTGTTATTTTTTCTCTCTCTCTCTCTTTCTATCTTTATTTTTTATTTTTATTTTTTTACCCAAAGTCCGGGAAGAGGAAAGGGGGAATGGTGGAAAAACCAAAAAATTCACGCGAGAAGATATCAGACGAGGAAAGGGCGGATGGGGGTGGGGTTACGGTGAGGGGGGTAGGAACGAACGCTAGGAAAATCCAATAACGTTATACTTCAATCAAATTATCACGCGATAATGATATGCCATCCAATTAAACGTCTAACGAAGCTGTTACCATGAATTTCGTTGGAATATCGTCGAGTTTCGTTTTAATATGGTAGTAGGAATTCATGTAAAATACAATAGTGAAAATTTATTCTATTGTATTTATTACAAGAGTTCATACACAATTACTGGGATTCCATTAAATCTAGAAGAGCGTTCAAAATGTAGATATAATTAGAGAGAGAGAGAGATGAAATGGAGGAGGACAGGATCGAATTACAGATTGATAAAAATTCGATGAGAATCGTTGAAACAGTGGTAACTTTTAATTTATTAATAAATAAAACTTACGAATATATAACATGAGGAAGAGTTAACATATATTGAAATATATTATATGTATGTATCTTAATATTATTATTATATAGTACCCCCTATATGATGTAATATGCGTGTGTAGAGATGAAAATCTAAATGATTGTGATATAAATTCGATACTGATTTCAAAGTCTCTGTAACCATTTGCCTTGGTTGCTTTCGAGAGAACTTTCATCGTTCGTCGGGGTAGAGATTCGTGTTTGTAGGCAGACACGTTAAGCCGTGGTTAAGCGCCCACCTCTTCTCTAGTCAGCTAAGTCTTCGTTAGCTCTTCTTAGTCAGCTTAAAAGACATTCCAAACCGCTACACGCGCTTGCGGAATTAACGTTCTTGTTAGGTTACTTAATTAAATGATATCAAATGAAAACGATAAATTGTTACAATTTCGTTTGGAAATATATTTGCATACATATATATATTTATTTATTTATTTATTTAATAATATTTTATTGACCCTAGGCCTAGGCTCCCTAAAGGCCATTAATTACAGTAAAGTACAATATAATGTATATGAGATACAAAACAAAATTAAAATTATGTAATTATTATTAAACTTATCATTATATAGTAGTAACGCACGTAAGTGATAATATGTAAAAAGAAAATAGTAAATAATACATAAATAATACATAATAATTATAGAAAATTATTAATAATTATTAATAATATCTTTTGTTGCTTTATTTCTTTCTTTCTTTTTTTTTCTTTTTTTTTTTTTTATTCGATTAAAATTTAATTTTATTCAAAATACTTTTAGTGAGAGAGACACGTGTAAACGTAATAAGATACGCACACACACAGGCAGGTGTAATTTTTAATTATTTTTATATTAAATTGTTCTACGTGCTAAACGTTTCCCTATTTTCGTTTTTTTTTTTGCTTTTTCTTTTTTCGCGTTATATAAATTTGACAAAAATTCTTTCTTAAATCGATTAAAAATGTTAATTCAATCTCTCTTAGAAAATACTTACACACGTAAATATATATATAATCATTGATATAAAATGATCAAAATGAAAAAAGAAAAATGGGGTTATGAAATAATAAATAATATCGTAAGCTTATAAATTTGTTCAAAGAAATATATGTGCTCATAATTATGAAACTGGCCTAATCTCTTGTTTCGAGATATTTAAATGATTACTATGATACATTTGAACATTAAATGAATTCTATATAATATTGAGATAACATCATTATTTATTATTGTCACAAATAATATCATAAGTTTATAAACATGTTAGAATTTGAACGATTCAAAGAAGTATACGTGAAAAAAGAATCATACATGAACAGATATGGGTCTATATGATGTATATATGATTATACGTGCTGCATATATGTGCATGTATGCTCATACATAAGAGCATATATCACATAA
The DNA here is from genome assembly GCF_010416935.1 of Polistes fuscatus. Taxonomy (NCBI): domain Eukaryota; kingdom Metazoa; phylum Arthropoda; class Insecta; order Hymenoptera; family Vespidae; genus Polistes; species Polistes fuscatus. The sequence goes on along the minus strand of NW_025113129.1, from coordinate 2,279,611 downwards.
CTGAACATCTATGAACATACATATACATATATAAAATTTTAGAGTTACAAAGGAGAAAAAATATATTTCCAATAAATATTTGATATAATTATATAATATAATAATATTGTATATATTACATAATATATTCATATTATTTAATTTTATTATTTTTTAATTATTATTAAATTATTTTTTATTATTATTAAGATTATATTACATAATACATTAAATTATGTAATTTTATTATTTTTAATTATATTAAATTATTTTTTTATTTATTAAATTAAATTACATATATATAATATTATTTAATTTTATTATTTTTTAATTTATTAATTATTTGTTTATTATTATTAAATTATATATTACATAATACATTAATATTATGTAATTTTATTATTTTTTAATTATTATTAAATTATTTTTTAATTATTATTAAATTATATATTACATATATTAATATTATTTAATTTTATTATTTTTTAATTATTATTAAATTATTTTTTTATTATTATTAAATTATATATTACATAATACATTAATATTATGTAATTTTATTATTTTTTAATTATTATTAAATTATTTTTTTATTATTATTAAATTATATATTACATAATACATTAATATTATGTAATTTTATTATTTTTTAATTATTATTAAATTATTTTTTTATTATTATTAAATTATATATTACATAATATATTAATGGCAAATTTTTTGACAGGACCATATATGACCATACATAAGATATTCATACATGGTCATATATGATTCGTTTTTCACGGTTATAATATTTCAAAAAAGCGTGTTTATAATTAACGAAAATTTTTCTATTACACTTATTGATAAATGATATATATCTATATCTATATCTATATATATATATCGATCTACTATGCTTTGTCTCTTGGAGAACGTTCATGCGGCATAACAGCATCATACGCGTATCCACATAGAGTAAGCAGTCTGATACAGCACGGCAATCGAACAAGGGGTAGTAGGCAATCTATACGTGTTCATAGCGAGATGCATGCAAAACCCAATCGTGGTGCATAACCAATACCGCCAGTATGCAGGTGATTAACGGCGTACTGTCCGCGTAATAAGACGCACTACGTCATTGCATATAACGCCGGCTGTATATCTTACACACGACGAAGGGATCCGAGTAATCTAATTTCTAAAGTCCTTTGGTGTTAATTGATCGTATATCGAGTTAATATATTGCACAATCGAATCTAGATCGATAAATCGATGCACGAGAAAAGGATTTGGGAGATCTGTTTAAAAACCAATTCATTTTCAACCCTTTGTACTCGAGCGGCCCCGATACGGCGCCCGGCCGAAAATTCAAGTGTCAAGTCAACCAAAATTAATTACGGAGTGTAGTGTTTATCAAAGTTTGTTTTTTTTCGACATATAAATGAATAAACTGATGATATTTTATTATTTCTATACGCTTGTTTGTTTATAAATGTTTTTACAGTACCTGTAAAATGTCTACTTAATTTGGTCGAAAAGGCCTCGAGTGCAAAGGGTTATCAATGTTCTCATCGAAGTAAGGTATGGTGTATATGGGTTATGGGAAGTTAGGAGTGGGGAGGGGAAGCAATTTGTATTTTTATATATAGGTTTACTTTATTTTATTGTAAATTAACAAAAGGGTTTGGTTAAGTTGTTTCTAAAAGTGTGGTGATGTGTGTATAACGATAAAATCGTAATTTAATTAAATTGATTCGCATGTTTTGTTATTGTTATTATATTGCATACGAATAAATAATTGTTCGTTAATTTTGTATAAAAAAAAGAAATTGTTATATATTTGTCAGATAATAAATCGAATATCACTTAAAGAAAGATAAAAAGGAGAAAAATAACGGATAAAGTAGCCACGTTCTGAGAAAGGATAGATCATTTTGAGGAAATATAGGGTGACTCGATAAAAATGGAAGAAAATCGAGTAGCGATACCGCGAAACTCGATAATCCTCGAAGCTGGATTTATGTCTCGTAAGCCGGCGACAGAACAAAAACGTTTATCATCGTTGCTAGACTATAGGAAACGTTACGGTTGAGAAGTAATTGGTAGGAAAAAGGGTGGGTGATACACATCGGTAAACGTCACGTGTTAACTCGACTGGTTGCCTTTATAAAATAACACGAAATTTCTATACCACATTATATCGAACAAAAGTTTTTCGCTACGTTATAATTCAAATAGAGAGATAAATAAAGAGAGAGAATGAGAATATTTATTAAAAGAAAATTCATACATTTAAAAATAATTTAAATATATACATATATTTATTCGACCAAAGAATCAGATAAAAAAGGTAAAATTTACGCGAGAATTGTAAGTTTAACATTTTCTTTTCAATTCTTTTTTTTTTAATCGATGGTCGAAATATTTTTCTTCCAATTACTACAATATATTTCGTCGAGAATAAAAAAGAAAAAAAATATACTCGCTTTTTATATTTAAACGACAGTCCGACATATTTCTCGACATCCTGGCAATTAATTCATCCAAAGTGTTCTTAATTGATCCAAAATATTTCCTTACTCCTGTAATTGATGTAATTGAATTACAATAATTATCTTAAAACTAATACAAGTAATAGACGAAATAAACAAGAATATCGTAGATCCAAGAAAATCATGAAAATTCGTAAAATAAAAAAACATTGGTTTGAAATTAATCAGTAGATTTGATTTTGATAATAATCAGCATACCGATATTCGAAAGTTTTGCATCTCGGTAAAGTATGAAAGAAAATAAAAGAAATATATTCATTTTGAAGTCCTTTAAATCTACTACGTCCTTACACTAGTAGTCACGTGATACATTTACGACATAACTTTTAGGATTAAATTCAGGAGCAAGTTGGATGCATTCTATAACCGACATGCGGATTGAAAACGACGGAACGGATGGATCACGATGTGGATGTAAAAGGTTCGTGAAATGGGATAGAGTAGAAAAGGGTTTCAGAGGAGGAGGAGGAGAAGGAGGTGGTAGTGGAAAGGGGGGTCGGGGTAGAGGGTTGTTGGCATTGAACGTGCGCAACACCAATCTCGAAGACCGGACTGGACCGGACCGGACCGGACTCCGGAAAAATATTCTTTTCTGATCGAACAAAAGTTGCAAAGTTTTTTCATTTCTCGAGGAATCGGGTGGGGATTGTTGGGGGTGGCAGGAAAGAAACAAAGGCCAAAAAAAAAACAAAGCGAGCTATCGAGAAAATATAAAATATAGTAGAATATATATTTTGATATGTGTGTGTCAAAAAAAAAAAGATACGCAAAATAAATCTAATCGCATTTTAGAAAATAAATTTGTCAATGTCTATCCGTAAATCCGTAGCTTTTACTAGCGAATAGTCTCGACGTTAGAAACGAACTGACTAGTTGGAAATAAGATTCTTTTGTAGTTTTAAAGGGTTGACGAATAGGTCGCCGTTAAAGAGGTTCCACGTAGACGAGACGAGACGAAAAGAGATAGAAATACTGAAAGAGAAGAGAAAACTAAAAGAACGGTGAAGTAGTAAAGTGTAGGTGAATAGGGGTGGGGTAGAAATAAGAGTGGTGGTGGGGGTGGGGGAGGGTGTTGGGTAAAGGGCAAAAGACACGATGTTTAACGCGAACTGAAAGACGAGAGAAAAGAGGATAGTCCAAAGAGTTTCTTCTTCCGAGGGCTAGAAAAACGAAAAGAAAAGAAAAGAGAAAAAAGCAGCAAGGGAAGGAACAGAGAGAGAGAGAGAGAGAAGAAGAAGGAGAAGGGGAAAAAAAGGTATAGAGATAGAAAAAAGAAAGAAAAGAGAAAAGAAAACGGGGGTCGTAAAATATTTCGTAGGAACGAAGTACGAGTATCATTTCTACGTAGAAATGGCAAAGAAGGAAGGGAAAGAAAACGGCCGAGTCGAAACGCACCCCCGCGAAGAAGAAGAAAGGGGTGGGTGGGTTGTTGGTTGGTTGGTTGGTTGGTTGGTTGGTTGGTACGACGTGTTGGTGCGAGGAGATAAAGATAGAGAGAAAGAGAACGGGTAACGGGGATGAAGGGTGGGACAAGACGAGGGTGAAATAACGGTTAAATAAGTAAGGGCCAACGTAGCATGACTATACATAGCTAAAAGGTAGTAGAGCTGCTATCCAGAAAGTGGAAACAGGATGAGACAGCGGCGACTCTTTGCTTCTCCACTCGACGCCAGAATTGACAACCACCCTCTATCATTGATAAGACACCTTCCGGGAAAGAAAACGTCAGAAACGTCTGGCGAATAAGACAAGGGCTCTACGTTATTTTTTGAAAAAAAAAAAAACCTAAAGAAAAGAAAAATAAAACACAAAGAAGGCTAGACCCATTCTATAACTCTCGTTTGGTTTCTTCTTTTTTTTATTCTTTTTCTTATTCTCGTTGTTGCATCTTTTCATTTTAAACTTTTATGAAAATGATATTTACCAGGTTTTATATCGATTTTCTTTTGTTTTGTTTCAACGAATTTTGCCATGTTTTACGCGAGTTACGATTTTTATTTATTTATTTTTGTTCAATTGTTAATTCGAACTTATTTTGATGCTGTAATTGCTGATATATTATTGATCGTTATTTCAAGTATAATAATAATTAATGAGAAACGACAAGATGATAATAATAATAATAGTAATAATAATAATAATAATGCGAAAGAAGAAAAAAAAGAGGAAAGAAAAAAACCTAATACTCGGATTAAACTTTTTATATTATTTTCATAGATAAAACCGCAACTCCCGCAATGCAGTCTCGCCTGCGGTACGTTTATCCTAAACTTACGAATAAAGTAAGTCCCATATATATTCATTTTATTCGGCCAATTTTCTACGGTACGCCAAAAAAAAAAAGAAAAAAAATGTTCTTTCAAAAATGACACCGATGCGTTGCTTTTTAAAACGTTCAACTAATTAATATGAATATATTGTGATAAAAATTCATACGAGTCAAAATACACACCCACACACATATAAATAACCAATACGTTGTTTATTTACGAAAAAAATGCGTTAGCTTTGAATTGAGAAGAAAAAAAAAAAAGAAAAAAGTAGGCGGGGGTTGGGGGGAGTGTTCAAAGTAAAGCGCAGACTTATTGGCTTTTTTTTTTTGACGATATTAGATCCCCTGCCGTAGATTTTTTTTTATACGAGAATAAAAGGGATGCAATAGAAGAAGAAGAAGAAGAAGAAGAAGAAGCACATGGTGGAAAAGAAGGAGGAGGAGGAGGAGGAGGAGAGGAGAGGAGGAGGTGGAAGGAAGTGATAGGACGGTTGCGGTACTTCAAAGGAACGTTTGTCGGTCCTTTTGAAATCCTAAGGGACAACGTTGTGCGGCAAAGGTACCACGTGAATTCTGCGGCATACGCGAATAACAGCTTCCTTCTATCATGCTATATCGATAAAACAAATCCCCGTGTAGGCACATGGGGGATATACGTCGCGTCGATCGAGAAAATCACGTCGTTTGACGCACCTTTTTCTTCTTTTTTTTTCTCCTTCCTTCCTTCCTTCCTTCCTTTTCGTTTTCTTTTTCTTCGTTTTAACATAAAACTCGATATTCGACTTTGATCCAATTTTCTACGTCGTCTCGTCTTCTTCTTCTTCTTCTTCTTTTTTTTTCTTTTTTTTTTTATTTTTTTACCTAGAAAATCTACAACCACCGAAATACTCGTTGAGGTGTCGTTGACGAGACTGCATTTCGATGAATATAAAAAGTTAAAAGAAGAGAAAGAAGGAAAGAAAAAAAAAGGAGAAATAAGAGACAATCGAGCGAATTAAAACGATAAATTTATCCTATTCCGTACCACCTACTCTCGCGTACACGTTCAGTTCGATAAAACGATAAATCAGAATACACGTACCTGTCCCCCGCTAGTATTCGGTCATAAAAGGTAAAAATAATTGTTCCTTTTGTTTTATTATATCCCAAATACAATAATTTCGTCCCCTTGAACTTTTTCCGATTCGTAAAACAAAATAAAAAAAACAAACAAAAAAGAGACGTTCCTTTAATCCTAAACAATTTTCGGATATAGAAACAACTTCGATTAGAAGAAAAAGAAAATATTCGTAAATAATGAATAAAACATAATGGAATGAGTATTATACCTGTACCCCATAAGTAAAGAAAAGAAAAGAAAAGAATTGTAAAAAAAAAAAAAAATACACGCGTGACTCGTAGTTCTTGCAAAACCTGTACACCATAAGAAAAGAAGAGAAAAGAATTGTAAAAAAAAAACAGAAAAATGCACGCGTGAAAAAGATCGGCGACGCGTAGTTCTTGCGAAAGCCAATTTAAAAGGGGGACGAAATGGTGGTGGTGATGGTGGTGCTGGTGGTGGTAGAGGAAATAGGAGGTAGGGGTGGGTGTTAGAGGGTAGGGATGAACGCATTCCTGGTTCGTCATAAATTCGTATGTGGCGCCCCGTCGATTGAAATCGCGCTCACGTCTCGCAATGCATTATAATGCATTTTCTACGTTGCAGGACGTGACAGTTGTTACGGTTCGATTGATTTGTCGCCGTTTCTATGGTGGTACGCGTATATACATATATATGTGTGTGTGGGTGTGTGGTACGTGTATCGAGATGTTCGATGGTACGTAGATGTACCATCGTCTGTGTTACACATACAAATGCATTTACCTGTTTATATATATGTGTGTGTACGTATGTATATGTTATTTTATATCGTACGTGAACATTTTCGCGTCCCCGTTATATGTTCTGCCGATTGAATAAATTTTCCACGATATAATCCACCTCGTACCAGACTTCGTCTTCTTGGCGCCTTTGGCAGCATTTTGAATCCCTGTATTCTACGTATTGAGAATCTCACGAAATTTCTTTCTACACTACCCCGCCCAACCACCCCCCATCCCACCACCACCCCCGGCCCCAACCGTCGATTTGTAAAATATCTTACGAATATAATATAGGTATAACTTCAATTCCCGATTTTAACTTCAATTCCCGTGTGTTCGTTCAATTTTTATTCGATTTTAATATTTTAACTCGATCGTGATTCACCCTTGCAACTTGTGTTAATTTTTGATAGCCACGTTAAACGACTTTCGTCATTTACATTCGTCCCTCTCGTTATCATTGAAATTATTTATTTATGAAAAAGAAAAAGAAAGAAATTTTCATCTTTTTTTCCTTTAGGAGGACGGAGGGTGGAAGTGACGAAATATTTAAACACATTTTTTCTTACGAATATATTAAAAATTTGATAGAGATGTATTATTTTCAATGTACGCTTACGATTAATCTAATGCAACTCGATATAGAATACATTAAAATGTGTACAAATGTTTACGACACTTTCTATGATATCTCGGATAAATATTAAAAACTGTTATTTAAATTTCTTACAAAATAAAAATAAAAAACAAGTAACATTTATTATCATTCGTGTATAATTTCGTATGTTTAATTTTATGTAGAAAAAAAAAAAAGAAGATTGATATCCCCCGTCCAAAAATATTCAAAGATAAATTTCAATAACGTATCTATCGTTCGGTAAGATAAATTGTATTATTTATTTATTTATTTAATTTATTTAATAATATTTCATTGACCCTAGAGCCTAGGCTCCCTAATAGGCCATTAATTACAGTTTAGTACAATATAATACATAGGTGAAACAAAACGGAAATTATTATTATACTTAATAATATTAATTATTATTAAATAATAATAATAATTAATATTATTTATATATACAATATATAAATAATAAAATAGTGCATAGATAGATATATATATATATATTATATATATATATATATACAATAATTATTATTAAACTTATCATTATAATAATAGTAACGCATAGAAAATAGATAAAACTAAAAAGAAAATAGTAGATAATTATTATATTCCCTTTAATTTTTTTTTTTTGTTATTTTTTAATCCTTAAAAAATAATACTCTCGAATTCTCTTACGAGTGCAATCTCGGTGCACGATTTAACAAAGTTCCTTGCATCCACCTAAAGCTTTACGTTGATTATTCGCATTCATGTTAACCTAGAAACATATTCGGACACATTTATTTGACAGTAACTAGTTTCCTTTGAACTTCCTTAGTGATGCACTATTATACATCGGATAGAAGAAGAAAGAGAGCCAGAGAGAGAGAGAGAGAGAGAGAGACGTGTACTCGTCATAGTTGTCTTTGTAACAATCTCGTAGAATAGGTGAAGTAGATAAAGCTATTCCACGTTGTGTGTCTCGTTCTGTTGTATACTATCTAACACACAAGTGAAATTACTTCCGTAACAGGCATCCCCTCCACCTCCTCCACCTCCTCCTAGTCCTCCTCCACCCCCCTATCGATTTTATCCTTAATGCGAGAGATTCAACGCCCTTCGAAAATCTTTACCGTCCTTCCTAGTTTCCTCCAAAGATTAGAAAGGAAAGTAAAGGTTTCTATAGAATGACGAGGGCAAAAAAAAATAAAAATAAAAAAAAGAGAAAGCGCGAGAGAGAGAGAGAGAGGGAGAGTTTCTGTTCGGGGTTATATGGTCCAATGTAATATAACGAAGTCGTGAAGAAAGAAGAGCACTTCGTTGTCCATTTGCAACGAGTGCCTAACATGAGAAAGAAAAGAAAAGAAAAGAAAAGAGGAACATGAGTCAAGAAGGATGAAAATGAAAAGAAGAAGAAGAGGAAGAAGAAGAGGACGAATAGAAAATGGTAGTGGTGATGGGTGGTGGGTGGTGGTGGTGGTGGTGGTTGGATGAAGGAGGGACAAAGTAACGACAAAAAACTTTAACTCTGAAGGAAGAGGAAGAGTCGTCGTAAAACAAAAAACAAAAAAAATAAAAATAAAGAAAAATAAAATAATATGAAATAGATGAAATAGAAAAAAAAAAAAAAGAACAAAAAAGACAAAGAAGAATAAGAAGGAGGAGCAGGAGGGGAGTGGAAAAGAAGTAAGAGAGAGAGAGAGAAAGAGAAAGAGAAAGAAAGATAAAAATAAAAAGACAGAAGAAAGGAGAAACATCTCTCGAGGTTGGGCGGGGGGTGGGCGGAGGAGGTTTTCCTTTCGACGAAAAAGGGAAAAGTCACCGTTCTCTTTTCAGCGCAAACATTACGTCGATATGACGGAAAAAAGACACTGCCTTCTTCTCTTTTACGACACGGCCTTTTTTCCTCTTAGCTTTCTATCTCTCTCTCTCTCTCTCTCTCTCGCTCTTCTCTCTCTTTTTATTCGAAGAAGAAAGAAGAAGACGAGTAAAACGACAGCCCGTTTTCCGTCTGAGGCGTATCGCTGTTTACTTTACCTTCGTTGTTCCCCAACCCCCTACCCACCCCCTTCCCCTACCCCCCCGCCACCCCCTCATCCCACGATAACGAGATATTTTCGCCGTACGAACGTAATAGAAATAAAGAGTGGTTATTGAAATTCTTCTTCTTCTTCTTCTTCTTCTTTGAGTGAGTGAGTGAGAGAGAGAGAGAAAGAGAAACTGTAGGAATAAGAAACCCTTCTTCCTTCCTTCCTTTCTTACTTCCTTTCTTCTTCTTTCCTTACTTTTCACGCTTCGTCGTTTTTTCTTTTAGCACCGAACACAACCGTCCATTCTTCTGTCCAACCACAAGCTCTCTTTCTATCTGTCTATCTGTCTCTCTTTCTCTTTTTATCTTTAACCCCTTTTTTGTAGCCTCTTTCTTTCTCTCTCTTTTTAACCGAGATTGAGACGCCACGTTATTTTCTTAAGAGTAAGTTACGTAAGAATGTCCCTTTTTCTCTTTGACCTTCTTCTTCTACTTCTTCTTCTTCTTCTTCTTCTTCTTCTTCTTCTTCTTCGACCTTCTTATTTTTTTTTTCTTTTTCTTTTCTTTTCTTTTCTTTTAACTTACCCCTTTTTACCAACCACAAACGACGTTACTACTTTTCAACTCGGACTAGTTTGAATGAACCGGGTAAGAATATAATATCCAATCGTAACGCGAGATATCGGCTTTTTTATTGAGGTAAAAAGTAAAAAAGAAAAGGAAATAAAGAATAAAATAAATAATTCGTTCGTTTTTTTTTCAATATCTCCTTGGCAATTTATAATCTTGTCTAATGGATTTCTTCTTTTTATTCATTTTTTTTTGTTTTCTTTTCTTTATTCTCTCTCTATCGTATTTTCGTATTCGTAATCATGAAAATAATCTAATCGAGATATTTAAAGGATTACTACATTTGAACGCTAAACGAATTCTATACAATATTCAAATACACCGTCTAAAGATTCATTTTTCACGATATATCGTGCGAAAAAATTACATTGAATTAATTTCATTTAATATAATGTGATATGAGAAATAACTGATAAACTCATTTCTATTTTTCTTTTTTTTAAATTTTCACTTATACCCATTAAAACACTTTCATAATTACGAGCACATCGTTTCTTTTTCTTTTCAAACGTTTTACTCGTTAATACAATCCACGTATGATGTATATTACTCGCGAAATATTTATTTAAAATAAATACCGAAGTATAAAAAAAGAGTAAATAGGTTTTTGAAGTTATACTTCTTTTGGCGCATTGGGGAAAATGTAATGAGGAGTGATTTTGTTCCGAGCGTCTGGAAAAACGACACCATGAAGTTTGTCGGGTATTTACGACGCGCGGCAAAGCGATTTCAAGTATACGGCATGAAGTTGTCTTCTCTTCTTCCCCTTCTTTTCTCAAGCGGGTCACCCATCCAAGTACCAATTGTATTCAGCACTGCTTTACTTAAACGATCGAAGCGAGAACTAATGCTGTAACCGCGCCATGGCTGTTGACGCGTGAATTATTCGATATATCTCTCTTATATTTAGTGCCGACTGATATATTTGATATTTTCTTTTTCTTTTTTTTATTCTTCTTATATATATAATAATAATTATTGTTTTATTTTAAGTTTTTTTTTTCTTTGAAGTTGTTTTTGAAGTTATTTTTGAGGTTATTGAGGTTATGTTCGTTTTGGTACGGCAAAGAAGTATAACTTCTTACGTGAGTACATAAGTACACACACCAGTTTTTTGAAGTATACTTCTTTTGGCGCGTTGGGGAAAATGTAATGAGAAGTGATTTGTTCCGAGCGTCTGGAAAAACGACACCATGAAGTTGTCGGTATTTACGACGCGTGGCAAAGCGATTTCAATATACGGCATGAAGTTGTCTTCTTTTCCTTCTTCCCTTTTTTCTCAAGCGGGTCACCCATCCAAGTACCAATTGTACTCAGCGCTGCTTTACTTAAATGATCGAAGCGAGAACTAATACAGTAACCGCGCCATGGCTGTTGACGCATGAAATAATTCGATATATCTCTCTTATATTTAGTGTAAACTGATATATATATTTCATATTTTCTCTTTCTTTTTTTTATTCTTTCTTATATATATAATAATAATAATTATTTTTTTCATTAAGTTATTTTTTTTTCTTTGAAGTTGTTTTTGAAGTTATTTTTGAGGTTATTGAGGTTATATTCGTTTTAGTACGGCAAAGAAGTATAACTTCTTACGTGAGTACATAAGTACACACACCAGTTTTTTTTTTAACGTAAGATCGATACTAAAAATCTTAGTAAAGTAAAGCAAGTTCTTTCCGGGTATATTCTGCAAAGTAATGTAAAAGAGAAAGAGAAAGAAAGAAGAAGAAGAAGAAGAAGAGGAAGGGAGGGAGGGAGGAAGGATTGGAAAAGAACGGAAGGCAGGTAAAAAGTGAGGAGAATAACCAAAGGTGGGGGAGGCGGAGGAGGAGAAGGAAGAAGAGCGAGGCGCAATCTACCGAGATAAAAGGTAATCCGATTATTAATGATACTATTCCTTTCGAGCGTAAAGAATTCCAAGCTAGGATTCCGCGTTTCGCTCGATATCTTTTAGGATTAATAATGCAAGGGAACGAAGACGTAATAAATCTCGGGGAAAAAGGGCCGCCCAACGGAGAACAACGGGTTTGCTGCTTCTGCTTCTGAACAACGGGTTTGCTGCTTCTGCTTCTGCTTCTGCTGCATCCTCCTCCTCCTCCTCTTTCTCCTCCCCCTCCCCTCCCACCACCCTCTTTTCTTCTGTCTTGCGAATGCCATCACACAGTACACTCGTTAAATATTTCGAATTTAAAGACCCGCACATATTCTTAGCGTACCAAACGTACCGGGTTAAAAAAAGAAAATTCTCGTCACAGTGTGAATTTTAATCGAGCGGAAGATACCTCTTCTCCCCTCCTTCTACCTCCTCCTTCCTCCTCTCTTACTCTTCTTCTTCTTCTTCTTCTTCTTCTTGGACCATCAGGAATTTTCTCCCCTCCTACCCCTTCAAACTCCCCCCCTCCCTTCTGATCGTTCTAGTTCTCGAAAGACGAGTCCTTTTCGCGAAACTTACTCTCAAACATATTCCGTAAACGTTCGTAGGTTTATCGATTTCTCATTCGCTCTCCAACTTGGGTTGATACACGTATATATATATACGTAATATATATTTATATATATATATATATATTTATTTATTTATTCATACGTGTATGTATGTATATAGTGTTGGTATATGGTATTGGTAGAAAATGCAAGTACACATACAACTTATATATATATTCAGCAAGTACGTGCACGACGTACGCTTTTCGATAGAATTGATAGGAACAATTCGTATAGATCAAATATAGAGACAAAAATCGTGTATATCTTGTTATTGTTGTTCTTGTTATTTTGTTCTACTTTTTTTTTTGCCCCCTGTATGCCCCCTATATTTCTATAAAAAATGAAATTAAATAATTATTACAAAGGAGTAAAAGTAAGAAATTAGATTGGATAAAATAAAAAGAAGGAATAAAATACTATAAATTGTAATTGGTTTTTATCGTGTCCAGAAAATAAAATTATCAAACTAAGTGTCGTAGGAAAATTGGACGGATTAAAAAAATGTTTTTGAACGTTATTTTGATTTTGTTGAACGTTTCGTTTCTTTTCAATAAGTAATAATTATTTATTGTATTTTATTGGTGGAAAGTTTTTTACACAATCGTTTTACTTTCATCTACACTGCTCTTTTTTTCTTCATTTTGATTTTTATTAGATATTATTATTATTATTATTATTATTTTATTAGATAACTTCGAATTGTTATCACCGAATAATTTCTTGTAATTCATTTTTTTGTTTTTTTTTTTTCTTGTGTCCAAGCTTTTATTTCTCAAATTTTCCATACACTCTGGCATGTGTGTGTGCGCGTGTGTCTCGTTTAAATACGAAAATTCTTTCGAACGATTAATACGATATTGTTAGAAAATAATACAAAATAATTGAAAAATAACATTTTGCGTAATATTTTCCATATCTATTACACGGATATTTTCAAATTTAATTAAAAATCCCGTACATCCGTAACGGGGCAACGTTGTTTGCGATACGATTTTTCTAAAACTGAAACTTGCCAATAAAACAAGCCAACAACAGCAACGAAAGAAACAAAAAATAAAATAAAATATTGCCTTCCCGTTTCCAGAGGATTTTTTCTTTCTTTTTTTTTTATTTTGTTCTTCTAAATTCTTCCACGGGCAAGCTGAAAAGTTTTTCCATTTGAAATCTTTTTGTTTTTTTCCTCTTCTTTCTTTTTAATACCTTCAAACATCGACGAGGAAAATAAATAATGTTAACAAATATAAATCCACAAAGTAATTAAAAAAAAAAAAAAATACGAATATCTGTCTAACGACAACGTGTTGGCAAAAAAAAACAAAAAAAAAAAAAAAAGAAAATATTCTCAAAAAAACGGAAAACCTTATAAGAAAAAGGTGTCATAATCGAAAAACAATATTCGATTGATAGAAAAACGAAAGTTGTTATTGTTTAAATTACGTAGAAAATGGTGGTTGGACGTTTTGTTTTTACAAAAATTTTCTCACAGTGTTAGTTGCATTCGCTCGAGAAAAAAAGAAAAAGAAATAGGTGTGGCGGGGGTGGGTGGGGGGTAGTGTGGAAGGAAATAAAGAAAAAAAAAAGAAGGTAGAAAAAAGTAGTAGGGGGAAGAAAGAAATCCATTAAATCGCGCGTTCAAACGAGACCCTTTGTCAAGGTTTCCCAGGTAATGGGGGTGGTAAGGGTTGGAGGCGCGAACGAGCTTACGCTTGGTGCCAGCAAAAAATCCCCACCACCACCAGCCCCTACCCTCAGGTTACCCCCACCCAGACCAGCTTTCACCTGCTAGAAGAGATCTTCGTCCATCTCGCTTCATTAGTCGATGAAAACGCGCGTTGAGCTTTAATTAACGACGGACTTCGACCCTGTCATCCGATTGGAGGACGATAGAAGTGAAAATTCGTTATAGCGTGACGGTTATGCCATTCTTCCTATCTCTATCTTTCTTTCTTTCTTTCTTTCTTTTCTTTCCAATTTTTTTTCTTTTTTTTTTTTTTTTAATCTCACGTAATCTCTTTCTCTTTCTATTTCATTCACGCATACACGCATGAATATATATATATAGATGTTCACGTATACACGTACACACACATACACGTATAGTTTCGTTTGGTGGGTTCTCCTCGTGCGTTTGCGACAGGCTTCAACGAGGCGTTAACAAAGCGATCGATTTTACTTCAACTCTACGGCAGTTAAATTTGCTCTCGACGAAATGTTGAACACAAGCAAGCAAGCAACCAAGCAACCAATCAGGCAAGCAAGCAAGCAAGCAAGCATATTCAAGTCTCCTCTACCCCCCCCCTCCTTTTCCCACCTTCTCACCTACGTTTTACTACAATCGTACATTAGACTACCTACGATAAAACGCGTACGGTACAAAGTGTAGGGTGAGAAAAGCATCTGACTGATTGTATGTGTATATGTGTGTGTATGTGTGAGAAAGAGGAGACACACATAGCTTAGTCTGCAAATCAGATTCGATAAAAGAGACCCGATTATGGTATAGTGGAGATGCACGTTATGTTCAATTACGTTCTGCCAATCATATCTGTTCTTCTGTTCTATCTTTCTTCTTCTTCTTCTTCTTATTCTTCTTCTTCTTTCTTTCTTTTTCTATTTTTCTCTCTCTCGTATCTCGTATTATCGATTCTTTTGCTGACATATAAGAAAACGTCTCTCAATATAAAATGATGTTCTGGTATACCACTTTATTCTTATTCCAACGTAATTCTATACCGTTCCCCCTTTTTTTCATTTTTTTTTCTTTCTTTTCGACATCTTGCAGGAATTAAATTGTCTCGTTTTTTCTTTTTTTTTTCTTTTTTTTTTTATCGTAATTTTTACTAATTACAAAAGGGACAAAAAAATACTCTTCGTTATAGTTTTCTTATATCATCGATCATCAATTTCTTTTTTTTGGTTTTTTTTTTTTTTTCTATCGGAGATACGTCCGAATGAAAATTGTTTATCGAACGCCCAAATCCTCTTGGTGATTTTATTCGGTTTTGTTTTCTCGTATATATAAAACGCATTTTACGAACGAATGTTAAATCAAACGTTGAAAATATCGAAATGAAAAGGAAAATTGGAGTGAATTCATGGGAAATGGAGATCAATGTTTAAAAGAGACGATTCAAACAAATAAACCTTAAAACCGCCTATTCAGATGACAGGAGGTCATTTTAGCTTTAATGTTCCTGGTAATTACGCTAATTAGGAGGGATTATTATCTACGTGTGTAGTATACCACATCGTATCAGTATTATGTAAGCTCGTTTACTATACTTTGATCGTTTATTTCATTCAACTCATTTTCTATCGTTTCGATTCTTATTATTCGATATTAATTATTATTATTATTATTCCTCCAATAATATCGATCATTATTTATCGCCAAGTTATTTTTTTCCTTTTTGAAGTTATACTTCTTTTGGCGCGTTGGGAAAAATGTAATGGGGAGTGATTTTGTTCCGAGCGTCTGAAAAAACGACACCGTGAAGTTTGTCGGTTATTTACGACGCGCGGCAGAGCGATTTCAAGTATACGGCGTGAAGTTGTCTTCATGGGTCACCCATCCAAGTACTAATCGTACTCAGCGCTGCTTGACTTAAATGATCGAGCGGGAACCAATGCTATCGCAGCGCCATGGCCATTGACGCATAAAATAATTCGATATATCTCCCTTATATTTAGTATGGACTGATATCTATATTTTGATATATTTTTTTTTGTTTTGTATTTTTTCTTATATATGTAATATATCGATCGATTGAAAATATATTTCCTTCCTTTTTTTTTTAAAGTTATTTTTAAGTTATTGAGGTTATATTTGTTTTGGTACGGCAAAGAAGTATAACTTCTTACGTGCTTACATAAGTACACACACCAGTTTTTGTTTTTTTCTTCATATTAATTCATAAAATAATATTAAATTTTTTAATGCTTCAAATTTTTCTCCAAGCTTAAATTGAAAAAACACGATGTCATACTTTAAACGCCATAAATATCTTAAGATAGTCAAACTGTGTATATACACATGAAATAATAATAAAAAAAAAATATAATAATAATTTATTTGTCGCATTTTTTCGAGTGAAGAATTTAAACGAAAAACGAAAAACGAAAAAATAAAATAAAACAAAACAAAAAAAAAGAAATCAGAATCAAATCGATATCGAACGTATCCTAGCAACGATTTGTTTCACACAACCGGGGGACACATTTTAAAGCTCGTTACGTTTCTATGCGTAAGGGGTAGGGGGTAGGGGGTTGAACGGGGGAGAGTGTAAAAGGAGAAGGAACAGGGAAAAGAAAAGTCATTTGCTTTTTAATATTCTTTTTGATACTTTTTTCTTTCTCTTCTTCCCTTTTCCTATTTATTTGATATTTGCAAATACAAATGATAATTCGATCCTCTATTACATTTTCAATATTTTAACAATTCTACATACAATATTTATCTTTTTAATGATATTTTAATGACCATCGGGGAAAGTAACGTTTGGCTATGTAAAATTTCTGACCTAAAAATAACGTAAAATGAACGCGTTAAAGGTTACCGTTCGATAAAAATTATATTCGAGAAACATCATCAATATATCCTGAACGTTAAGTAAACGAGAATGTTGTTGAAAACAATTTTCTAGACGGAATTTATTACATTCCGCGATCATTACTGCGAATATTATCGCGAAAGTGTTTTGTACGCTCATACGTTGCATACGTTGCATACGTATTCGTATAAATGCATACGTAAATATCTACGTATTATTTTATTTTCAATAAAAACAGGTATTTATAAATATATATTTACGTAAAAACATATTTAACGATATACATTGACACGATATCGATCTAACACGAATTACATAGGCTTGTTATTTGAAAATAATCTTTCGAGTGTTAATAATTATTTGTTTATTTAAAATCCTATAATATATCTAATATAGTAATATATATAATATGTATAATATAATATGTATTTATATATGTAATATATATTGTATATGTATAATATGTATGTTATTTGAAAATAATCGTTCCAATGTTAATAATTATTTGTTTATTTAAAATCCTATAATATATCTAATATAGTAATATATATATAATATGTATAATATAATATGTATTTATATATGTAATATATATTGTATATGTATAATGTGTATGTTATTTAAAAATAATCGTTCGAATATTAATAATTACTTGTTTATTTAAAATCCTATAATATATCTAATGTAGTAATATATAATATGTATAATATATCAAATGTAGATTAGAGTAATAAAAAAAAAAATTACAAAAAAAAACCAAGGAGATTAAAATTACAAAAACGCGTGCGTTTGAAAACTCGCAATATAAGAATTTGAAAAAGCAGGTAAATCATCGTATACATACACACACACATATATATAAATAACATTTGCAGCTCGCAATTCGTCGGGAATAAGCGTGCAAAGAGAGGAGGGTGAAAAAGAGGTGAGGTTGGGGTGAAGGGATGGAGATGGCCGAGGAGGTGACTGGAGAGGGCAGTAAGCAGCGATGTTTCCTCTTGGAAGGTCGGAGGTCGAAGGTGACAGACCGTAAACCACCGAGGGTCGCATCCCCTTCCACTAGGAAAGTTTTACTCGTTGCTGGAATAAGCTCTTCGTACTAGATAGGAGAAACCAGAGAGAAAACAGACGGGTTATCTAATTGCTTCTTCCTTCCTTCCTTCTTTCCTTCTTCTATACTTTTACGTTTTCTTTCCCTTCTTCCCAAACCCCCCCTATGCTACACCCCATTGCTACACTCTTCCTCGTAGAAAATTCTTCTGATTATGATGTTTCACGTATTCGCAATTTTTCCTATTAGTTTTTTATGTATCAAACTTTATTCTTTTTTTTTCTCTCTCTTTTTATTTTTGTATTAATCGTTTTAATCGTCAGCACTTTATTTGTATTAATAAATCAATATATTTTATTTTGTGTATATATATGTATATTTAATTAATTTTATAATTCTTTTGGATTAGGATACTTCTTATTTTCTTATTTAATTTTATAGCATTTTTCTTTTTAAATCCAATCGTTTTATTCGTCAGCACGTTTTTATATTTATAATCTATGATTTATTTTATATAAGTACACATATTATTATATTTTATTTCCTAGGTAATTTTTTTTCATATATTTTATTTTGTTAATATATATTAAATCGTACATATTTAATTAATTTTATAATTCTTTTCGATTATAATACTTCTTATTTTCTTATTTAATTTTATAGCATTTTTCTTTTTAAATCCAATCGTTTTATTCGTCAGCACGTTATTATATTAATAATCTATGATTTATTTTATATATAGGTACACATATTATTACATTTTATTTCCTAGGTAATTTTTTTTCAACGCGAGTTTACTAAGTAACAAGAATGTTGTTTACAATGTTTTACGACGGTCGAGTTTATTGGATAAAAAAAAGAAAAAACCGCGCGCGTACTTTTTTTCAACGAACTTAATATAGGAAGCAACGTTGTATTACTTTCTTTTACGTTAGTTTAAATAATCGTTACTTAATACATTCTCTCGAGTGTATTCGTAAACGTAAACATTGCGTGACGTGTGCGATCCTCGAAATGTTTTGAAACATACAAAATACGTAGTTGTCGACAGTCTTGAACGAGAGTTCGAACAGAGAAGACGTATCATTTATCATTCACGGTTATTTCTATTTTATTAATTAGTAATAATTATATATTAATTATATTTTTATTGTTGTGCGTGGGTGTAAGGAATACGAAGCCAGGATCCTATTGTGTGGTCTGAATATTTTATAGGAGTCATCCATAAGTAAGTTCAATCGATCAAACGTCATATTTTCATATAAAAATATTCATTTTATTATAAATAATATATATTTATCGTCAGGTAGTTAGATCCTAGTTCTTTTCCTACGTTCAATTTATTTTTATTAATTTAATTATTACAAATTAACCCTTTGAGTGTTGAATACTTTTAACTGAAGTATTTCATAGGAACAGAATAATTGATTATTAATACTAATGTTTCCAATTGATTGATATTATTAATCAAATCTAATAATAAATTATATTTAATAATTAAACTTATTGTTTATTATATAGATAGATATAATCTTCATGTGAAACAAGACTCACAATAAAATAATAATCGTTAAACCAACATTACATTATTTTACATTAACATTGACAAACACGTATGTATATATGCATCCATCACAGTGTCAAAGGGTTAGTATAATTATTACAAGTTAATCGTTCACGAATGATCAAACAATGATAATAAAGAAAAATATTTCTAATAATAATGTACGCACGTAAGAAGTTATACTTCTTTGCTGTACCAAAACGAATATAACCTCAAAAATAACTTCAAAGAAAAAAAATAACTTAAAAAAAAAAATAATTATTATTATATATATATATATAAGAAAGAATAAAAAAAAGAAAAAGAAAATATCAAAATATAGATATCAGTCCACATTAAATATAAGAGAGATATATCGAATTACTTCACGCGTCAACAGCCATGGCGCGGTTACAGCATTAGTTCTCGCTTCGATCATTTAAGTAAAGCAGCGCTGTGTACGATTAGTATTTGGATGGGTGACCCGCTTGAGAAAAAAGGGGGGAAGAAGAAGAGAAGACAACTTCATGCCGTATACTTGAAATCGCTTTGCCGCGCGTCGTAAATACCGACAAACTTCATGGTGTCGTTTTTTCCAGACGCTCGGAACAAAATCACTCCCCATTACATTTTCTCTAACGCGCCAAAAGAAGTATAACTTCAAAAAAAAAGAAACATAGAAAAAAGAAAAAAAAACATATCTAGGAATACGTATAACGGATGTAATTATAGAAGGTGTTGATAATGAAGATAGGTTCAATCAGTCAAATGTCATTGTTTGATCTGTTCATGAATATCGGAATTGTCCAGTTCTCTCTTTCTCTTTCTCTCTCTTGATCTCTCTTCCCCTTGTTATGGCATTTCGTATCGGTCAGAGTACCTCACGAGTGATCTCGCGAGAGTTCCGCTCGTCAAAGGAGAACACGTCCGGCCAATACTTGTCGATACCTACTCAATTTCGTCGACTGCGAGCTGGCAATTGGACGTTTCCCAGCCCACCCCGGTCCCCCTACCCTCCCTGAATCGATTGTCCGAACGACGGACGACGACGTGACGGGGTGTTTCTTTGCCGAAGGAATTTATTTCAGCTCGTATATAACCGAGTTCGTAACATACACGTCCAATAGTTCGACGATCGTATCATGTCTCACCCAAGATCGACGTTCTTTTACGATATAAACTTACCCCAACCTCCTCCCCTCCTCCTCCTCATCCTCCTATCCCTTCCATTTACCCCCTCGATCATTCTATTTACGTTTTATACTTGTCAAATATTTTCATCGTTAAATTCATCATGTATAATAAATGTATCTATTTGTATATGTATGTATGTATGTATGTATATGTGTGTATATTCGTTAATATAATTATTATTTTTCAATATTGTACACAACATATAGAAATACACATACGTATATACATATATCTAATTAATTATTATTACTAATTAATATCCAATTTTGTATGAAGCAGCAATACTCGTTCGAATTATTTGCGTACTCGGAATAAAAAAAGAAAAATAAGAAAACTCGTTGATATTACATATATATAGAGTTATCTATTAATTAAGTATCGTTCTCTGAATGAAGTTTATTTCTTTTAATATAAAAATATAATATTTATTACGTTAATGAGATAGCACGATAAATGTTTAACAGTGGTACGATTATTCGATCGTCGTAGGAATACGTCTTATGGAATATTACGATGCAACATTAATTTGTTCAATTTAATAAAGTTCGATACTCTTGTGGGATTGCAATTTGCGATAAGAGTTGGTTGATAAGCGCTTCGTCGAGTTTACACGGCAACGGGTCGAAAGGTCAATATTGCCAGCCCATCGAACTTATCTCCGTGTCACAGATCCTCCTATTCGTTTTCTGCATGTATGCATGACATATATATATATATATATACATATATATATATATATATATATATATATGTATGTGTGAATGTATGCGAGTGACATATGCATGAGGTATATTCTCGCGGGATGTGAACGTAAACGTAAACGTGGACATAAACGTGCTGCGTGTATTCTAGCGTGCATTCGTGCATCTGTGCGTAAGTGCGTGCGTGTGTGCGTGGGTGGGTGGGTGCGAACGTGCGTGCTAATTCACTTTCTTCTGGTATTAACATAATAATAATTATTATTATGATTATTATTAGTATTATTATTATTATTATTATCTTATATCGAGCAAGTCCACGCGTGACTACGAATCGACTAACTTTTATTATTAAGTTGACAATATCGATTATGGCTGCGTGCGATATTCGCCCGGTAAATATGTCGGTGTATTTTAATCGTCGATGCTCCAGAACACACGAGTGAGAGAGATAAAAAAAAATGTGTATAAAAAGAAAAACATGAGTGTGTGTTTGTGTGTGTTTGTGGGTGTTTGTGAAAAACAAGATGTTTTTACCCTTACGAAGTCGGGTTTATAAATAAACTATATACGTATTTAATCCGAATTATATATGCATCAAATATTATGCAGATCGTTTTGTAATATGTGACATCAATTTCGTGCGTTTTTTTTTTGTTTTTGTTTTTTTTTCATTATTATGCCAAATCGATTTATTATTCTATCATACAAAAAAGTAGATGGATTCTTCTATCGTTTATTATTGGACAATTGTAAATATTGTTTTCTATTTGAATGAAATTGAATTATTGAAACGACACATTTTTACAATTTTATAATATGAAACGTCGATCAATTAATCCGATAATAAAATTATTAAGGTAGAATAAATCGATTAGATTGGTTCATACATTTAATAACAAAAACAACAACAACAACAACAGAAATAAAAAAGTAATCAAAATCGTAAATATTTTATTTAGATTCATTTCGATGAGAATTCGATGTTAAAGTAACAGGTTCGTAGATTACTTTCTTATCGTTATCAAATAATAATAACAATACCAATAATAATAATAATAATAATAATAATACTCATGACTGGGGGAAGAGGGGTGGGGGATTTTCATCGATTTAGCTAAAACGATTACTATTTTCATTTCTATATACTTAGAAATCTTTATAAATTGTTGACCGACTAGACTATAGAATGAAAGAGCAAAATAAGAAGATAGAAAAGGAAATTGTAAGAGGTCCGATAAACGTTGTATGTTTGGCAAGAACGCAAGACCTGGATATTTCCAATAGCTATAGTTGCTCGTAACAATCTCCAAAGAACGATATACTTACCTACTTGGCGAGGTATAAGAATCATTTCGAAATCGCAATAAATTTCAAGTGTCCATCAAGCGAATAAATATGTCCTACTGATATATAATAAATATAAATTTTGTATCAATTTATTTTTTGTTGTAAAACTGATCACTCATAACGCGATTCCTTATTTTTCGTTTAGTTTTGTTTTTGTTCTTTTTTCTTATGAAAAATTCTCGAAGAAAAATCGTATCGTTCCGTAGATCTTTATCGACGATCCAAATGATGTCGCTAAACTTACCCTTAACCATCATTTCTTTGACTTCTTCATAGTATGTAAGCCATAGAAAATCGTATTTCCATTACCAGCGAAAGTATCCTTTTACCGTGCCAAAAATATCTATGCATGTTACCAGCAACCTTTCCGATCGAGAAATATTCTCTTCTCCACTACGAGCATGTTTCGATTCCATCAATATATTCAAATTGCATACTTTACCTTTTCCTAACATGACCCATTTATGCTTCTTCATATTACGGATATTAGTTTATTTTTCCTGAAATATTGTTTTTATATAAATTGTCAATTATCATTTGATCTCGATGATATATTCAAATTCAAGTTTTTATCTGTCACAAATTGTCAATTATTATTTTATTTCGAGAATTATTCGAATTCGAATTTTTATCTCGTTAATTTTATTAAAACCCCAAAATAAATGATTTTATTCAATCTAAATTTAAGTTAAACACTTCTACGATTTTAATCATTATTCTTTTTTTATTCTTGTTAAAAAAAAACAAGTAAGAGTAATATATTATTTCGTTTTAATTATATAAATCGTATCACACAAGATAGGAGAAACGTTTTCTTTTTTTTTTCCTAGTGCACATATTTCATTCAGTTACTACATGACGTTCATTTTGCTAATCCATTATATCATGGAATATGTGTTCCATATGGGATGACTAATATCGATGTAACTGTCCAAATCGATTAATAATTTAATATCGAACTAAAAATGTTCGTTATTCTATTATTGAATATTAGGAATGCGTTAAGATTTTTATTAACGATTATATAAATAAATAGAAATATTATAAAAATTCTTGTAATATATGGCTTTTAGGATTATCCGAATTATTTCTATTTAAAGTCGAATTAAAGTCAACTTAGGTGAGGGGGGGGAAGGGGATTGTATTTTTTCTGTCTGGAAAAGCAAACTAAACGACTAAGGAGTCGTTTTAAACCCACGCTAAACCTCTCTCACTCTCTCTCTCTCTTTCACTCTTTCTTTCTGTACTTTGTGACCCTCTTAGCGATCATGTCTACCCAACCAAATACTCTTGTCGCAGAATTTAAGAGGACCGAGTTTACAAGTGTTATTTTTAGTAGTTCTTTATTCCCGTATAATATACTTACTTATTATGTACAAACACTTTTTTCAAAATAACATAATACTTTAAGTAAATTCACATTAGTAGTAGTAGTAGTAGTAGTAGTAGTAGTAGTAGTAGTAGTAGTAGTAATATAGTTATTATAAACATCGTGTGGAAAGAATAAACAAGCGAATAACTAGGAAAATTTAAAAAACAAAAGTGAATGCACTCGTGAATATAAAAAACCTAGTCCCCCATTACTTTACTTGAATAAAAATGATGTTATTAGTAACGTTACGAATTATAAAATAACGCGCGAGTTTTTACAGTTAGGCCTGTGCCGAGTTACAGTCAAACAATAATAATAATAATAATAATAATAATAATGGAAATAAAATTTGTTGAAATGCATCGAACAAAAAGATATAATTCAACGAAGCAGGCGTATAGAAATTTTCATCTCGTTCGTCGTTAAATTACTCCTATTTTTCGTTACCCTCGGTCATTATATCAAGTTTGCAAATCGTCTACGAACAACACAAATATCTTATAAGTCTCGGGTATATATTCCAGAGACTATGTGAAGAGAAAATGAGAAGAAGAGAGAGAGAGAGAGAGAGAGAATGAGAGATAGGGAAAGAGAACACAGAAGCACACGATATACCAAACTTACACACGGACTATTCGCTTAAGCAAAATGTGCGAACTACGCGGTTTCTCCCTTAGTTTAGCTCTTGCATACTACATTTACATGAGAAGAAATATATATATATATATACAATTCTACCTTTCGCAGATTCGAGGAAACTAACGTTTCCATTATTATTTATGTATAATATGTTTTCACATTTTCTCAACGACCATTTGCCAACATTAATATTAACATTCATAATGATTTTTATTTTTGAATATATATTTTTATTATTCATTTAATTAATTCTCATATTAATTATTCATTTTAATTTATCGTGTTACAGATACAAACGAATAAATATAATACGAAGCAATTGGTATTTAAAAAGAAAAGAAAATGAAGTATCGTCATTACGATTACATCTACGAGAACGATGAGAAAAACGAGAAAAGAAAAAAAAAACAGAAAAAAAAAAGAAGGAGAAAGCAGCTTGGCGGTGTGGTATTAAATAAAATAAACCACCTATCATCATTCTTAGCGAATACTTTGTAAAGATAAAAGCTTAGTTCATTTCTGAGAAAAAGGGTGGGTGGTTGTTGGGTTCGCCAGAAGCTCCACTTCTTCAAATTTTCCCGATCTTAGTCCCTTTAACGTTGGAAAGCGTGTAACGAGCTCTAAGGGCGACTCACTCCCCTTGAGGGAAAAACTTTTCCCCCATTTTCGAATTTTATTTACACGAACTGCTGGGAGATAAGCACAGTAGGTTGCTAGGTATATTCCCAAATCCCACTTTAAAAGTTAGCCACGGGAAACACCATCACACCCTCCTCCTCTCACCCTTCCACCCTCCCTCACCCTTGTCCTATATTCTTAGGTCGAGTAAGAATCGGTGGTGTCTTGCTGTCGCTGCTGGTTTTAACGTCGCGATTTGCATCCTCGAAAAAAGGAAACATTTTCTTAAAAGATGGAAAGAGAGAAAAAGAAAGAAGGAAGAAAGGAAGGGAATTCTTAAAGGGCTGGTGTTTCTATCTATGGGTATGTTTAAATTTCATATTCCAAGAAGTGTTCACAATTTCTCTATCACTTTTTAAATTTCTGTTTCTTTTTTTCTACTTAAACTTGCAGTTAACGTACGACCAGTCTTTCTCTATCTTTTACATTTCTATGTTTAATAAAAAATAATAAATATATATAAATAAATATAAATTATAAAAATCTTATAATAAATCTTACAATTAATTTAAATCGTATTTTATAAATAGTCAATATGTAATAGTTATTTCATGAATTAACGGATTTCACAAATTAAAGCTAACATACCCATATACGTATACATATAAATATAATATAAACGCATACAAATATATAAAGATTGACGAGACCGTACACACGCACATACACACACACATATATATGTAATAAATATAGGTGTATATAGACAAAGAGAGAAAGAGAGAGAGAGAGAGAGAGAGGTACATACAAACGATGGTGGTTCACTCTTGGATCGTGGACCAACCAGCGCTATATTATGCGTAATTCATACCGCGACGTAGCGTATCATTGTTCCGGGAAACAGAGGAATCCCATTACCGGTTGGCAACTAAACTCTCTGTCGAGGCTGCGTTTTAGTTGCGGTCGACGAAGCGAGTCCTCGCGCCCTCAGCCCTTTCTATTCCTCCTCCTATTCCTCCATACTCTCTCTCTCTCTCTCTGTCTCTCTCTGTCTCTCTCGTGTCACCCTCTCCAAGTCCTATACACTTCCTATCGGTCGACAGAGAGTCGATCTCTACCCCCCCTACCCCCCACCTACCCTCCCCCTCTTCAACCCAACCTTCATCGTCGTTCTGCTTCCGGTAGAGAAGGGCAGATTCCGAGTATTTGCTCAAAGACTCATCTCTATATCCTACCCTTCGTATAGAACGTTCCTCTGGATTCAACGTATCAGATATATTTGTAACTGTCTTTCTCACTCACTCTCTCTCTCTCTTTCTCTCTTTCTTTTGGTCTATTTTATCGATTTTAAGAGAAGGGTAACTTGAAGAATCATACTTATAGGTTGTTTATTTAACGAAACTTTTTTTTTTATCACTGCTACGATACGATTATATATTATATGATATTAGGTTGTTTGAAATGTTTGTATTTGTTATTATTGAAAATAATATTTTTGCATTATTACATATATAAAAATATATATTATTTAGAATTTATATTATATATATATATATATATATATATATGTTTGATATAAGCATCATTTAAATTCCTCGTTCACTTTAAGTATAGAAAATCTTTACGAGAATGTTTCAAAGAAATGCACTTTTCAGCATTGCATTCTCTGCAATTTCATGCACCTTAGATGCTTGATTTAAAACAAGTTAGGATATATATATATGCGTAGAAAAAAAAAGAATGTTTTTTTAATTGAACATAAACGTCATTAAAATGACGTTCACTCTAAATAGAAAAAAAAAAAAAATACATACGATAATAAAGTTAAAATAAATAGCTAAGTGAATAATTTTGAAAAATATTTTGTTATAATGTCGAATAAAATAATTGAAAAGAATGCTTACGCACCCTAGTCGAGAGTTTAAAAAGAATCGGTGGAAAATGTAAAAAAGGGCTGTGTGTTGTAGGGCGTATATAAATGAGAGGTCGCATTAGAATGTTAAGAAAAAAAAAAAAGAAAAAAGAGTCTAAGAACTTCTTATTCTCCCTCTTCTTCTTCTTCTTCTTCTTCTTCTTCTTCTTCTTCTTCTTCTTCTTCTTCTTCTTACTGTTAAAGGAGAACTCAGCTCAATTTAGGAAACAATTTTCTACGAAGCAACAAGAATCCTTTTACCGTTTCGTCCGAACACTCTTTCCTCTACCGTTACCGCGCCCTTTTCCTTCTTCCTTCTTCCCTTTTATTCTCCTTCGTCCACGACGTTATTACGAAAGAGGGGGGAGGGGAGTGGGGGAAGGCTGGGTGGAATCAACTCACCCGACTTGATTATCGCGAAACGTAGTTCTTTATAAACACTTTTTTCATCGTCAAGCTTTCCAATCCCCCTATCCACTCCCCGCTCCCTCCTCACACCACAGAAGACAAATAATTTCATGGTGTTTTCTAGCATCGTTTTCTCTCTTCCTTCTTCCCTGCCTCACACCCACTCACCTTCCCCCTCACTTTATTCGCTTACTTTTAACGTTTTTCCTATCGTTTAATAAAATGCAAATGAATCGTAACGTTTGCTTGTTCCAGATATCTTAAAAATATAATACATGGGGCGGGGGAGGGGGGAGGGGAGGGGGATGGGTGGAAACGATAGCACCGTATACACGTATAACAGACGCATACACATACACATATATATATATTTAGTTGAAAGGAATCGTAGATGATGTTTCTAGGTGGTGGTAGGGGAGGGAGAGGGTGGGGGGGGAAGGAAGGCAGCACGGTGAACTACGAAAAGCGATAGTGCGAAAGTGGAAGACGACACGAAACGTGAAATG
This sequence comes from Polistes fuscatus, assembly GCF_010416935.1. NCBI lineage: Eukaryota > Metazoa > Arthropoda > Insecta > Hymenoptera > Vespidae > Polistes > Polistes fuscatus. Next base: position 2,251,360 of record NW_025113129.1, on the reverse strand, counting down.
CTCGGCTCAACCTATTCCTAGTTTCCACCCCCTCCCCCCTTATCGTGCTACGTTAACGTACAATAATGGAATTTCAACTTCACCGACTGCATTTGCTTCCGCGCGAAACCTCAACCCCATTCCCCCTTTTCTCTTCTCTTCTCTTCTCTTCTCTTCTCTTTTCCTCTCTTCTCTCTCTCTCGCTCTTTCATCAGCTTTATGCATATGAATTTAGGAGGTGGGTAATAGTTTAACGAGCTCCTGGGATTCTTACCGGCAAACTTCGCGACCTGTTGCACCCGAGGAAGCTGCGGCATTTCACGACTACCTTCTAACACGTTCCAGATCGATCAAAGAATATATCCGAACAAAATTCGAATATCCTTTTCTTTTTTTTCTCTCACTCTCTCTCTCTATTATTTTTTGATTTTTGTTTCTTGTTTTTTTATTTTATATCTCAAACTCCGCCCCCACTCCCGCTATATTAGATCCTCCTGTAATATTTATTTATATTTTGTGGTGTTCGATATTTATTAATTATTTTTCTTTTCTTCTTTTTTTTTTATCAATTATTTAAACGAGCAGAATTTCAGACTATTTTATACGTTTTTAATTATTTTCATATTGAAATAGAAAAATAACGATTTTTATATAATAGAACGTAACGCGCACGAGATAGGATTGGGAAAGGAAGTTATGCTATATAATACATAAATGGATGATTTTTACTTTTATTTTGAGTCCAAGCACTTCTTGGATTTCGTTTTCTCTTCTTTTTTCTTTTTCTTTTTTTTTTCTTTTTTTTTTGCAAGTGCATATCAATCTTATGGAAAATGGACTTGTGCTGTTTTACCTTACAGTCACGTAAATAATTTATTCGAAGCCCGTGGCTCTCTCTTACTCTCTCTCTTTCTCTCTTTCTGCTCGGAGAGTTTCCATTTTCATGATTTCACTGTGCTCCCGCGAATACGTGAATTAAATTTAATAGATTAGCATTAGTGTGTGTGTCTGTGAACTGCACGTCCTTAAATTCCTTTTTTCCATATTGCGTATGCGTTTCAAATAGATGTAACGTAAGTCAAGTGACATTTTACTTTTACGAATGTTATATCATTCATTCGAAAAATCCCTAACTATACGCCATCGTTCTATTTAAATAATAAAATAAAAAAATTGGTGTGTGTACTTATGTACGCACGTAAGAAGTTATACTTCTTTGCCGTACCAAAACGAACATAACCTCAATAACTTCAAAAATAACTTCAAAGAAAAAAACTAACCTAAAAAAAAATTTATTATTTTTATTATTATTATTATTGTTATTATTATTATTATTATTATTATTATTATAAATTTTCTTTTTACATAGAATATAGTTGATAAAGAAATTATTATATTTTTATTCATTTATTTATTTATTTATTATAATTTTATAAATATATATAGCGTGATCAAGTAAAAAGTGGAAGGATTGGAAGTATGAGAAGATAAGCTACTAATTATTATTATTTATTTATTTAATAAAAAAAGAAAGGAAACATATTTTCAATCGATCGATATATTATATATATAAAGAAGAATATAAAAAGAAAGAAAAAAAACATATCAAAATATAGATATCAGTCCACACTAAATATAAGAGAGATATATCGAATTATTTTATGCGTCAACTGCCATAGCGCTGTGATAGCATTAGTTCCCGCTCGATCATTTAAGTCAAGCAGCGCTGAGTACGATTAGTATTTGGATGGGTGACCCGCTTGAGAAAAAGAAGGGGAAGAAGAAGAGAAGACAACTTCATGCCGTATACTTGAAATCGCTTTGCCGCGCGTCGTAAATACCGACAAACTTCATGGTGTCGTTTTTCCAGGCGCTCGGAACAAAATCACTCCCCATTATATTTTCCCAAACGCGCCAAAAGAAGTATAACTTCAAAAAAAAATAAAAAAACAAAAAAGAAAGGATAGGGTGGGGAGGGTGGTTGTTACGGAGAGAAAGAAAGCAAAAATAGGAAAATAGAGATAAAGACTGGTATCCATGGTTGGAAATCGAATTGATTGCTTCTACCAAGAATTGAAACTACGATATACTTCAACTAGTTTTACGAGATACACGCGTGTGCTTGTACGGAATGCATGCATACACGCATGCATGCATGCATGCACGCGCGTGAATCGAGTAGGCACGTCGTTAAAATGACAAGTGCATTTGTAAAGAGCGCAGTTCGGTTAGCCTCGTTTCGATGACAAATCTCGCAATAAAAGCGAGAAAAAGAGTGACAACGAGAAATCGTTTCGTCCACGGGTTACTATACGAACTATAGCTAACCTAACCACCCACCCACTCACCTACCTACCTACCTACCTACATACCCAAACCCCACTTTACCCAGTTCGATGTTCTACTATATGTCCTCCGATGGTTTTACATTTCGGATACGCGTACAGTTTTCAACGTCGCACGTCGTTTATAGTCCTGGTCAAAACGAATTTTCGCTCACGGTAACGAAACTATTGTCCTGTGACCTCATTGACGTTGCAATGAAAAGAAAAAAGAAAAAGAGAGAGAGAGAGAGATAAAAGGAAACTCGACAATGAGCTAGCTGCTACTAACACACGTACGTACACGTATCACGTATAAGCGTACGTATACACATGCATAAAAAGATATATTCGTGTGTAAGAGAATCACGTGAAAATTGCTGGTACTAGCCAATGCTCGTTTTCGTCTTTACGATCATGCTCCTACGAAAATTAGCTCTTGCAGAAATAAATGGCCACAAATCAAAATCCGAATGAATGAATGGTGTGAGAGAAAGAGGAGGAGGAAGAAGAGGGAGGAAGAGGAGGAGGAGGAGGGTATTTCTAGCTCTCCGAATTTGTTCCCTACGGTTTCCGTTCTCCTACTATCTATCTACCATTCCAATTCCTTTTACGTTCCTCATATATCATCGTGGTAGTTGGTGGTGGTGATTGTGGCGGTGGTGGTGGTTATGGTGTGTATGTGTTTTAGTTAGCAAAACGGAAATTTAGAAATGTCTTCGTATCTCGCGACCCACCATTTTCCTTTGTATTTGGCGTTAAAGTTGGATATCTATTTAAAAAAAAAAAAAAGAAAAATCGCGATAATTTCGCAAGAAAAATTCATGAGTTTCGTAAAATTCAGCAAACAACAGCAAACAACGGCAACGTCATCGACTTTGATTTTAAAATCGAAAGATAACGCGAGGCTCGAAAAAATAGTTTTTACCCTCGAAATACGTATACATAGTTGAATAAGCTTATGATATTATTATTATTATTTATTTATTATTATTATTATTATTATCGTGATGATCATCGTCGAGGTTACTTTTTTTTGTAAATCTTTCCTTTTTCTTTTTTTTTTTTTCTACTTAGCTTTGCTTTCTTTCCTCTCTCTCTCTCTCTCTCTCTCTACACATAACTCATTCTCTCGTAAATCCTTTCATAAAAGAAATCTCTCAGGATATTACGGAACGTAGAAATTCGAAGCATATCGCGAGCACGGTACTACTCCGCGTACTTTTACGAACGTTCCGCGCTCGAAAAATTCCACGTTCGCGTAGGAAAGCTTAAGGATAAAAGGGAGATTGGATTATTAATAATAATAATAATAATAATAATTATTATTATTATTATTATAATATTTTTATTATTATAATAAAGAATAAAAATATAAAAAGGAAAAAGAAAAAAATTAATAATAGACAGAGACGGGAACGAATAAAGATGAAAATGAAAATGAGTATGAGTGTAATAAGTATAGAAAAAATGCAAAGGTTGTCAAGGTGAAACAGTGGGAGGTAGTGAAAGGGAGGAAACGAAAAAAAAAAGAAAGTTAAGAGAGGGGAATAGAAAGAGAAAGACAGAGATATACGACGAACGCACTTTCGTATCAGAGAATTTATGCTATTCAATTTGGATAATGTGCGTATACGTGCATTGACTTGGTCGGTATTAATTAAAAAGATTGAAAAATATTTTCTGATTGTACGAAGGGAATGTGGGCGGGGTGTAGGGTTTGGGGACGGCGGGAATGGGGGTGTTCTGGGGAGTGGGAGGGAACAAAACTTTTTACGCCACTTCAAAAGGATGCCCGAAGCTTTTCCTCGTCGTTTTCCGAGCGCTTAACTAAATGTTTTGTCGTAATTAGTTGCTATGGAACGAGTATGAGCGTTAACCCTCTCTCTCTTTCTCTCTCTCTCTCTCTTCTTCTTTCTTTTCTTCTCTTCTCTCTCTGTTTCTCTCTGTTTCTCTTCTCTTTTCCACCCTTCGTCGTATGGCTCGACAACAATCGAAATTGCACAGTTTCACAGAGTTCAATCACGGTACTCTCGTCAAAGGGCAAAGAGAGTCATGCTGTAGTTGACTGCATGCTCGTTCTGCCGGAAGTGACAAAACGTTTTGTACGGCAATAAAAGTAGTGGGCCCAGGAATGAAAAATATTGAAACAGCCGTTCGTTTCGCGAAATAGGCATGAAATATTGCACTCATAGAAAAAAGAGATAGAGAGAGAGAGAGAGAGATAGAATGAGGAAATGACATTCCTTCTTTCGAATACAGTTTCTGTCGAATTTCAGATGACACTGATATTTGATATTAATAAATCGAAATATATTGCTAACGTTTTTCGTTCTAAATCATTCTTTTCTTTTTTGGTTTGATTATTCAGATACAAATATTACGTTAATACGAAATTACGATGTTTGTTCTTTGCATTATTGAATTATTTGTTCAACGATTTGATTTTGTTTTCTTGAAGTTATACTTCTTTTGGCGCGCTTGGGAAAATGTGATTGGAGTGTTTTTTTTCCGATCGACACCACGAAGTTTGTCGGTATTTACGATGCGCGGCAAAACAAGCGATTTCAAATTTACGGCATGAAGTTGTCTTCTTTTCTTCCTTCCCCTTTTTTTTTCAAGCGGGTCACCCATCCAAGTACTAATCGTACTCAGTGCTGCTTTACTTAAATGATCGAGCGGGAACCAATGCTATCACAGCGCCATGGCCGTTGACGCATAAATAATTCGATATATCTCCCTTATATTTAGTGTGGACTGATCTATATTTTGATATTTTCTTTTTTTATTCTTTCTTATATATAATTATTATTATTTTTTTTTTTTAAGTTATTTTGTTTCTTTGAAGTTTTTTTTGAAGTTATTTTTGAGGTTATGTTCGTTTTGGTACGGCAAAGAAATATAACTTTTTACGTGCGTACATAAGTACACACACCAGTTTTTTTTTGCTTTTAACGATAATACGATTTTGACGTTTCTCTAAACGTTTCGTTTCTTTTTTTTTTCTTCTTTTTCTTTCTTTTCGTTAGAAAATAAGAAAGAAAAAAAATGTGGTTATATATTTTAACTCTCGTCGTAGGTTTTATTAATCTTTAATTAATCTTTAATTAATTAACTGCGATGTACTCGTTGTTCCTCGTACGAGTTAATATAATATTTGACGTTATTCATTTTTTTTGTGTATTTTATATAATAAATTGAATATTGAATTGACAGTATTTATTCAACCGTTTTAAATGATAATTTGTAATAAAAGAAAAAAAAACAAAGAAAAAGAATATTAAAAAAAAAAATATCAAATTAAATTTATGAACCACGACTGATTTTAGTTGGAATCAATAATTGTCTTCTTTTTTTTAGGTGCGCGAATTCGAATGGTTTTTCCGGTACACTTGCACGAGATTTCGTATTATAAAACGCGGCTAAATGATAAAAGGGAAAGGGAAGGGGAGGGAAGGGAAAGAGATGAGGGAAGAAATGAAGAGGATTTTATACGAAATAAAATTAAAACGGGGGAAAAATCTAGTAGGTATGCGCTTGGACAGAGACGGTGAATCGAGCATTCGAACAATGCGTACAAATCGTCTAAAGTATGCCACTTATTTGATATGAACTATCTCCCTTTTTTTTCTCCTTTCACATTTCTCTTTATCTTTCTCTCGTTCTCGGCTACTTCGTTTTCAACGTTCGTGTTACTAACACCTAGATTTTCTTTGTTGTTTTTATTTTGTTTTCATTTTGTTTTTATTTTGTTTTATTCCAACCGGAGAAAACAAATAACTTCATAAATTATTTACATACGTTGGAGATTCGAAAAAAATAAAGGAAATAAAAAAAAGAATAAAAGAACACTAAAAAAGGTAAAAAAATTTATTCGCTACGTAGATATAACGCATTGATAAAAAACGAAAGAAAGAAAGAAAGAAAGAAATAAAGAAGGAAAAATTGAAATACCTTTATCTATTTTGCGCAGTAGCAAAAATTGAAAAATTCGTTTGAAAGGGATAACAATATAGAAAGATAAAAAAACGATCCACTTACACGCGCTCTAACGCAACTTTCGCGAATAAATTTATCGAACTAAACGTTTCCTAGAAAATATCAAAAGAATATACAAATCGAATAGAAGTACGACGGAATTTTTTCCATCGTATTTCAATTTTTGTTTTTACGAAAGAGTCAAGTCAGACTCGCGACAAGATTACAAACCAAGGTTTCGTTTAATTCGATATATCAAAAGTCAGCTTGAAAGAAGATACTAAAAAAAAGATAATTTCGTACACTCGTAAGCAACGTTGACAAAAATTTATCGAATACAAATTTTCCCCATAAAGTATATAAAATAATATCTTCTCTCAAATAATTGTATCAGTATTATAACGTAAGGTGTGTTTTGCATTTTAAATATAATAAATAAATTATTCTCATGTACGAGAGAATTAGAAGAGAAATAAAAATAGACAAAAAAATAATCGGACCAACCACAACTCTATTCTATCGCAACATTGGCAAAAATTTATTAAACAAAAATTCATTTCTTTCTTTCTTCCTTTCATTTCTTTATTTTTTGTTTATTATTCTCGTGTGCGAGAGAGAGAGAGAGGAGAAATAAAAATAGACAAAAAAATAATCGAACCAACCACAACTCTATTCTATCGCAACATTAGCAAAAATTTATTAAACAAAAATTCATTTTTTTCTTTCTTCCTTTTATTTCTTTATTTTAGCTTCACTTTAAAATATTAAAACAAAATAATACGTATATACCAAAGGTATATAACATTATATATCATATATTGGTTTTTCTCGAAGGGTACTCGAGAACGATAGTATCGTTGGCTCTCCTGTTCAATGATTCCCAAACCCCCTTTCCCCCTTCCCCCCTTTTCACCCCTCTTCCCCTTTGAGATGACTTCGTACTGCGATCTAACTCTTGTTTCATCGCGGCAAATATTTAATTTCGCAGTACTGGAAAAACAGGATATTGCCAATGTTTCCTACTGGATGCTGGGTATCCACTTTCTTCCTCTTTCATTCTTTCTCCCACATTTGAGTCTCACTTTTTCATCCCTTTAACATCTATCTCTCTCTCTTTCTCTCCTTTCCTCTTTCGTTGAAGTCGTAGAAGAAGAACCCTGAGGGTCCTACGACTGGACGCTTGCTTGCTTGCTTGCTTGCTTGCTTCGCCGTTGGGAAATCTTATTTCGACGAAGAGCTAATTCGATGTAGTTCATTGATACGCTCCAGGCAATAGGGAGATATAAGGGAGGTTTGGGGGTGGTGGTGGTGGTGGTAGAAAAAGAGAGAGAGAGAGAGAGAGAACAAGAAGCATAGCTACAACATACCTTCCACTACTTTTCCAATAGCTATTACAGATTTCCCTTTAACCCAGTGCATCCCCCTCCCCCCTTTCTCTCATCCCCATCATTTTATTCCCAACCACCACCAATACCACCACCATCGTTCTTTTACTCCTATCTTTTTCTCTTTCCTTTATAAACCCCCCCCCCCCACTCTCGTATTTATATATAGTAGTATTGTACAACTAGGAGAAGGATAAGATAGTACTGTACCACCACATTTGGTCTTTTTCTCGTGTAAATAAAAGCGATTAGAAGTTTAATATCTTCCGGCTCGATTCCATCTTCGCGACGGGTTGCATTCTCGCGATTACTGTGACGTCTTTAATATAAGTTCTCTTCTCTCTTTCTCTCATGGTATTACTTACTACCACTACTAGTATAGATGAGGAAGTAGAAGAAGAAGAAGAAGTAGTAGAACTTTTCTAGGAGACCCTCCGTCGTGAAATTGATCGATCATCCGATCGACCTATCGCTAACTTTCCACCGAGGATTCAATTATGCTAGCTGTGAAAGGATAAAGGGGCAGGGATGAGGAGGAGGAGGAGGAGGAGGAGGAGGAGGAGGCAGAAAAAATACACGCAAGGAAAGTAACACTGTTGAGTCTTTATTTTTAGAAGGACATTGATGTATCAGAGTAGTAACGTTTGGATACGTTCTATTTATTGGAACATCGATTATCTGCCAATTCTTTATGAAATGATTATACAACGTTGATTATCTTTTATTTAATGGTTTAATATATAAATGATTTATTTATGATTTCACTTTTTAGTATTTTAGAGATTGTCTGTCAATTTTGTTCTTATTAAATTATTATATACAATGTTGATGATATTTTATTAATTAATGGTTATATATAATTCTTAGTACTTCTAATAATTATTTTCACAAGTGCTATAGTTTGTAATGTTAAAGTTGAAAAGATAATCTAAATAGTACAAAAAAATGGAATAAAATATCTAAATATCTATAATATTATTATCTATAATATTATTAATATTATTAATATATTAATATTATAATATTATTAATAATATCTAAATATTATTATATATAATTTATATATAATAATAAAATATCTAAAAAATGGAATTAAATATATTTTCTCCTAGGAGCATTTACAATTTTTTTCTTATGAAATTATTATATACAATGTTGATGATATTTTATTAATTAATGGTTATATATAACTCTTAGCATTTCTAATAATTATTTTCACAAGTGCTATAGTTTATAACGTTAAAGTTCAAAAGATAATCTAAACAGTACCAAAAAAATGGAATAAAATATCTTATTTAAGTAATATAAATAATATATAATTAAATATATTTTCTCCTAGGAGTATTTATTTTCAATGAATAATATAATTAATTATATAAAAATATTAGAGAAATATATTTTTGTTTTTTTTTTCTTTTTACACCCCAATGAAGTATAACTTTTAAAGTTATTAATGAAATATATAAAGTGTATCGAAATTTAGTTTTTATTTAGTTTGGAAAGCACAACAGGATTTGATGTGACATAAGCGTGGTTATGGTAATACACGTTGGATCAGGTTTCTCGAAAGCACGTGGGATCGGTGAATTCAACGATGCAAATATCGTCAATGTGCAACAAAGCGCCTATGGCTCGCCACATCACACGCGATCGCACACGCCCGTCGTGCGTTAACGGTACGTCCGGAACCGATATTGCGCGGTTTCAGGTGTTTAGCAATAAAGACCTCGACGGCTTGTCTACGACATTCCGGGTCATCGCTTCGTTGTCCCATCATCTCCTTCTACGAAAATATTACAAGTGTAATAAGAATTTTTCAATTGGATTTAATCACTTTTGAAATAATATTTTTCTCGCGTTTTTTATTATTTCTTTTAAAAATGGTTTTTTTATTAAACGATCGAACATATTTGTTTTTTTTCTTTTTTTTTTGTTTCAAATTGTTCGATAAACGGAAACGAGAGAAACGAATTATATTGAAAATAACGATAAAGATTTTCTTTTTTTTTTCAAACATTTTTTTTCCCCTTTACGTTATACGTGTTTGCAATAAAATGTTCAAACAAAGAGAATTTATTTGCACATCGAATAATTGTAAATATATTTTCTTTTTCTTTTTTCTTCTTTTGCTTAAAATCTAAATGTCGTTCGGTAAATTAGAAAATAATATATCAGAAATAATAATGTTTATTTGTAAACGTAATTCTTATCTTTGTAATTAAATCTTCAAACCACACAAAAAATATAACGCATAGAATTTAAATACATTTTTTATTTCTGTTCAATCGTATGAAATTTATTTATTTTCTTACGCGGTTTTAATATGCACGTAGAAAAAAGAAAAAGAATATATAACATTTGTGATAATAATTTTAATATCTTCATAATCCTTTTTCCAATAAGATTTAATATAAAATTTTAGATTACTCGAATTCATAAGGACAGATCGGCTTAAATCGTCATTAATAAGTTTTCATTGATTGCTATTACGTTTGACAAAGTATAACGTAGCTAAGTTTAATATAAATTTACTCGGTAAAAAAGCTTGGAATTTGGAATCGTTTCGTGAACGTGAAATTACTGCAGGGTAATGAAAGATATAAAAAGAAAGAAAAAAGAAAGATCGAAAGAAAATATAGTAAATTTAAAAGGAAAGTTACGTTTTCTACAACGGTCCGAATCGTATCCTTCCAATTTCACGGTATCGTCGTTTCACTTTTATCCCCGATGAATGAAACAAGGACAAAAAAAAAAGAACATACTAGCTCGACAGAAGTTACCTAAGCTGAGTATAAACTGAATAAAGCTTAGTATCAAATAATATCCTTATACGTATCATGGTTATTACGAACCATTCCACAAATCCATTATCGTTTCGTAATAAAAACGTTTCAAGAAAGATACGACGAATTTATTTTTCCATTTAAAAAGAAAAAATATAAAAATAATACACACACACATACACACACAGACAGAGAGAACAGGCATATAATTTAAATGAAAAAATCGAAAAATTCGTTAATGAAATACGAATAGAAATAAAATCCTATTCTTATATCATTTAGAAATAATTTGAAGTAAAAAAAAAAAAAAAAAAACGTGTCCCACATAGTGACACAATCTACGTAAAGTTTATGACGCGACCTCGTTCCGGACAGTAGCAACAATTTAATCCTACCTAGTGCCACGTAATGATATTAGTCGGATTACGCGAACCTTGCACGTTCGTAAGCGTGGATGGTAAACGGTAACGTTCATCATAACTGTTATGAGGGAAAGGATACTAACTAAGCGAGTGAGATTAACCGAAGTTACGCCGTTTCGTTGTTTCAATGGAGAATACATGGAGACACTTTTGCTCACCTATCTACCACACACACGCACACATATATATTCACATGCGTAAATATAGAAATTTATGTCAAAATTACGTATAAGAGGGATCAGACACAATCGTATCATCTGATTTGTATTTTACACGAATAAAATGTAATACAATTAAACAACAACACCACGTATAATAATTTCTATAATTTTGACAATCGATAAATAAAGAAAATTTTCCTTGATTATATTATTATATAAATTAAATATTTTATTATATATATTATTATTGAAGTTATACTTCTTTTGGCGCGTTTGGGAAAATGTGATGGGAGTGTGATTTTTTTCCGATCGACACAACGAAGTTTGTCGGTATTTACGATGCGCGGCAAAACAAGCGATTTCAAATTTACGGCATGAAGTTATCTTCTTTATCTTCTTCCCTCCTTTTTTTCTCAAGCGCGTCACATGGTGCTATCACAGCGCCATGGCCGTTGCCGCATAAATTAATTCGATATATCTCCCTAATATTTAGTGTGGACTGATATCTATATTTTCATATTTTCTTTTTTTTATTCTTTCTTATATATATATAATTATTATTATTTTTTTTTTTTAAGTTATTTTTTGAAGTTATTTTTAAAGTTATTGAGGTTATGTTCGTTTTGGTACGCCAAAGAAGTATAACTTCTTACATGCGTACATAAGTACACACACCAGATTTTTATTATTATTATTATCATTATCATATAAATAGAATATTAACTATATTTCTCATTCTCTTTATTTTTATCTCATGTATAACGTAATATAGGAAAGCTTATCGTCTTGTAAAGTCGCATCTGTCGTGAAAAAGACGAAGAATGCAGTTTCGAGAACGTAAACAGGAAAGTGTCAGTACGCTGACATAGCATTATCTAAGGCAGATAGGTACGCCTTTTATAAGATAAGATTTTCATTCTCTATTGGCAAACGCCACGGAAGCTGCGAAAGGTCGAGCCTAATCTTATCCAGAGTTATCTACGGTGAAAATCTTTTTAATGATGCGCTCAAGGCGTCTAGATAACCCATCGTCGTCTTCTTCTTCTTCCTCCACCTCCTCCTTCTCCTTCTCCTCCTCCTGCTCCTCCACCCACGTCTTCCTCTTCATTTTTTTTTTTTCTTACTGTCTTTTCCCTTTTTCTCATCGTTTTTCTTCTCGTTCGTTGAAAACAAGCTTTTACTAAGAAGACCTTATCTCAACTCTCTCGTGTCAGTGTTTGACTACTCACTACGAAGATATTTTCAATTTTTTTACCTTCTTTTCTGTTTTTTTTTTTTTTTTTTACTATTATTACCTACCAACAAATTCTGTAATTAAATTAAATAAGAAAAGAATAAAACTTCGTGAAATGAATCGAAGTTATATTGAACGGTTATAAATATCGAATTTATAACCGATGCGAGATAATAATTCATACGACTCATCTTTTCGTTCTACATTCGAATTCTATTCTATTTGCGGTTGGCACCGTGCCATCCTAGCAAGAACTTTGGAATCATTTGTAATGTCTAGTAATATAGACGTCGATTTTAGATTTGATAAAAATATATGATTAATATCATTTATTATTTATTATAACTTAACGTGTGTAACTTGTGTAAAAATAAGATGTTTCATTCGATCACGATTATCGAGGTACGTATATCGATTAAAAAATCAGATCTATCGTTAAATCTCATATTATTCTTTTTATTTCTTATAAAAAACATTCTACTTTAATAAACAATACATTTCTTAATAAATTGCGAACGAAAATGATACGTACATTATTAAAATAAATATTTTAAATACACACAACCAATTCATAAATTATATAACTAATTAAAATATCCTAACGACTAAATACCAATAATAAAAAAATCTCACATCTCTCCAAAATGATTTCAACAAATCAAATTTTAAAAACGGATAACAAAAATCACATAATCCACTAATACAACAAATCGTATTTAATCACAATAGAAATACATAATACCGAGAATATACACATTTTATATACACATTGAGTGAATATCTAACAGTCGTCGTACGTTAACACGAATAACTCGTATATACGGAATATACCGAAGAAGCAATTAGTGCAATTAACTTCGAATTGTCTAGAAAGGGCGGGATGACAAGCAAGCAACCAACCAACCCAGAGACACGGATGCATTCATGTATCGTACTCGCGAAGGAGGGTGTGGATGCTGCTGCTGTACCATACTCTACCCTACCATACTCTACCATGGTGTGGTGTACCGTACCGTGCTGCTGTATCTGCTCGGAGAGGAGCTCTGCTTGAGGAGAGAGGAGTTTGGTTGAGAGACGGAAGAGGAATAGGAGGATGAGATGAAGAGGAGAAGGGGGAGGGGGAGGGGGGAGGGCTAAAAGAGGAGGGTGGAATAGTAGTAGTAGTAGTAGGTGTGGGAGTAGGAGAGGAGAGGATGTTGCTTCCAGTATATCGTCCCGTAGCGCAGTATGTTGCGCGTCTAGGGAAACACGTCGTGAATGTGACACACGAGGCTTTCAAGCCACCTAAGGCAACAAGCTCGCTTGCATACTAATAAGCTTGTGGATGGCTGAATAGCCGGCTTTAGTTAGGGCATAATGGCAAGTCCATTTCGTAGGACGATCCCTCCCCCCCACCCACCCACCCTACACCCATACACCTACCCAACCCCATATCACCCTAAACCTAACCCCTCTCTACCTCTTTTCCTCACTCTACTAGAGTATTTCAACCCTTACGCGCTTCTATATATTTCTGTTCGCATATGTTCTTCAGTTAACTCTTGCCGCAAAACTGTTTTCATCCTGAACTCACACACACACAAACTTTTATCTTCTTTTTTGTTGGTTTCTTTGAACCAATCTTCGTGTTGATTCGAGTCTCACTTTTGAGATAATACACGAAATTTTGTTTTGTTAAATGATTGGAAATAATTGTACGATCTTTTTTGGAAGGGTGTGTTTTTTTGATTGGATTTTTTGTTTTTGTTTTTGGTCTTTGTAAATTTTGGAATCGTCAAAGAGGGAAGAAGGAAGATAGTTGACGAGTTCTTTGTCAAAAGTCGATTACACGTGCTCGAAAAGCAACGTCCTCGGGTCTTGTCGCGCAACAGGTGCTCGATCGTTCGTTCAGTGAATCTTCCTGTCTATCTTTGGATGCACCACCATTGCACCTAACCGTGTATCTCTCCACGTCGGAGATAATACGCCATTATTATTATAACTGTAGTAATAACGAAGAATAATGATTATTGAAAGGAATATTATTATTCATTTTGACAAAGTGTTGAAATATCAAGCGATACGACGAAAATCGATTTGCATTATCGACCAACCCCCAAAGTAGAGAAAAAAAAAAAACAAAAATAGAAATATAGAGGAATAAGATGAAGAATTCGATGAATTATTCATTCGGAGATCGTAACTGCGTTAGATCGTAAAAATAAAAAGATAAAGAAACAAAGAAGAAAAAAAATCATAGCAACCATTTAGAAAAATCTTTTCATCCGAATAACGTGTAACGTTATAGTAAAAAGAACAAAAAAAAAATAAGAAGAAGAAGAAGATTTTATAAAAATTGAGGGGTAAGAATGAAGGGGTAGGGGGAGGGGAAGTTTCGATGGCAAAGGTAAATCCGAAAACGTTGGGGAATAAATTGGAAGATACACTCGGGAGATTTGAGGCAATCGCTGATCGGAGCTCGTGATTGGCCCAGTTAGGGTCATCCCGAACCCGATTCGCCAAACCATTACTTCTCGTGAGTGAGACAGAGAAAAGTAACGTCTCTCATCCTTTTTCTTTTTTCTAACTTCAAAGATCGCTATGCAATTTCCTTTTCGGTAGTTTAACTCTCAAAAGGTCGTTTTAGTAAATCTCGTATGGGGGTTGAGGGGGTGGAGGAGGGGGCGGGCGGGCGGTGGTATCCCCGATCGAGAAGTAAGTTTATTTATTCGATACTTAAGAGATTCCTTTTAACGATACTTACCATCCGTTCTATTTCTTCGAAATTTCTTTTCTTTCCAACCGAGTAAAATGTTCCCTTTTTACAAACGTCCTTCTTTTTCTTCTTATTTTTGTTTTTCTTTTTTTTCAATCGTTATTCCATTAAAAAAAAAGAAAAAAAAGAAAAAGGAAAAGAAAATCAATCGTTTCGTTGGAAATAATTCATCCACCCCCTCTCCTACGGTTTTTTTTTTATTATTTTATTTTAATATTCCAATCAGATTGAAAATTGTGTGGTTAAAGTTAATCTTGTTTTTTTTTTTTTTGTAAACGAATAGATAGGAAACTAACGAGCAGTATTTCGTTTTTTTGTTATTTCGAATTTAATTAAATAGATCGTAACGAATTACGAGTATAATCGAATTGATGATCGGAAGATGAGAAAAGAAGAATGAGAATTAATGTCCGGTCGATAAATCAATAGAATCTTCTATGAGAATTATAATACATTTTACTGAAAGAATCCAATTTTCGTGTTATTAATTTCGATAAATTAATAGAATTGCATTCATTTGTCGAACGATTGTCTACCTCGGTAGGATCATTCGCATAATTTGTCCTAACGAACTGGATTATTCGAACATTTCTTTTCATTCGTAAATAAAATGTATTATTTGATTTCTTTCGTTAGAATCTTAAGATTCGATCTTCAATTAAAATTTCAATAGAAACGAATCGTAATTCGTAATTATTATTTAAACAATGGAAAAGATAATAAATATAATAATCGATAGTATTAGAAACATTAATGCATTAACAAACCGTGAAATTATACCGAAAAGGAAAAAGATTCTTAAACCGATGGCAAATGATTTAAGGAAAGAAGAAGAACGACAGTTCGACCCTTCGTATCGTATCGGAGCAATTTTTTATGATTTATTTGAAAAGTTTTTCCTTATAGGACGATCTTAGGTGTTAAAGTTATATATATGTGTGTAAAATATATTCCACGGTGAAGAGAAAATTTATTCGTAACCTGGTTGGTGGGTGAATAATCGATCGATCTTGTTCGACTATATTATCGAAAGGTTCCTGTTCATAAAACATTAATAAAAAACAAGAAATATAACACTAAATAAATAAATAAAGATATAATATAATATACAAAATATTCTAATTCTACTTTACACAAGGATAAATACATACACACACATACACACATATATTTTTTTATATATATCGAAAATAATTTGTAGATTAAAGTAGCTTATAGTTTGGTAACCTTTAACCATAATTCTGTTCCTTCTGGATCGATTTATTCATTTCCTTTGACTGTGTCGACACGCTAATCGCGGTCAAGCAATCATCCCTATTTAAGTACGATTAAACGGCGTATTACCGAACAAGCATCGTCGGTGCTTCGCTACGTGAAACCAGCAAACACGCGGTGAATTCTTTATAGGACGTCGTTAGCAGAATCGAACGACCTAGATCGGCCGCTTCGTTTCCGTAATGAGTTTGCGGCAACGCGTGCACGTTTGTAATCCGGAAACTCGGTACGGAACAACTATGCCATGAGAACGCGTATACCTATCGTGAGACCACGATAAATTGGGAAATTCGACAATGAAAGAGAGAAAGAGAGTATACGCGAGAGTGTGTATTTGTACGAGTTCAAATGAGACACCTAATCAAATAGGAACTAATGACAATGATGGAACTCGTGATTAATGGCAATATACCCAGTATCCTCATTAACTTAACTATCATGTTTCTATTATTACCTATATTTTATTTTATTTATCGTTCATTCTCGTACTGTCATATTAGAACATTTTTAAAGTTATACTTCTTTTGGCGCGTTTGGGAAAATGTAATGGGAGTGATTTTTTTCCGAGCGTCTGTAAAAACGACACCGTGAAGTTTGCCGGTATTTATGATGTGCGGTAAAACGATTTCAATTTTACGGCCATTTTTTCTCAAGCGGGTCACCCATCCAAGTACTAATCGTACTCAACGCTGCTTGACTTAAATGATCGAGCGGGAACCAATGCTATCACAGCGCCATGGCCGTTTTTAAAGTTATTTTTGAGATTATTGAGGTTATGTTCGTTTTGGTACGCAAAATAAGTATAACTTCTTACGTGCGTACATAAGTACAGACACCAGTTTTTTTTTTATTTGTTAAATATTAGGATTCATGTGCACACACACGCATATACAAATTGGTGAACCAATTTGCTGTTCTCGTTAACTCGATTGTCAGGTTTCTAGTATTACTATTATAATTAATCACTTATTCATATTAATAGTTTCGTAGCTATTGGTATTTTTTTGTTTTTTATTTTTGCTAAATATTAGGATTCATGAAAAAATGGACCGGATTGATTAGGATTGAAATAGTATTTGTGTGATTTCGAGTTGAATATCTAATCGAATAGAAATTAATCATCAACGATAGAATTGATGTGATTAATGTAATTTACTTACAATTAGTATCTTCATTAATTTAACGATCATGTTTCTATTACTCCTAGTTTATCATTCATTCATACCAATCAATTTTCTCACGAAATACTATCATTTGTTTTGGCATGAAACTACTCGATCAACCAACCATGTACCTATTAGATTTACATACTGCAAACGTGTTAATTACGTCAACTTCAAAATTTAACATAGACACTTATCTTCAAAATGTGCCCATAATTATGAAAGTGATCTAATTCATACACTTATCTCTTATTTTATCGAGATATTTAAAGGTTTATTATAATACATTTGAACACTAAATGAATTCAATATAATATTGAAATAAACAAACACTATCTAACTATTCATTTTTGACAATAATTAATATTACATTGAATGAATTTAGTTTAAAATAATGTGTTGTGAAATAACCGATAAATTCTTTTTTTTTTTCTTGTAAATTTTGACTTAGTCCACTCATAATTATGAGCACAAGTATCAATTCAATAAATCAAATGTATAATTATATTTAAATTACTTAAATATAATATATTTTATAATATATTTTGTATTTTATTTTAAATTACTTAAATATAATCGACAAAATTAGATAATTTTTATCAAAAAATATGATAGATTAGATATTCAATTAAGTATCAACGATATTACATTAAAATTATTGACGCTTATTAACGAGAGGTTTAACGTGATGCTATGCAATCATTCTGATCTCGCGATTGATGCAAGAATTAGTAAAAGAGAGAGAGAAGAAAAAAAGAATAAAGGACTACCAACAATAAAAAGTGGATCTTGATTAAGTGAATTAAAGGTGGAAGAAAGGGAAGTGAAAGGAAAGATCGTTCGTAAGTGGATGGTAGTGAATAGAATAGAGGGGGTGAGGAGGGAACAGGGTGGGAATAAGAAGAAGAAGAAGAAGAATAAGAAGAAGAAGTAAAAGTAAAAGTGGAAGTGGAAGGGAGAGAATGAGGTGGGAAGAAGCGAGCCCTTGATGGAAAACTTATAACTCGATTATAACGTTCACAAGCGCAACAGACTGGAAAATAGTGAATAGTTATCAAGTTGCGGTATGCCGACGGTCCAAAGCGACAATATTCTCTAGCACACGTTGCGGATATTATGGAAATCGTAAAGGGATTGAAGAATAAATGAATTTTAATCATATTTATCAAATATTTTCGATCACCTATACACACTCAAACGTTCATTTTAATAATCATTTTTTATTTTTCTTACGTACGTGATACGCGTAATACGATCAATCTACCAAAGTTTCGTACCGAATGGTAGATTTAACTCGTCTCTCTTTTTTTTCTTTTCCTTTTTATTCTATATTTAACGATATAAGAAGTCGTAACAACATTTATTATAGATAACTTTTATCGATCGTTCGTTCGTACGTTCGTTCGTTCGTTAACGAACGAACTTTGATGATTTTAATCAAATCCAAAATTCGATTCCATAGATTCTATATTCTATCTTCTATTTCGCTATTTATAAACTCGCCAAAGCACGTATTACTCGTTTCCAATGAATTTTATCGATAATTGCGAGTTAGAGTATCTTTTTTTTTTTTTTTTGAAATTTCCTTCAAATTCGTTGCGTCCGAGAATTGCCTGAAAAACTTTCATCTATAATCTAATAAACACACACACACACACACACACACACACACACACACACACACACACACACACACACACACACACACACACACACACACACACACACACACACACATACATATGTAAGATACAATTTTGTGTTTGAACATTTCAATATGATACCATGACATTTATTTATTATCCGTTGTCTCATTCTCTCTCTCTCTCTTTCTCTCTCTCTCTCTCTCCTTTCTTATTTTATTTTATTTAAAGTCATTTCTCGCGACAGAGAGAAAGAGGAAACACACGCGAAACTCCTATCACCAAGCTTAGATCTTCGGGAAAGGGTGAAGGGGTGAGGAAGGGAAAGGGAGAGGGGTTGACGGGTTCCGCGGGTTTACAGCGCGAGTTGGGTGTATCTTCTTATAAATTTACAGTCGAGTCACGAACCTTGAAGCGTAATAAGGGGTGTACACTGGGTACTGTAATTGACACGTGGGGATATATCTCGGCAGAAGAGGAAGGGGGTCGGGGGGTTGGGGGAAGGGGTTGGTTTTAAGCGCCAGCGCGTTTGGAGAACGTGCTCGAAACGCGGAGACATTGATTCTCTTGTTAAAGCTTACCACGAAACGTGGTCGAAACGAAACGAGATGGTGGAGTCACCCCCTCTGCCCCCCCACTGCCCCCTCTCCAGCCCTGTCCGTTACGTTAGATGAAAAGGAGAGTCCTAGAGTGCGACGGCAGTTCCTCTTTCTCTCTTACTTCCGCTCGTTTCGACTTTTCTTAGCTGGGGGGTTGGTTGTGGTGGGGGGTGGGGAAGAGAGGAGGTAGAAAAATACGAACCGAAACAACGAATAGCCTGGAAACGGCGAAGAGTTATGTGTAAAGGGACGAAAAGAAAGAAGAGGAAGAATGGAGAAGAAGGGTATCGCAAAAGGAGAAAGAAATAAGAGAGCACAAAGGAAACAGTGGGAAAAAAAAGAGAAAAGAATGGTTGTAGTTGAGATAGGGGGGAGGGGAGGGAACGTAGGTGAGTGGGTGGAGTAGGTGGGTTAGGGATGGGGTGGAGAGGGGTTTCCACGTATTCCACTAACGTGTTACTCTCTATTTTATCGGCATTCGAGCCAGAACTATAACAGCACACATCTTAGGGGGAACAACACGTCTTAGGGGTTTGCTTGTTGGTGGTTTAGGGTTCGGGGCTGAGGGGGTTGGGCTAAGGTGTGTAAAGTGCTTTCAACGTAATCAACCTTGCCTTTTCCTACGAACTAGCGCCAGAAACTTTTGAAAGTGAGAGGTTATAACGCGTGCCTGAGTGTACGTTGTTCTATATCACTGCGCGAAACCCGTGTCGGACCTCTTTCTTTTTTTATTTTTTTTCTCTTTCTCGATGGACTACCTTTTATTTTCTTTTCTTTTCTTTTCTTTTCTTTTTTTTCTCTCTTCGTTATTCTTCTTCCCTCGAGTTTTCGTTGGTCAAAATTGTGAACAACCATTTCCCCCCTTTTTTGTTTTTTTTTTTCTTCATTCTCACGACTCTCGACTACGTGCACGTGTTCTTTTTTTTTCTTTTTCTTCACCCTCCTATCAACCATTTGCCATTTGAAGAATTAACGATAATGCGCTCGTTGTTCAAGAATAAAATACGACTTAGCTAAATGGTTAGATTAAAATCGTTCGATAATTTTGGATAGATTGTAATCTTTCAATTCGTTTGTGTAATTCGTAGATCATATTTTTTTTTATTCCATTATCAAACAAAGATATCTCTTGACAGGATGAGAATATTACGTTTAAATAGGATCACGTTTTTATTATGAACAATTCGGGATACATTTGTTTTTGTTTTTTACGTTTTATTTATTATTATATATTTTTGAAGTTATACTTCTTTTGGCGCGTTGGGAAAAATGTAATGGGGAGGGATTTTGTTCCGAGCGTTTGGAAAAACGACACCATGAAGTTTGTCGGTATTTACGACGCGCGGCAAAGCGATTTCAAGTATACGGCGTGAAGTTGTCTTCTCTTCTTCTTCCCCCCTTTTTTCTTAAGCGGGTCACCCATCCAAATACTAATCGTACTCAGCGCTGCTTTACTTAAATAATCGAGCGGGAATTAGTGCTATCACAGCGCCATGACAGTTGACGCGTGAAGTAATTCGATATATCTCTCTTATATTTATTTTATATTTTGATATTTTCTTTTTCTTTCTTTTATTCTTTCTTATATATATATAATAATAATTATTTTTTTTTTTAAGTTATTTTTTTTTTTAAGTTATTTTTGAAGTTATTTTTGAGGTTATTGAGGTTATGTTCGTTTTGGTACGGCAAAGAAGTATAACTTCTTACATGCGTACATAAGTACACACACCAGTTTTTATTATTATTTATTATTTTATTTATTTATTTATTATTATGTATTTTATTTTCATTTCTTATTTTGTGTGTGTGTCTTCACAGAATGGGAGAGGGAATCATTTCGGTCTATTAATAAACTCGATCGTTATGTTTTCTTTTTTTACTTTGCTACTTCTTCTTCTTCTTCTTCTTCTTCTTCTTTTCACTATTACGTCGAGGTCTCTTTAATCTTTCTAGGAGAACGCGTATCATTGCAACGAAAGAGGTACAGTGGCAAAGGAAAGCGAGACTCGTTAGTGGTATTGCCACAAATGTATATCCTTCTGCACGATTGCCTCAGGGTAGCAAAGAAAAGAACAGAAACGAACGAATGAACGAACGAATGAACGAAGGAAGGAAGGAAGGAAGGAAGTACGTAGAGTAAAAGGAAAGATATGAAAAAGAAAATTGTAGAAAGAGAAGTATACTGGGGAGAAAAAGTAAGATCGAATGGTCGACGTGAAATATTATGATATCACTGAAAACGTTCGCGTTTAAAAATCTTCTATTACGAGCTTTCTTTTTAAACAGGCGGGGGAGAGGGGGAGAAAAAAAAATAAAAATAGATAAATCTTTTTGGTCGAAAATGTACACCGAATGGATACTAAAAGTAAAAAGAAGAATTTCCATCTTCTCTTTTTTATATGCAATATATATATATTTATTTTTCTCTTTTCAGAATTTTCTTCTTAAAAAATTTCTAATTTAAGAGTATATTTGCGTTTATTACATTTCCTTGAAATTGTATTAACGAGTTAATTCCACATTTTGGTTTACAATTAAATGCGAATAATAAAATTAATATCAAACGCGCGTAGAAATTGTACAAATAAAAATAATCATTTCGGTTGTTCGTTACGACGACGGGTGATTACTTCTACTAAACTAAAGAACCATTCTCTCTCTCTCTCTCTCTCTCTCTCTCTCTTTAATAAATAAAAAAATGTATAATTTGAGTAATAAGAAAATGAACTATCATTTTCTTTTCATTGTAATTGATATAATATAATAATTCATAATAAATTGAATTAATGAAAAATCGAATAAACAATTAAACAAAAATTATCGCGACACTTGTCGTTCTTAATAAAAATTCAAATAAATGATAAACCACACACAAACACACACATACAGACAAAAGTGCGTTGTTATCGTATGCAAATGATAAAAAGTATCATCCATTCTATTTAAAAACAAAAGAAAAAAGAGAAAAAGCAAGTAAAATTTCGGTTTACTCGTCACATTACATTTCGAGATTAACACATTTCAGAGATTTCGTTTCTGTTCGATAACGCAGAAGGAAATTCATCGAAGGAAGAGAACAAAGAAGCTGAGCATGAGGGGAGAATAAAAGGGGGTGGAGGAGAATGAGAATGAGAATGAGGACGAGGATGAGAATGAGGAAAAGCGTTCGAAGATAGAAGGTAACGCGATGGCAGGTGGAAAGAGGGAGTGAGAGAGAGAGAGGGTGAGGGAGAGGGAGGGAAGATAGGTTGGCGGCAAATTGAATCTCGCAGAAGACGTGACCGCCTCCGGGAACATTGCCACGTCTCCACGGTGAAAATCACGACGCGACTTGGGCCCACAATACCCGTGCATGCACACCATGCACTACCACCATCACCATCACCATCACCATCACCCCCTTGCGATTCCAAGCATTAGTCCTCTCCAGGACGTATTCTTCCTTGACAGGAACTCAACGCGTATATACGTCCTTTCCTTCCCTTCGTTTTGTAGTCATCGAACGTTACCTTCCATTCCCCATTTCCTTTCTTTCTTCCTACATTTCATTTTCTTTTTCTTTTTATTCTATTTATTTTATTTTATTTTATTTTATTTTATTTTATTCATACGTAACGCGTATTACACTAACAACCTTTTGAAATTCACTAATAGAATTTCCCAATCTTTTAATCACTTCCATCAATTCATTGATCCTTTCAATCAATCCATTTCGTCCATTAAATTTTGTCTAAGCTCATTTTAATTGTTTAACTTTATTTATTATTCTGTAAATATTATATTTATATAGTCTTATTTATTTAATATCTTGTTCATTTCTATGTATATTTTATTTATTTATTTATTTATTTATTTATTTATTTATGTTTATTTGTATGTATTCTTTCTTTTTTCTCCTGTTTATTTTTTAATTTACTTATTCATTTATTTTTATATATTATTTTACGTATACATATAATATTTATTTTTATTATCATCTATTTAATATCTTATTTTTTATTAATTTAATTATTTGTTTATTTATTTTTATTTTTTACTATCAATATTGTATTTTCGATATTTTTTGGTTTTTGTTTTTCTATATGTTACAATGGGTTATTTCCGTAAATTTTTGAATAAACGAAGTAAACGAAATACGTCAGTGTATATAAAAAATAAAATATTACATTATGGTGTTTGATAATTTTCTCGAAATTTGCGACTGTTGATTTTTCAATAATCGCAATGATTGGATAAATAAATATTTAAAAATGATATTAATTATAATACGGTATCACGCAAACTTCAAACCTTTTTTCAAACATATTTTAATTTTCGTTCGGATCCATTCGCACATATCACATTTTTTTCTTTCTAATTAATTGAAGATAATAAATGAAGAGAGGCGTATTTTTCGAAGGCGTATTTAACAGACGGTAAAATGAAAGATAAAATGTACGAAAGGGCAAGTGCACGTGACGAAATTCTATTCGAATTGGTAGAGTTGGGGGGGGGGGATATGTGTCGGTTGGTTGATTCTTTAGGGGAAGAGAGAATCAGTTAGGATGATTAAATTGTAACGTCTGGCATGTGGGAAGCGGTCAGTACTTTCATCTACTCTAAGAAAGAAGTCCGGAAAAAGCGATTTTCTCTGACCTGTCTTTTTCTTTTGTGGGAAGCATCGCTTGCCAGTAATTTGGTAAAAACGCTTAGAGTTCCTTATAACCTTCCGCAACTATCCTGCTTTCGGCACGAGATAACTTTTCAACGTACTGCTTCTTTTTTCGTTAGATAAAACACACACGCTCATATATATATAAATTTTCTCCGGTTAAAGTATTTCGAAATAAAATGAGAATTTTCAAAAGAACTTTCTCAACGTTTTGCGAAATAATTCATTGACGTTAATCTTGATAAAAGAATTTTAAATTAGCCAGAAATTTTTTCCTTCCTTCCTTCCTTCCTTTTTTTTTTCTTTAATTATGCAACGCCCTGAAAAGGGATAGGGTGGTGGGATTGGTTGGACACGTGACATATATTTTTTAGGATATTTGATTAATCTCGTACTTATAGAGAAAATACGAATGGAAATAAAAACGCGAATCATTGCGCGTAGCTCGAGTCTCGATTGTTCCTAGAATGAATGGTAAATTAAAAATGCCAATCATTTGAATGGAACAATGAAGATAGCGTTGTCATTATAGTTGGTAGACAGAACTCGTAGAATTACGTGCTCCTTTTAAACGATGCTTGCTTAACAAAAAAAGGAAATTCGTTTAGAATGAAAAGCTTGGTGGCAGGCTGGTTGGTTGGTTGGTTGGTTGGTTTGTTGGTTTGATTCTGATAACAGAATCGAGTAAAGAGCACGTAATAATTAGAATAAATATAATCCAAATATCATTCGCGTACTTGAAAGAAATAATTAAAAATGGATTTATGGTTGACTCTTTATTCGTAGAAAAAGAAAGAAAATATACTTTACATTTATTTGTTCCTCGACTTTTTATTATAATCCATTTGTTGAACTCGTTAGTTGGATAAATCAGATTTTTCTACGAAACGTATCATAAACTTTTAATTTTGTTAAATGAAACATCGTCAAAGTAATGTGCTAAGTGTTTCAATGTTTCGGATTAAAAAAAAACGAAATTCTTATAATATATTTTGGTTTAAAGATAGATCGAATAAAATATAGTGACTTTTTTATCCTTTTTATGATAACTCATCGTTGCATTCTGTTTCTAGGATAAACTCGGACTTTTTTTTGTCTACAAATAGTATTAATGAAATATCATCAAAATTAATATTCGACAGAAATTATCCGAGCTTGCCAATCCCAGTCTACTCGTTTTCTTTTTTCAATTTTGTAGATAAATAAAATTGTTATTATTATTGTTGTGTTTAAGGTATATAAAAAAAAGAAAGAAAGAAAAAAAATATATTTTAAAGTTAATGACGTAGTTCGTTAGGATTCTTACCATTTAGATTACTCGTAAGCATAGCACCTACTACTTTACCCCAAACCCTTTTCCCACAGTTCGTTCTTGAACTAATTTACAAGAAACATCTTAACTGAACTCGGCAACGTCACACTGCGGAAGTTGTTCGAAAATAAACGATGTCTATTCACGCTCCGCAACTCTCTTATTCGCCGACCCGTTGTTCTCCAAGGTTTGCTCGGGGACAGATTTATGTAAGCGAGCTTTCACGACTTTTCAACAATCCAACCGTTCTTTCTATTTATTTCCCCAATGCATTTTACGGTGCATCCTTTATTATTCTTATAATAATATATATTCTTTTTTTTATTTTATTTTTTTATAATATCAATTATATATTTTACTATTAAAATACACCTAATTCTGATTTTATTTTTTTTATTTTTTACACGATATATACTGCATTTATCGAAAAGAAAAATAGAAAATTAGGTTTGAGTCTTAAGAAATCAAGAAAAAACAAATCAATTACAATAAACCACGAGTTTTCGTATGAAGATCATGGAATTTGGGTTGATCGTGTTTAATAAAAATCGTGTAAAAAATAGAATCGAGTGTAGGTATTAATTTTTTTTTATAATATCAATTATATATTTTACTATTAAAATACACCTAATTCTAGTTTTATTTTTTACACGATTGCATCTATCGAAAAGAAAAATAGAAGAGAGATTAGGTTTGAATCCTAAGAAATTAAGAAAAAAACAAATCAATTACAACAAACCACGAGTTTTCGTATGAAGATCATGGAATTTGGGTTGATCGTGTTTAATAAAAATCGTGTAAAAAATAGAATCGAGTGTAGGTATTAATTTTTTTTTTATAATATCAATTATATATTTTACTATTAAAATACACCTAATTCTGGTTTTATTTTTTTTTATTTTTTACACGATATATACTGCATTTATCGAAAAGAAAAATAGAAGATTAGGTTTGAGTCCTAAGAAATTAAGAAAAAAACAAATCAATTACAATAAACCACGAGTTTTCGTATGAGGATCTTGGAATTTGAGTTGATCGTGTTTAATAAAAATCGTGTAAAAATAGAATCGAGTGTAGGTATTAATTTTTTTTTATAATATCAATTATATATTTTACTATAAAAATACACCTAATTCTGGTTTTATTTTGTACACGATTGCATTTATCGAAAAGAAAAATAGAAGATTAGGTTTGAGTCCTAAGAAATCAAGAAAAAACAAATCAATTACATTAAACCACGAGTTTTCGTATGAAGATCATGGAATTTGGGTTGATCGTGTTTAATAAAAATTGTGTAAAAAATAGAATCGAGGTATTAATTTTGTGATTGAAATCGATATTTATAAAATTCATTTATTTGTCAGTAAAGTTATGTGTATAAATTTTGAAGAATATTCGAGGAACGTATGCTCGATTTCTAATTAGGTTAGAGAAAAGTGTTGGGAGAGATCGCGTGACGGATTACTTACACGTTTTAATTGGAAGGGGTGGCTCCTGCATTTAGACAAGTTTTGATAAGCGGGCGTGGCTGAGAACGATAGGCGTGATAATTGCCAATGGTAATCGTTCCTTACTGCAACACGCGTTCGTGTCTTATTTTTTTTTTTTCTTTCATCCTATTAAATAATATTTATTTCCAGACAAGAGTAAACAAATACAAATACAAATTTGTAGAGGAAAAATATCAAATTCGTATTAAAAACAATGAACGTGTATGTAGGTCAAAATGTTTTGCAATTATTTGCATAAATATTATATTCGTTTATATGCGATAGAATTTAATTTCGAGAAAGGTTTGACATCGATAAGAAAAAAAAAAAAAGAAAAAAGTAAATAATAGAATCATAGGAAGTAACGTTTACCAGTCGTTGTTGCACGAATAACGTGTAACACGTATACTTTTACGAAACAATAGGAATTAGATTTAAAAGAAACCATGAAACCGATAACGAATCGCTCTAGATATCGTCGATTCCCGGAAAACGAATTGGTAACAAGCATCAGTATCGAAAGGTAGGACATGTAGTAGGTGTTTCGATCACGAAACTTTAATCGATTTGACTATTGCTCATCGAGAAACTTCTGTCTATCGATAGAAAAACAATATTAAAAAGGTTTCAATGGTTCTTCTATCGCTTTATTTAATAGTCCTCGATATTTTTCTTTTTTTTCTCATCAAATTCTTTTTCTAATTATCGATAAAATTAAACTTGTCAGATCGTTAAAGTCAAACAACGTGGATACAATTAATAAAAATAATAACTATATTATGATTCGTTATAAAAATAATCAATTATTATTTTAATCAATGATCATAGTAAAAAATAGAAATGCTAGATACCAAATAGAACATATTTATTTAAACATATTATTAGAATATATGTTTACCAAATAAAAATAAAAATACATTTATTTTATAAATGTTTTATAAATTTGTTTTATAAATGTTATTTTATAAATGTAACACGAGAATAGACATAACCAATGTAAATTATTCGTTAACATATTCCCAATACTAAATTATTATACCTAAGATCATATCGCAATGATATTGATTATGTTTAATTTATAATTAATTGAAATTTTTTATTTAAATATACATTTATTTGTATTTTTATTCTTATACATTAAAAAATATAATTCGATTGTGCGTATAAATCTTAACATACTCCAATTTCAGTCTTCCACGATAACGTATGTTATATTTTCACAAATATTCTATAAATGTGTACGAGAATACACACACACACACACACCAATATAAAATATTCATTTAACATTCCACAATGCTCTGTGTGTACAATAGAATATTATATAAGAATAATAAACAACACTAGGAATGAATTCGTTCTCAATCGTGACTTCGTAACATGGATAAATAATAAAAAAGTCAAAAAAAAAAAAAAAGAAAACAAGAAGAAAGAGACAAGGCAAACGAGAGGATAGAATGAGACGAAAAAAGATTTTTATTATGGGAGATTGTCGTAACAACAGTATCTACGCAGTTATCGTTATCGTGAATGACGATGGTGTATCGATGAAACCAACCACTGCGTGTTGTTCCCTTTATGTCGTTCTCTCTTCTCTCTCTCTCTCTCTCTCGTGTCGTATAGAATAACGAGCTCGTTAGTTTACTATACCTATCGTATATATTTTGTCGATCGTGTTAAACTTATCGGCCAATATCATACTCCCTATAAGTTGCATCCACTCGTTTAAAGGGTTACTACGTTATATACGAAATTGGTTATACTTATTAATGGATATTATGTTCACTAATGGAACGTTACAATTGAATTTATTGTCTCAACCAAAATAACATATTTTGCTATAAACTTTCTCTAAAGTCTATACTAAATATTAATATTTTAATTCATTTATTTGTAACTTTTAAATTTCTTCTTTAATCAATACCTTTTTTTTTCTTCATTTATTTTTAAACATAAAACATTATTGGTTTCTATACTAAATATTAACATTTTAATTCATTTATTTGTAACTTTTAAATTTCTTCCTTAATCAATAACTTTTTTTTTCTTCACTTATTTTTAGACATAAAACATTATTGGTTTCTATACTAAATATTAACATTTTAATTAATTTGTTTGTAACCTTTTTCAATTTCTTTTTTAATCTCAACAATTTTTCTTTTCTTCATTTATTTTTAAACATAAAACATTATTGGTTTTAATTATTAAAGAAATTGTGCATATTATATCTCTCATTTGTGTATAATATATTTATATTTCAAAATAATACTTTTAATTAAAACTATAATATTTTATATATTTTATCTTATTAAATTTCGTGCTACAATAATGAATATATGATTAATATAAATTACGTACAATCATTTAACATAGTTTATTTCATTAAATTTTATTATATAAAAAATATGTATGCATGAATTTATACTTAGAATAATTAAGACACAAAATGTTCAAATAAATGAGAAAAAGATAAGAAACATTTTGTGGAAATGATTAAAAAATGATATGAAAATTGATTTAATTATTTTTAGAACAATAAATCCTTGGAATAATCTATCCAATTGGATAATAATTAAGGGAAGATAACTTTTACACGTAGAAACAAGCTGATCATGTTACGAGTATCTACCAGAGTATACCTGCTTTTAAGATGTATTCATTATGCATTAACATTGAGTGCTAAAGCTATAACCGAACACACTGACCATTACCAATATGGATTCTCAACTCGGAATGTTCAATCGTTTTCCATCAATTTGCCGAATGTATTTGCCCGAGTTTGCTTTTACCCATATAACTGCAGATACGAAATTTCGATCATCATAATAATTAGTTAGAGCTGGTATACGTGTATTCAATATTTTTACATTATTAATCAATCGTGTTAATCATTCAAATAAATCCTCGTAGAATAATTTTTGCGAAAAAGAAAAAAGAAAAAGAAAGAATAAGATTATTTTGCAATTAACAATTGTATGAAATGTTGCAAATTTATCTGACGTTAGCCATAAGAAAAAAAAAAAAGACGGGTGTGTGTACTTATGTACGCACGTAAGAAGTTATACTTCTTTGCCGTACCAAAACGAACATAACCTCAATAATCTCAAAAATAACTTCAAAACAAAATTTCAAAGAAAAAAAATAACTTAAAGAAAAAAATAATAATTATTATATATATATAAAAAAGAATAAAAGAATATCAAAATATGGATATCAGTCCACACTAAATATAAAAGAGATATATCGAATTACTTCACGCGTCAACTGTCATGGCGCTGTGATAGCACTAATTCCCGCTCGATCATTAAGTAAAGCAGCGCTGTGTACGATTAGTATTTGGATGGGTGACCCTCTTGAGAAAAAAGGGGGGAAGAAGAAGAGAAGACAACTTCACGCCGTATACTTGAAATCGCTTTGCCGCGCGTCATAAATACCGACAAACTTCATGGTGTCGTTTTTCCAGACGCTCGGAAAAAAATCACTCCCATTACATTTTCCCCAACGCGCCAAAAGAAGTATAACTTCAAAAAATAAATCATTAAATAAAAGCCAAGTCAAATATCATTAGGATAGTTTTCTCCGAAAGTGTTTAAAAATTGCAGACCCCGTGCACCTTTTCGTGATACGTGATACGTCCGATCGTATTTTTGGTAAAAGAAAAACGAGGTAATAATAATAAGACGAGTTTCCGGGTAACCGATAGAACTAACCTGAACGTTCACGAACACATTAATAAGTTAAAAGTAACCTTCGGGTCGATTAGATCGTTCCTGGAAATTAGAAAAGGTGGATGGATGATGAGTGGGTTAGATGTAAAAGTTAGTGTTTCACGTAAAATTGTGTGACAGGAAATAAAGGGAAGAAAGAAAGAAAGAAAGAAAGGAAGAAAAAGAGAATAGATTGGTGCACGATACCACTAACACACCAATACCAACAACAACATCGATTACTACTAACATAAGCACGTGTTTTCGTGGTTCACCGGGTATAACGTAACAACCAAAATCGATTGGTATCCACTGAATTAATTAGGCTCCCATTTTCTACTCGCTGCCATCTCAAGGCTTAGACAACGGCTAGGCATTTCTATGTTCTGATCGATCTTTTTATAGAATCTAGTACGAGGAAATAAAGATAATCAAACGTCCTTCCGAAGAAAGAACAGTTTTCAAGATTGCATTGGATAACCGGTTAAAAAGAAAACCATCGATCGGTGCAACCGTTCATTTTTAACCAATCAATTTTCTGATCGTTATTGTTTTATATTATTTATCGTTTTATTTTTAATTCGTTTATAATACGAATTTATATTTGAAAAATAATTGGACACATTCTTTAAATACTATAATTTTCTAATTATATTTTATTGTTGTTCACTATTCAAAATTATTATTATTTTATTTTATATTATTTATCGTTTTATTTTAATTCGTTTATAATACGAATTTATATTTGAAAAATCAATAAAGAAATTCTTAAAATACTAAAGCCTTCTAATTATATTTTATTGTTGTTCAATATTCGAAATTATTATTATTTTGATAGAATGATTATAGAAATATCATATTCGTATAATTAACGATAGTTTTATTTTTATTTAATACATTTATACGTATACATTGTATGATTAATAATTAATAATAATAATGTCACGTTTTATTTTTCCATTTGACGATGACAGATATTTTTTGACAACGTTTTTTTTTTTAAATATTAAGAAAATAACCATGATACTAAGTTGACGTAATGAATTTGTTTCGGAGAATGTACCTTTCGAAAATCGTTCGAGAATATTATTTAAAAGTATTTCTCGAGAAAAAAGGAAAAAAATATCGCATTGTTATTTTTTTAACGACGATGAAATTTAAGTCAAATAAGAAACACGACACACGTTGAAAACGAGGTTGACGTTTAAAACTATGAGGAAGTATCAAGCGATAGTATCACCAAGTTGGTTGTTTAAAGTACATACCAACGAAATGGATATTTACGGTTTAGAAAGAAAGAGTAGGAGTAGAGGACAACGGGAAAAAAAAAGAAAAAAATAAAGAAAAAAGAAAAAAAAAGAAAAGGAAAAAAGGACTCGAGACATAATTGAAACGCCCACGCTAACCGACGTTTGGCAAAATGCCAGTAGACGCGAATGAGCGAATATACTTCTCGTCGTCGCACGTTTCATAATGCCACTCGCATTTCAACTTATCGTTGAGAACAAACACCACACAATTTACAATAAAATTTAAACGAAACTATCTTCTAATGGCGTTACGATATTTTCTCTAAAAGCCAAATTTATTTTATTATATTTGAATATATCTTTTAAGACATTTATGATATTTCATTCTAACGTGTGTGTGTTAAATGTATCTCACAGCAAAAGTTTTACAAGTTGTTTCTCTTTTCTTCTTCTTTTTTTATTTAAATTATCCAGTTTAATTATTTTCATAATTAAAACAATTGTAATCGATGAAACGAAATTATTTATCAAAACGATGGTATAATATTGAATAATTTGTTTGTAGAAAAGTAAGAAACTTTGATATCATTTAACAAAGATCTAATACCTTTTTTTTTGAAATATTTTATAAATTACTTTTATATATATAATAAAATAATAAAAAAATAAAAAAATTATTCAACTTTTAATTCTTGTTATAATTGTCAGTTTTGTTTTTCTTTTTTTTTAATAAATTAATTAAGAAGCACGTTTTTTTTAATTATATCCAATTTGTTCGGTTAGAATATTTTCTTCTCTTGGATTTGTATTTTTTTTTTAATAGAAATGAAATACCATATCAATTACAATCTGTGTAAGAATATTTTACGAACTACGTAGACGCTTCAAAATTGGACACAGTCGTTTAGTTTTGTAGACATACGCGGCTGTCGGTGTTAATCTTTCTCCGGTTGCATCTCGGATTGTCGTCTAGCGATATGCGAGCATGAACAACCAAGAATATCGCACTCTGCTATCTCTAAAACAACTTTGCAAAACGTCTGAGAACATTAGAACGATCCAAATTTATAATTACATAAATGTTACATTTATTATTCGTTCATAGACGAATAAATAATAAAAATAACGAAACAATATATCACTAACTTATAAATTATTTTGTATATAATAAATTATAATAATATATATAACTATAATATATATATATAATTATAAATAAATTTATATTATAAATAAATATAACAAATGTATACATATATATATTTAATAAATATTAATTTAAATATTAATATAAATAATATAAATTAATATAAATATAATTAATATAATTAATATAAATAAATATAAATTTAAATATTAATTTATTAAATTAATAAATATATTATATATATATAATAAATATAATAAATTTGAAGTTACTCGTAATATCAAATATAAAAGTATTTAAAAAGTTATTAGAAACATATTATATTTAATATTTATTCTGTACTTTTTTTTTTTTTGTTAATTCGATCTTCTTCCAAAGAAATGGAAGAAAAATGAGATAAAAAATATTACATTGAAATAAAAATTCGAACGAATAAGAGAAATGAATTATTAAATGTAATCTAGAAGTTAGTTAATCGAATACAAAAGTATTGAAAAGTAATTAGAAAAATAATTGCTCGTAGATAAATAGTTTTTCTCGCGTATATTTTTTTTAATTCGATCTTCCTAAACGAAAAGGATGAGGGGAGGAGGGGGAGAGGGCGGGGGGTGAAAGAAAAAAAATTCTTGAAATATAATTGAAAGGTTAATAATAAGAAACGAATGATTTGAAAAAGTAATTTGAAAAATTCGGTGAAACATTCGATCGATTTTTGGTTATTTCATCGAAAATGGTTCCTTCCTTTTCTTGATTTTTCTACGACACATCGAGAACTAATGTAAGTGGGAAATCGTACACGAAGGAATTCGTTCGATCGATGGTAAAACACGAGCTTGGATTTCCATCTAACGGAAATAATCATTTCCTGAAGTCGCGGAATCAGCGGAATTCACGAAATCGCATTCCTCACGACGAATAGGATGGAAATAAGAGAAAGATAGAATTTACTGTCTAGATAGAATAAGATTGAAATAGACGGTGTGTATGCATGTATTATATGCATGCATATGCATAAATACATGACCACTAGAGAAACATGAAACTACTAGCAACGAATCATATTTTAATGGCGTTGCTACGTCATGGTAATTAAAGCATCTACCTTCGAATAAGGTTACGTTCTCTCGAGATTACTTTATCGGTCAGAATTATTACGAATTTTCATTAGCACCATTAATTGCTATTATTCTATAATAAAATCAAATACATTTTTGGCCATATCAATGAAATTTGTGAAAACGAATATTTTCAAACTAACAAATCATTCGTGTTTCATCGATTTCTATCGTAAATTTTTCAAGATATTTTGTTTTTTATTTCTTACACGGTTATTAATAATTTTTAAGATTTATTGCTAAACTAATGAAATAATATTTTGATTGATAATTAATTGCTAATTATATTTGAAATAAAATATATATGAATATCTCAAAAATGTTACATAACTGCTTAATTTGTAAAACGAACATTTTCAAACTAACAATCATTCGTGTTTCATCGATTTCTATCGTCAATTTTCCAAGATATTTTGTTTCTTATTTGTTACACGGTTATTAATAATTTTTTAAGATTTATTGTTAAACTGATGAAATAATATTTTGATTGATAATTAATTGCTAATTATATTTGAAATAAATATATATATGAATATCTCAAAAATGTTACATAACTGCTTAATTTGTAAAACGAACATTTTCAAACTAACAAATCATTCGTGTTTCATCGATTTCTATCGTCAATTTTCCAAGATATTTTGTTTTTTATTTCTTACAGGGTTATTAATAATTTTTTAAGATTTATTGCTAAACTAATGAAATAATATTTTGATTGATAATTAATTGCTAATTATATTTGAAATAAATATATATATGAATATCTCAAAAATGTTACATAACTGCTTAATTTGTAAAACGAACATTTTCAAACTAACAAATCATTCGTGTTTCATCGATTTCTATCGTCAATTTTCCAAGATATTTTGTTTTTTATTTCTTACACGGTTATTAATAATTTTTTTAAGATTTATTGTTAAATTGATGAAATAATATTTTGATTGATAATTAATTGCTAATTATATTTGAAATAAATATATATATGAATATCTCAAAAATGTTACATAACTGCTTAATTTGTAAAACGAACATTTTCAAACTAACAAATCATTTGCGTTTCATCGATTTCTATCGTAAATTTTTCAAGATACTTTGTTTTTTATTTCTTACACGGTTATTAATAATTTTTTAAGATTTATTGTTAAACTAATGAAATAATATTTTGATTGATAATTAATAGCTAATTATATTTGAAATAAATATATATATGTATATCTCAAAAATGTTACATAACTGCTTAATTTGTAAAACGAATATTTTCAAACTAACAGATCATTCGTGTTTCATCGATTTCTATCGTCAATTTTCCAAGATATTTTGTTTCTTATTTCTTACACGGTTATTATTAATTTTTTAAGATTTATTGTTAAACTGATGAAATAATATTTTGATTGATAATTAATTGCTAATTATATTTGAAATAAATATATATGAATATCTCAAAAATGTTACATAACTGCTTAATTTGTAAAACGAACATTTTCAAACTAACATTTGTGTTTCATCGATTTCTATCGTCAATTTTCCAAGATATTTTGTTTTTTATTTCTTACACGGTTATTAATAATTTTTTAAGATTTATTGTTAAATTGATGAAATAATATTTTGATTGATAATTAATTGCTAATTATATTTGAAATAAATATATATATATATATATATCTCAAAAATGTTACATAACTGCTTAAACGCGTATTATACGAACGAATATCACAGTTTTAGTTGAGAACGTTGAAAGTTGTCGAGTAACGACTAATAATTTAAATCGGTTGTGTTCCCGATTCAACGAAAATATATAATGAACTTTTGCAATTTGAGAGAGAGAAAGAGAGAGAGGGAGGGAGAGAGATGTAAAGAGTTAGCAAGTTGTCAGTAAGCTTAGTGGATCGGATCACAAATCCTACGTATATTTTCACGTTGACTTTTGACAAGTTAATCGGTTCGAATTTACGATTCAACTAACTTCCTCTCGTTATTTTCGGCAAATATAGAGGTATATAAATATATATATATATATATTTGTTTGATTTCATCGTAAATATGTTCGGATACCAAAACTTTGTAAATTTAAATCGTAAATTAACGAATTTGTAATCCCCCCAAGACTTTTTATAGTTTAATTTAAAGCTTTTAATCGAACTATATAAAATCATTCGATGAAATAATCTCTCTCCAACTTTTTAATCATTTAATTGATAACAAATTATTATAAACGAGATATTGAATATCATTTATTTATTCATTCTCTCGATTCATTCTCATTATTTTTAAATCATTGTTTTATTTTTTCTCGCGTCCATCAATGATATTTATAATTGCAATAAAAAAATTGTCGCTTTTTTTATTGAACTGCAACGATAATTAAAATGCTCTTAATTCTAATTGTTTTTTTATTGATTTTTTTCAATATCGTTCGAATAAAAATTGTTGTCGGGAATGTACCGTATGGAAAGAAAAAAAATATCCCTGGTAAAAGTCGATAGTTAAAGGGGGGCAGGTGGGCGGGAGGGGGTGGTAAGAAAAGAAAATGAAAAGAAAAAAAAAATAAAATACAACGTACGATACGTTATACTCGTTTTAAATTCCGATTCTATTGTCGTATCGAAAGAGTTCAAGGACGTAGGTCTCGTAGTTTCCTTGAAACTTCCGACCGAAATCGTTGTGATATATTATTATACACTTCGAATCGATTCGTCACCTCGACGTCACTTTCCGAGGTCCACTAAGGTTATCGATCGTTATTCGAGTTAAAAGAAGCAAAAACATGAAGAAGAATGAATGAATGAAAAGTTTATTCTTCTGAAAAAAAACTATAGTTATATTATATTTAAATTATTTATCAAAATGTACACCAGGTGCATTCAATGCAAAGATAAATTTTATTTTCTATAAAATAAGAAGGAACAATTTATCCAACGAAAAATTGCACCAAATGCAATGATTTGTGTGTGTTTCGATGAATTATTTTATCTACGATTTTAATTCTTAAAAAATAAAAAAATAAAAATTATAGTGGAGAATATTTTGATAATCGATCGAGATAGTTGAATAAAAATTATCCATAGAAGTCAACGAAATGTGTATATTATAATCGTAACACACTAGAAATAGAAATAGATTAGATAAGATGACAGACACGCGTAAGTTTTTGATCAAACGAGATTTTTATTCGACAAATTTCGTCATATTTTTATTCAGAATAATAGAAAATTCTAATAATAGAATTAATAGAAATAATAGGAATATAGAAATTATTTAGGAATAATAGAAATACAAAATTAATTAGTATAACTCACCTGGAATGATTTATATAGGTGGTTAGATTACAAATAAAAAATTAACACGAAATATTAAGGCAAGTCATTTGATATTCTAAACGTTTTGTTAGAAAAATAATTGAACGAATAAGAAAAAAGTAATTACTCACCTGGAATGATTTATAAATGTTAAATTGATGATGTTTTAAAATGTCTAAGATAAGATACACGAAAGAAGGTGAGACCCCTTCTTCTTCTTCCTTTTCTTCTTTTTTTTTGCTGTTGTCAAGGTGTTAGGCACACTCGAAAACTCGAGTTTACTTTTCATAAATCCGAGCTCGGTGACGGCATCGTATTCGTTAATTAGCAGCAACAGGTGACGCCGAGCGTGTCCAACGCTTTACCGACTGACACGTTTATCAACCACAGACGGAATATCGAATCGACGAATCAACGCCCAAAACGCGAAACTCTCGTAGAAGAAAACACAAAAAACTATTCGCCTTTTAGGCAAATAAATCAATCAATCAATCAATCAATCAATCAATCAATCAATCATTCAATCGAATAATCTATCGTATTTTATGTCGACGACACTAAATTATTTACTCGTACTATTATCAAAACGTTCCTATTTTCTTTTTTTTTTATATATGCATATAATTAACACAAAAGTTATACGAAGTATTTATTATATCATTTCATCATTCAATTAAATTATTTTCTAAACTAAAAATAATTTATTCACATTCGTTGACACTAACACTAACACTCGTATTAAAAATTTCTAGATATACTTTAATCAATATTTCAAACACATACGAACTTGAAAATATTCTAACGCGAATCTAACGTTTATAAAATAAAAATATTTTACGAACTGTCACTGAAAAATCACTCGAACGCGTTTCGATCGAATTCAAATAATCTTCGCATAATTGGAAAAAATAAACGAACACTTAATTATATTGTTTTTCATTAACACTCGTATAAAATATTATACCTCGTCCAAATTTACACAGTTAGGAAAAATATTTTTTTTAAGAAATACTTCTTGCCGAAAAGAAAATGTTGCAAAATCTTTGAAAACAAAGCTAACGTTTATCAATGTTGGTATCACTAACGATAATAGTACTCGTAGTAATAGTAGTAGTACTAGTAGTAGTAATACTACAACTGGATAGTGGAGTTTGCAACAGGTTTCAGAAAAGTAGCCGACGATGCACGAGTTGCAGTCGTCCCAACGTGTTAGTGGACAGCACAAACCTTCGAATTCGGACTGGGTGTTCCGAATGCAGGCACGAGTGAGCTTTTCGTGAAAGCTCGTTTTCGAGAGTTCCTACGTTTTACTCCTATCTACCAGTGTTAGAAAAGAACACGTACTTTAAATACAATAATTGTACACACTCAAACACAACACTTTTCGTCTACTTTCTTCTTCTTTTTTTTTCTTTAACTATTTCTTTCATAAACGCACAATCGACACACTCGCATGACACTCGGAAAAATGACTTCGCGAAATTTTCGATTGAGAAAAGAACAATTATTAATATATATATGTGATTATTATTATTATTTCAATCGAATGACAAAACATTTCATCACTCAGATTTAGCAACGTATATTTACGACGAGACAGCTAGTTTAGAAGTTGCCCTATGTCTGTGCGTTGTGCATGCATTCTCTCGGTGTGCATCCTTGGCAATGTTCTTCTTCCTCTTCATTTTCTTCATCTCTTATTTCTCTTTCGTCGTCCATCTCTCTCGCACCAATCGTACTTTGACTATCTTTTCCTAACACACGTTCACACTTATTGCTTTACGGTTCACCCCCTTCCCCCCACTCCGTCCTTTCTCCTCGTCTTCATCTTCTTCTTCTTCTTCTTCTTGTTTTTCTTTATCTATTTTTATTTCTACACCATATTACAACGACATATACGTGTGTTATCATCGACTCGTTTTTAATGACGTCGAAAGTAGATAGAAAGAAACAGTGGTTAGTAGAAAGACGATGAAAGCAGGAAAGTATGATCGAATAGGAGCTCGACTTTAACTACACGCACGCGCACGCGCACACATACACGCATACATATTACGTATGTAAATGTATATGAGTGTATATGTGATAGTAGTAGTAGTAGTAGTAGTAGGCAGCTTATGCTGGAACGTTCGGATAAAAGCACGTTTCACGATTTATGAATAAAGTTTACGTATAGGTTTATATACGTGTGTTTGTGTGTGTTTGCGTGTACGTATGTATACGTACGTATATCTACAATCAAATCGATCGTACATGGTTATAAAAGTATATTAGATTAGATTAGATGCTTTCTACTTATCCTCATATTCGTGAAATGATTTTTCCTACATTCCCCAGACTTTACTTACGTTATTATTTTCTTTTATTTTTCTTTATCTCTTATTTTTCATTTCTTTAATATATATATCGAATTATTGAATAAGAATATTTCTTAAAAAGATTTTACAAATACGTTTCAATAAGATAAGACGGATAGATAGATAGATGATCGTGTAGAGTATATTGAATCTGATTTTAATCCAAATTGAAAATATTCGAAGAATTTCCATGAAATCTGGATTAACCTTTTTTTCTTTTTATTTTTATTTTTCTTTATTGTTAATATATATTAATAATAAATTTAATTATTAAGTTAATAATATTGTTAATTAATAAATAATTTAATTATTAATTAAGAATAAATTAATACGCCTAATAAATAATCTTATCTGAATTTCTTTGCAACTGGGTAGATGATTTTTAGTATCTAATTGGTATTATCTTTCTCTTTACAATGTTTCGGGCTATTAACGAGACACTTTTATCTACTCGAATGAACACCCACTCCACCCCCCACCCCATCTTTTCTTCCGACGTACGAAATCTGTAACTAAGGAAAAGAAAGAAGAAAAGAAAAAAAAAACGTAGGGGTTGCAAGAAGTAATTAGCAATAATATAGCAACCTTTTTTCGTTCGATTTCGTACAGTTTTTTTTTTTATATTTATTGCTTTGTGTGTTGTTGTTGTTGTTTTTCTTTTACGATTAATTTCAACTAAATATTTCTTCTCGGAAGGAGGGAGGAAAGTACTCTCGAAGATTTAAATTACGAGAAAGAGTTTTGTTTCTTACGATAATAAAGCTTCTCTCCCGGTTGTTTTAATTATTATTATTATCATCATCATAATCATCGTTACAGGAGATTCGTATCGCATTTATACTTGGAGAGATTCTCGGAGAATAATAATTAAACGAATTTTTTCTTTTTTTCCATTTAAAGAAATTACGAGTCGCATCATTATGACCGATGAAAAATAAATATTATTGATCGAACGTATATTAAAATTATTATTAAGAATAAGAACAATATTTTGATAATAATAATCGTCAAAATAATTCCAAATAACAATGCAAACACAAAAATAGAATCTAATACAATATCCGTAAATAATTTGTTCATTCAACTACCACTAGTCCTCCCCTTGGCCCTCCCACCATTCCCCAATAATTGGAGTAAGAGAAAAGTTTAATTATTTATTCTTATTTTATCTGGATTTTCATCGTTCGCAGAAATGATGGTTACAATACGAAAATGTAAAATCACACACGTAGACGAGGGTGTAACTTTGTATTCATACGTGTAAACGAGTTACACGGCCATTAATATCCTTGGTAGATTCGATCACTATCACGTTTCTATCGAATCGTGGAAATGTTGGATTGGTGGGTGGCAACGGGGGAAATAGGGGGAAATAGGGGCAAGGGGAGGAGAAAATATTCTCTTGGAAGGATTGTGGGAAAATGCATCGGGATAAAAGAGACCGTCGTTAACGCGTTACTTCGTCGTTAGCTTCGTTAATAGATTTTCAAATGGCCGCAGGTTCGTTTAATTAAGTGATTTTATTTGCCACGGGATATAATCCATTCCGTTTTCATCCAGAGATGTATATATATATATATAGAAAGGAATGAAATTTAATCGTACGGAATTTTAGTAGTCGGCTAAATTTTCGTTAAATCGATAAAATCGTCCCAATTATTTGATCGATATATTTAATGATCCGTGACTATCATTCGCGTTCAGGTTTGTTGATTTTTCGTTAGATACATTTCGCGAATAAATTTTAATCCTTACTTTTTTACCGACATATAATCATTTGTTTATTCAATATTTAAGAAGAAAACTAACGAATATCGTATCTCGTAGAAATGGAATGAGAATATTATACGATTGAATATAAGCTCGATAAATTTCGTCTCTATTACACTGTGCATTAATAATTGATGATAAACTCGTTATTACAATAGACGAGATTAAATCGAATCGACTAGTCTGACAGGAATTTGTTCAATATCTAAAAATAGGATTATTCTTCCATATAATTCCCGTGTAATATGAAACTAATAAATATTCAAACATTTACGTATATCGATTCATTATTTTTTCAATCTCATTTTCCATAAAACACCACTCACTCGATTCGAATTTATTTAGAAAACAAAATACCGATAAACAAATATCGTTGTAAAAAAAAAGAAAAAGCCTAATTCGCAAAAGATTTGATATGGAAAAACAAAAGGTGGTGGTGGAGGTGCAAGTGGAGGGAAGAAATGATGACGTTGCATTTTGTTGGAGCTTTAGCAAACAACAAGAGGAAGGACTCTCTTCTGACGGTGCATTCGTAGATGATGCATGTATACGTAACGTATACGCACAAATACATTGAAGTTGCACGCAAGATAATCCCTTCATCGGCGCAAAACGGAAGCGCGTACCGGCAGTAATCCGGCAGACTGGCTGCATAATCGACCGTGGAATTGAATTCCCTCTCTGTCTCCTTCTCTCCAGCCCTTCCGAATGTTTCTCCCTTCCTCCTCCACCTCCTTCAACACCTCCTCCTATATTTCTCCTCTTCGTAGATATAGCTTTACTCTCGCTTGGTTCTCTCGTGTCATCCGTCTCTTCGTATACGTCTCATTAAAACAGCTTCCTATGAATGCAATCGGAGATTGCTATTAAATATTAGTCCTATTTCTTTTCTTTTTTCATTCCTTCTTTTTTTTCATTGATATTTAAATCAATGTCATAATCACGGAGCTTAGATAGAAGGAGCACGAACGTATAGTATCAGAAGTGTCCCCGAAAAGTAGAGCAAATAAAGTTTCATTACAGAGTGCGCTGCTACTGCCTCGAACCAGTTTTTAAATTTAGCGGTTAAAAATATTATAACACAGAGTAAGCTATACTTAACCTACAATTCCAATGTTTACAGATTTTCAAATAAATACTTAACAATTAAAAAATAATGTTGAAATAAATAGTTAATGGCACATTTAATTTTTTAATTTCAATTTGTGTGACGTCACAGAGATTTACTTGCCCGTTGCGCTACTCTGGTGGTGAAAATATGTACATGTTATTTGATGCTGTTTTTGGGGACACATTTTATACCAAATGCCCTATGCCGTGCGTGCTCCTTCTATCTAAGCTCCGTGGTCATAATAGAATAATAACACGTAACAATAATATATGGAATATATATTGTAGGATTCGTGAAAAAATTGGGCCCGTTGGCGGGACTCGAACCCGGATCTTCCGCTTTCCGAGAAACTGCTCTTTAACCATTGAGCTATCCAGGGCCCACCATCCAATCTCTCTACGAATGCCTATTTAAGTGTTTGACTTGGAGACACTTGCATCCCACAATATATATATATTTTTATTAGAAAATAATAATTAATTAAAATGATGATTAGTTTAATATATTGAATCAGGAGAAAATGTTTCTGTTTGATGATTTTTGAAATTGTTTCTTCGTATTTTCTCAATGATGATGGTAATACATTCCAATCGGATATTGAAACGCTTTTGTGTATGTGTTTGTGTGTTTGTAAGTTAATGTTGATGAGTAATTCAAACAAAGAAATACTTGTTTCATTTTGGTATTAAAATATGCGTTCATATACAATTAACTTTTTATTAATAATATTGGTAGGAATAGATAGATTTCGTTTTATTATTTTTATCTTTCTTCGTTATTGTTCTTTATTACGTGATTTACACGATGACTTATCGATAACGTAAGAGTGGAAATGATCGTTGAGGAATCAGATGATTAGGATCGGAGAGAAGAACTTTTACGAAAATCGATTCTAGTAGGGGAGGATATGTTTCATTTTTAACGATCGAATGAAGAAACACGATTTTCCTTTAACAATCGGTTAGGTGGTAAATCGAAGAGGAAATACGATTTCCTTTCCGCTAAGGAAAAATCGTGAACGTGAAACGAATGTTGTAATGCTCGAAAAAG
Organism: Polistes fuscatus; assembly: GCF_010416935.1. Taxonomy (NCBI): domain Eukaryota; kingdom Metazoa; phylum Arthropoda; class Insecta; order Hymenoptera; family Vespidae; genus Polistes; species Polistes fuscatus. The sequence goes on along the minus strand of NW_025113129.1, from coordinate 2,207,406 downwards.
AACAAAAAAAAATTGAAAAGAAGTATAAAAGAAGAATAAAACAACCTCCCTGATTCTTTTCTTGTTCTTTCTTTTTTTCTTTTTCTCGTAGAAATGCGTGATACCACCTTATCAAATTGATAATCGATAAATCGAATGATGGTAACGGAGTAGTAGTTGAAACATTTTACAAATAGAGAAATAAAATGTGTTCGATTGAAAATGCAAGAATTCGTATTAGTCGCTTGGTTTTATCAAATGTACGTGTATGTGTGTGTATGAAAAAGAGAATAAGAGAAAGAGAAAGAAAGAAAGAGAGAGAAAGAGGGAGAGAGAAAAAAGAGTGAGTTTGAAAGGATTTGACTAAGCGCAATTTCTACGGACTCATTTGGTTGATGCTGCAACCTATGTGCATAAAGGAAAGTAGGATAGGGAAAATAGGGGCGTTAAAATAGGATTCATGTCGGGTACTTGACTTTAGCTCGAAAGGACTCGAGACAGGAAGAAGGAAGGGTTTTGCCGATCACCGACGAGCCGAACAAGAGCCCCACGGCTTGCTAGTTACAAAGCTAGATATACATATATATATATATATGTAAGTATATGTGTATATATATATATGTATATATATATGTGATCATCGACCGATGGCAGCAAGCGGAACAATTGAACGCTTCGTACTGAGTTTGAGAGAAAGAGAGAGAGAGAATGAGAGAAAGGGCAAGGGTGAGGGTAAGGGTGAGGCTGAGGGGTGAGAGTAAGAGCGAGTGAGATGGATAGCGAAAGAGGAGAGTTTACGGATGTGACATCGGCAGGCGCAATTTCCCCCGTAAATAGCAGAAACCACTAAACCCGAAATTGTCCCAAATTGCGTGTACCCGACTTACTTGGTTCATAACACAGGCGGTACGGCGTAATCTTCTCGATTGGTCAAGATTGGGGTGAAATAGAGTGAGAGAGAGAGAGGGAGGGGGGGGTAGGATTGTTGGAAGAGAAAGATTCACGGTAACAATTGATTGCTCCTCCTCACCCCCTCCCCCTCTACTATTTTATTTATGCGCATACATAAATAATCCAATAATCTAGTTATCATTACTACTCGTGTCTCTCTGTGTGTCATATATTTTTCCTAAATATATATATTATATGCGCATTATGATCTGATTTATTTGAAAATGTATCGTATTTTTATTAAGATTATTTTATACCGTGAGATAACAATCGGAGATCAAACTTTACTACTCGTTTATTGAATTGTTAATAAAATTAATTGTCCTTTTTTTTTTGGATCGATTATATTATTATAGATCAATATTTTTCGTGACAACAGAAGAATCGTCAGAATTGCACGGGGTGGGTCACCGATTGGTCGCATAAGTACGGGGCGCCCACGAAAATTGATGGTGCGACAATTTAACATCGCAATAGGCAGAAAAACGTCGTTACGAAACAGGCAACTTGCCTAAACTAAAGAATGAAGAAGAAGAAGAATATTTTTCGTATTAAAATGAAAATACTTATCGTATACGAATTCTTGTATTTTTTTATTGTGTTTTTATTTTTATTAACATCGATAAAGATTAAAAGGGACGATGATGTATATTGAAAATGATATTATTCTAATTCGATTTAGATTAATACGATGATTATATTATTTGTTTAATATATTACGATAAAGAAACATCATTTGAAATTGATTGGATCACGTGTGACCATTGAATCCTAGTCCACATGAGTAATAGATACGTTCTATTTCGAAGAAGAAGCAATTTCATGGGTAATCATCAAAAAGCGAGACCTTGTAAAGCAAACGATCGGTAATATTCCCAGCTACTATCTAAATGCTTTTTCCTCGAATTCTCGTAATCGGATTACACTTAGTCCTTTCTCTCTCTCTCTCTCTCTCTCTCTCTCATTTTAAAATACTCAGTGTAGTAACAAATTGAAGAGGATCTATGTTGATCGAACCGAACGTTTACCGAAAATCTGATTAACCGTTCGATATATTCGAATAACGATTTATAACAATAATAATAATAATAATAATAATAATATAAATATAATATTATTACAAACAAAATGTTACGTTGGTTAATTTGCATAGAAAAGTAATTTTAATTTGTTATTGTTGTTGTAAATAAATGAGAAAAATATTGATGCATCGTTTGTAATGTAGTTAAAGAAAAAGAATTAGAGGAAGTTCGATATATTCGAATAACGATTTATAACAATAATAATAATAATAATAATAATAATAATAATAATAATAATAATAATAATAATAATAATAATAATAATAATATAAATATAATATTATTACAAACAAAATGTTACGTTGGTTAATTTGCATAGAAAAGTAATTTTAATTTGTTGTTATTGTTGTTATTGTAAATAAATGAGAAAAATATTGATGCATCGTTTGTATGTAGTTCAAAGGAATCAAAGCGACACTTGTGTGATGGTAGTAACCATCTATGGACGACTTAAAGACCGGATTGTGTATCTCAGAAGTTTCAGGTGACTTCGATGGATAGCGTAATCCAATATTATAAATGGTCGCAGGAGGAAAAAGCAGGAAAGAAGAACGATTTATCATTCCGGCTCTTGCCCTGTCTCACAAGGTTAATCCTTCTCCTTATAGTACCGATTTATTTCCGTTTTCGTGATTAATTGTTTTCTAATGCGAGAGACACTATCGACGCGAATCCTTATTAGCGTTCTGCTTCATCGAATTTTACCTTTAAAACCACCACCACCATTACCACCACCACCATAATCTTATTACATATTCACTGAATTTATTTTAAAACAAACGAAACATGAAAACAACAACAACAACAATAAAATTTAACATTCTTTAAAATCGTATTTTAAATATCGTAAATTCATTTCCTATTTAATTCTCTTTTCTTTTCCTTTTTACAGTTTTCTTTTAAGACCCGTTTAAGAAAAAGCAAATCACGTTAGGAGGAGGAGGAGGAGGGAGAGATAGCGGTGAGTTGCTGGAAGAGTTTCCTAAAAACTTACGTACAAATAATTATTTAAAATTGATCCTTTACATTTATATAATAAACAATTCAATTATTCCAAGAAACTATTAAGCTCGTATATATTATTCTAATATGAAAAATACTTTTCCGAAATATACATTTTAATATGCAACAGCAGCAGCAACAACAGCAGCAGCAGAATCTCGAGTCGTATGTATGAAAGAATAATAATTCATAAATGCGTATTACATTATGCACCCTTCTTCGAATCTTAAAAAAAAAAATAGAAAAAGGGCCGATTAAGCAAATAAAAAACAATGTTTCCAAACTATCTTACTCGCTAGTAAAATTTTTAATATTCGGAATATAATTCCAAGGTTGAATTCATTCGAAAGAATCCAAGTATCAAGAGAGGGGGGGAGGGGGGAGGGAGGGATTTTGAAGATACTACTAGGAAGGAAATGAATGAAGAAGAACAAGCGATTTCTGTCGTCTTCAGCAAACGACGAGGTTGAGGATCGGTATTATTTCCTGCTATGGCAGATACTCGACTCGACTAAACTCAACTCGACGAAAGATATCTGAGAATAGCAGATTACACGAGATTCGCTGACACTGTTCCTATCCCCCATCCCCCAACCCCCATCCCCCATCCTCCTATCCACCTCCCCCCCTCTTTTGTCGTAAAGATTATTTCCGGTGTTATATTCGACGACTAGACATTTTCACAATCGACAATGTACAACACAATTGAAATCACGTCGGAGAGTGAGAGAGAGAGAGAGAGAGAAACTAATAACGTTCGCGAACTTTCGAAACTAATATTTGAACTATCTATATGGTACGTATAATCAAGCATGATGAAATATCAATATAGAAAGGATATTCGACTGATAAAGAGAGAACATTTTCATTAGTCGAATTATTCGGATAAACAAAAATCGATCCTATTGATTCGGGGGTGGGGGAAGGGAAACATACACTATCACCCCCACCACCATCACCACCACCCATTTTTCGACAAAATGTACGATGCAAAATGTAAGTATGTCAATCGTTTCTTTTCTTTTTTTTTTTATGCGATACGATATTATAAATCGTTAAGTAAGTAAATTTATGTTATTTGAATAACCTAAACCTATCCGATATACTTCGCGTATACTCTTTCTTATTTCTATTAATTTATTATTTAAAAAACAAGAATACATAGACACATACACAGATATCTTCATATAGAATGAGATTTTTAGACAAATATATTATAAGTATAATATTAAAATTATAAATAATAAAATATTATAAATATATATTTATTTATTTATTTTATTTAATAATTTTATTGACCCTAGAGCCTAGGCTCCCTAAAGGCCATTAATTACAGTAGAGTACAATATAATGTATAGATAAAACAAAACAAAAATTAAAATTATGTAATTATTATTAAATTTATCATTATATTAGTAGTAACGCACAGTAAGTAGATAAAAAGTAGATACATATATATATTATAAATAATAAATAATATTATAAATAATAAAAATTATATATAATAATATTATAAATAATAAAATCATAAATAATAAAAATAAGTTTAAATAAGAATTATAAATAATAAAAAAGAAAACTAATACCCATACTACACCGTATTATAAATTTTTATCCCAATTATTATTTTCGTTGACCTCACCCTGATAGATTTAATATTTAAAATACATTTGATCATCCTGATCGACTAATAATAATAATAATCGTAAGAGTTTCACATTAATAAAAAAGAAAATAAAGATTATAAACATTATTTTAAGGAGAAAAAAAAAATATTCGCAAGATCGGATCGTAGAGATTTGTTGAAAATAAGTCAAGTAAAACACAGGTGATAAGACGATGAGTTTTACTAATGGTGAAAAGAATAAAATTTCTAGTTAGGGTAAAAAAAAAAAAGAAAAATGATGATATCGGACGGATATCATTTGGCATGATTTCAAGCCACACGGGAAGAAAATGTCCCCGATTGTCTCTGGCTCGTTTATTAACCCGTCGTGGATGCGCCCTCACGCTTTTATATCCGGTTATGTCTATCCAACCCTATCCTATCTCTTTTATTCCTTAATATTATACGGATTACATTATTCATGTTTTCCTTTATCCGAATATAGTACACACTTCTATCTCATTCGTTTTCTTTCCGTTATTTCGACGCGACAACGTAAACCGAGGAGAGGAAGAGAGAATCCTGGGAAAAATTGAGGGTGTGGGGGAAGGGGCTAAGGGTAAGGGTGGAAAGGTTTTAGGGTGGGAGGGAAAGGTACTAGAGATACAGGAGGGTTGAAAGTAGTGAGTACGCTACAAGACGGCGCCTTCGTCGATTTAACGAAGCAATTTAAGTGTCTGAGTTGTTCGTCCGATACGTTGAAAAGCTCGACTAAGAAAGAAAAAGAAAAAGGAAAAGGAAAAGTAAAAGGGGAAAGGGGTGGGAGGGTGAGACAGTAGTAACAAAAGCGATAAGTCAGGGAAAAAAGATTTTTCCTGTTCATTTTTTGTTTTCATTTTCTTACTCCTACTCTTATTCTTCTTCTTCTTCTTCTTCTTCTTCTTTTGACATATTATTTATTGGAAATGATTCGTCCACGGAAGTTTTCTTCTTACGTTTTGCGTTATTATATTTTATAACCTTTTTTATTATTATTATTAAAATTAAATAAAATAATAAATATTATTATTTTTATTATATATTGTTTTTTTTATTTTCTTTTTTATTTTGGAACAAATAAAACTAATTATTCGATTGATACTTTTCATTAACTTACAATATTGAGAATATTGTATTATTCGTTCAGAGAAAGGGAAGAGAAAGGGAAGGGAAGGATAGGAGGGGTGAGGGAGATAGTTAAAGGAAAAGGGGCTGAGCGAAAGGGAAACTCGATTCTGATCAAATTTCAATCAGAACCCCTTAAATACGTTAGCAAGGAAGGCGCGTAGGAAACATCGATCTCGCGTAACAGAAACGCTTCGAATGTCTCATATTTCGTTACACGAAGTTCGACAATACGATCTAGGAAAAGTTTTAAATAAAAGACGACGGTTTTTTTCTTTTTCTTTTTTTCCTTTTTTTTCCTTTTCATTTAGTTCTGCCGTTTAATTAAAATGCATTCTCGATAAAATTGATTCGAGTCATTTTCTATCGGACTATATGAAACGCAAAAAAAAAAAAAAACAATAACAACGTAGAAATATTATATGATATCGTACATATATCGTAACACTGATATGATTCGTTTCTATTTTTCTACATTTCGATGAATAAATAACCGAAGAAATAAATATACAATATATATATATTAACGTTTGGTTTCTGTATAAATTAAAATTTCGAACGAATGAAAAATATTCGAACAATTACTTTGAATAATATTCCATTTATAATTAATCTAAGAGTTATTTTTAAAAATAATATCAAGTATCGTTACAAAAATACAAATCAGAAAATTATGAACAATTCATACACTGTACCCGTCAATACTCTTCTATCAAAATTAATCTGACGAGTAGACAACAACAAATAATCGAACTATTCATAAAACGTACAACATTTTTTAGAACTTACCCCTCAAGTATTATAATTTTTATCATAAAAAGAACATAGATGATTACAAATTAAACCCCCTTAGAGATACCATAAGTATATTCAAACCATCATCCCTGAAATTATAATTATCAATAGTAACATGCGAATTTGTGACATGTGAGATAGTAGAAATAGAAGTAGAATCATTAAGATACGTCTGTTGCTAGTTAGGTTTGTGAATGATGAAGAAAGGGTCAATACTAATCGAACCATTAAATAAAATCGAACCATTCATAAAACGTACAACATTTTTTAGAACTTACCTCCCAAGTAATATAAAAGTAATTTATATCATAAAAAGAACATAGATGATTACAAATTAAACCCCCTTAGAGATACCATAAGTATATTCAAACCATCATTCCTGAAATTATAATTATGAATAGTAACATGCGAATTTGTGACATATGAAATAGTAGAAATAGAAGTAGAATCATTAAGATACGTCTGTTGCTAGTTAGGCTTGTGAATGATGAAGGAAGGGTGCTTGGTTGAGCCCTTTCGTGTCTTTAGTATTACACCTCTTGCTTCTGGACCATTATGGTCCGTTGCCTGGCATACAACTAAGATCATTGTTCTGTTTCTAATAACTAAGAGTGCTTTCTCATACCATCCACATACAATTCCAAGAGAGATACAGATCTTCTCTTCTCTTCTCTTCTCTTCCTTTTGCTAATCAAAACTACTACACTGCATCTCACTTTATCTTAATCTTTATCATTCACTTGTTATCTTTCTTAGTTCTCTATCAAACGATAGGACGATAGAACTTGTTCTCTCAAAGTAGAATAACTTTAACGCGAGAATACTGTCAGAACTTATGATACCCAACGTCGAATACGTACTTTAAACGTTTCCCCTATTTGAAATTCGACTTCATTACCAAAGATTAATCTTTTAGATACCAACCGTTGATTCTCTTTACTTTAGGTCAAGTTTCTTAATTGTTCTATCCCGGTATATCTTTGATCTTCTTCTTCTTCTTCTTCTTCTTCTTCCTCTTATTCTTATTCTTGTTGTTGTTTGTAATCTTATGTTAAATCTCGTTAGGAATATTAATTAAGAATGTTATCAATCATTTATTTTTTTAGGTTAGGATGAAACGAAAATAATGATGACCATTCTCTTTGACTGATTCACAATTCAAACCCAGGATTTATTTATTTAATTTGTTCATTATTATTATTAATTATATTTTAATATATTTTAGAATTTGTTTATTTAATTATATTTTCACGGTCATTTTCTTTTCATCAACGGGTCATTTCTTATCTTCTTTTTTTTGATGACCATTCTTTTGGACTGATTCACAATTCAAACCTAGGATTTGTCTATTTAATTTGTTCATTATTATTATTAATTATATTTTAATATATTTTAGGATTTATTTATTTAATTATATTTTCACGGTCATTTTTTTTCATCAACGGGTCATTTCTTATCTTCTTTTTTTTTTCTCTTTTCTTTTTTTTTATGACCATTCTCTTTGACTGATTCACAATTCAAACCCAGGATTTATTTATTTAATTTGTTTATTATTATTATTAATTATATTTTAATATATTTTAGGATTTGTTTATTTAATTATATTTTCACGGTCATTTTCTTTTTATCAGGGTCGTTTCTTATCTTCTTTTTTTTCTTTCTTTCTTTCGAAAATAAATATATTTATTTATTTATTTATTAATATATTAAATATTAGTGTATTTTTCTTCGTAAAGTTATCCATAGATATTTCAACAGAAAACGTCAACGCATTTCTACGATATTATATCGGCCGTATTTTTGTCAAGGGTCGTTTCAGTTTCATCAAAATTCACTAGGAACAAGCGAATCGTTCAAAAATTCGTATTATACGTATTTCATAAGGGGAGAGTTGAAGGAAGTTCTCCTACCGAGAAAAAGCTTCAACCGTTTTCTCTCTCTCTCTCTCTATATATATATATATATATATATTCGCATAAGCGCGGGTCAAGGAGAGATTTATGTATCGCACCACGTTACACGACATTTTCCTCGTAGACACATGCACACTAATCTTCAGAAGCTTACACAGTTCCGCACGCGTATCGCTAAACATTTATCTTCATTCCCGAAAGAAGTCCATTTTATTTCTAACATTTTCGCTGTTAAATAAGAATTCGATGCGAAACGAATGAATTTCTAGCTAACAAATTCCAATACGATATTATTAATCGTAAATTTGGGAAACAAATTTCTTCCTAACAAACATTTTTAATACAACAACAACAATATCAAATCCGATCCATCATTTTAATATTACGTAAATAATAACAATATTATAAATGTTCAATTCGTTGCATAACGAAAAGAAAATTTAATTTCGGTTGATCGTAGAATGAACAAATACCGTTTGTTAAAAATTGTAACCAAATTTGTTTGAAATATACATCGAATTAATTGCTGCTTCCTTGATAATGGAATGAAAATAAAAAAAAAAACAAACAAATAAGAAGAAAAGGACGAGCATAAACGCCCAAAGAGGTTGCTTGTTATGTCAGAAGCAAAAGTAGTAATGCGTTGGTTTCGTTTTAACGAGCATTGTAAATGAAAATCATTCTTCGAGTCCTTTCGAAATGTAAGACTCGGTTTGTTGTTGATCCTTCGTATTTCATTGAAGCACCATCTCTCTCTCTCTCTCTCTCTCTCTCTTTCTAGACGACCATCAATGGTGGTGAAAGTCCACGAAGTTGAGAAACGAGAGTAACAACTTTCGCCTGGAGCGTAGTGCATTCAGGAAAGCATCTCTCTCTCTCTCTCTCTCTCTCTTTATCCTTCAAGAACAACTTCCTCTGAGTTTCCCCCTGGTAACTCCCCCTCCCTCTCCCATTCCTCCCAACCCACCGTCCACGACGTCAGAAATTTGTTGCTTCTGACTAGTCATAAAAGCTTTGCATAAATACTCCCTTAACGTGCCAGACGAAATCCTTCCCTCCTCCTCCTCCTACCCCTCCTCTTCCGTCACTTGTCTCTCTCTTTCTCTCTCTTATTTTTATTTCTATTTCAATTATATTAATTATCAAAATAATTGTTCATGCAGTTATTAATACGAATCGTTTATTTGTAAAGTTGCTCATTGTGTTAAAAACCTAAAATTTAGGCTGTCACGAAAAAAAAAACAAATTTTGCGATAAAAAAGAAGTAGATTTATTTAATAGAACCCATGTATGAATCGTTCGTTCATACAGAATTATTATATGGGTTGATAGTAACTAATAAACGTTTAATATTAATCAAAATGAATGAAATAAAATGAAATTAAAATAACACACCAATTAGGGGGTGGGGGAGGGGTTGGTATTCTTATAATAATAAATTAAAATATCTGACACATGTGCGTTAACGTCCTTGAACTATGAGATGATCTATTCTCGGGAAGAATATTGAAACGATCGTCAAAAAGCTCGTATCTTGTTCTTAACGATCGAATGAACATTGTTACGCCATTATACTAATCTAAAGTATATAACCGTAGGTTTGTTGGTATTCTGGGCAAGATTGGCGAATGTGCTTCTTGTGCAAGATAAGCACGTAACCTTTACGTACGATTCGACCATATAAAAGATTTAATTAAGGGATCTAAAATGATCGGTAGGTATGAAGAACGATTAGTCGCGACGACTATGGTTAGTGGGAGGTAATTAAATGGATACTAAAAGATAATCGCATTAGATCGGGAATATTAAACTGTCTGGAAATCAGGGTTCAGTATTAATCCTCTCTCTCTCTCTCTCTTTCACTCTTTCTCTAACATTTGCTTTACGAGTTCTCTTATCTATTAATGATTTATTCGTTAGCTTTTGTTAATTAATTAAGAACCAAATGTTGAACTATTGTAGAAAAAGAAGATACGGGTTTTATTTTTGAAGTTATACGTCTTTTGGCGCGTTGGGGAAAATGTAATGGGGAGTGATTTTGTTCCGAGAGTCTGGAAAAACGACACCATGAAGTTTGTCGGTATTTACGACGCGCGATTTCAAGTATACGGCGTGAAGTTGTCTTCTCTTCTCCTTCCCCTTTTTTTCTCGAGCGGGTCACCCATCCAAATACTAATCGTACTCAGCGCCGCTTTACTTAAATGATCGAAGCGAGAACTAATGCTGTAACCGCGCCATGGCCGTTGCCGCATAAATTAATTCGATATATCTTCCTAATATTTAGTGTGGACTGATATCTATATTTAGATATTTTCTTTTTTTTATTCTTTCTTATATATAATTATTATTATTATTTTTTTTAAGTTATTTTGTTTCTTTGAAGTTTTTTTTTGAAGTTATTTTTGAGATTATTGAGGTTATGTTCGTTTTGGTACGGCAAAGAAGTATAACTTCTTACGTGCGTACATAAGTACACACACCAGTTTATTCTTTCTTATATATATATAATAATTATTTTTTTTTAAGTTATTTTTTGAAGTTATTTTTGAGGTTATTGAGGTTATGTTCGTTTTGGTACGGCAAATAAGTATAACTTCTTACGCGCGTACATAAGTACACAAACCAGTTTTTTTTTAATCATCTTTAACGACAATCAGATGAGAAGAAGACAAAATCTCGTGACTTTTGGAGAATGGGGCAGGAATCGGTTTATATAATAAATAAAATATTTGCGAGTGGGAGGGGTGGTGGGGGTTGCAAGAGACTCCCGGCACGTTCCGAAAAACGTCAAAAATGGAATATAACTCGGAGGCAAGCAAGTCTTTCCGCATTTCCGGCCTGTCAGTTCGAACGACACGAACGAGGGAGACGGCACACGAGGCAGTTCTGATGTCTCAGCACTTTGTGCAACTGCGTTTTGTTCCCGAACCGAATTGATTTGTCTCGGTGAAAAGCACGTTCCGTTGAAAAACAGAGAAAGAAGAATGCTTCTATATATTCCTCTCTATTTTTCCCTTACTCTTCTCTCTCGTTTTTGCGTGTCTTTATCTTTCTTCATCGTTATCTATCTTTATCTATCTTTTTCTATCTTCTCCCACTCGTTTCATTTCCGCAACTACAACTAATGACTATCGCAAAGCAACATCCACCCACCCCCTCCCCCCTCCCCCCACTACGCTTTTGCGATTTTTTTTCGTCCGTTCCTTTTCCATTCCGCAAACACTATCTTCCTTATCTTCCTTCCTTCCTTTCTTCCGATTTTAATTACAAGAATATAAATATAATCAACGATAGAACGACGGAAACTATACTTCGATTATTTTTACTTAGAAAATCCTACTTTTTTTGTTCGATTCGTTTTACTTTTTATTCGTACAAATAGTTCAATTATCTAAATTAATGATTTGAACTATTTTTGTCTAATATAATTTAAACGAGATGTTATATTAATTTAAACAAATTCGCGTTTCGTATGGATTCGTTTTAATATGAAACTTATCGAGACGAAATTAACAATCAGAGAAATGATTTGTAATAATGTCATCGATATTGCGAATTTTTATTTGATGATGAAAAAATTCATGAAAATATTCCGTATACGATATACGATATCCGGTTACGTATATAGAATAATATAAACAATGTGAAGTAACTTTTACATTTAATAGCAATTTAATTTAATCAAATTAAAATCAATTATTTCGTTAGGTATATATGATATTACGCATACGCGTACTTTATTACGAAAGTTCAAATTATACGGAACACGTATATGAGCAATTAATTACGAAACATGTTTCAAAAATTAACTCACATTATTTCTCTCCAAAGGGGGATGAAAGAATATTTTAGTTTTATTATATTTTAGAATAATGAAATGCTTCATTATCCATCGCACTTAAGTAAAAAAATAATTAAATCTCTTACAAGAAGTATAATTCATAATAATATAAACATAATTTTATTATAAATAATTTTCAACACAAATATATTTTATCCAATTGATAATATAATTTCATTCGAATCTGTTAAAAAAAGTTTTTCGTTTTTTATTTCAATGGAGGACAAAGAAAAAGGTTCATATATTTATTCTTATCCAATCTTATTCCAAATTTTTTCGAATTTTATTTTCTTTCGATGTTTAATTACTCACCCATTAATACACTAATCATTCCGAATTTTGTTCAATGATCTGTATCGACATCCGTGGTGTTTTTTACGTTTTTTTCTAATCAAATTTTCCAAAATATATAAAATTTCTTTTTAATTTTATCTCACATTTTCAAGACGTAATAACTTTCGATCGAATCAACGAATATATATAAAATTAAACTATATTATTTTAATTATTCTCTAATACAATTAATTTTCAAACGAATCATAAATATATTGACAAATCCGAATGACATTACCAGATTTATACGATCCTTCCATTAAGATTCACGAACATTGAAAATACGAATGGAAACATTTTTTTCAACTCGAGCCAATGAAACCAAATTCAAACAACTTTTTTTATTCTCGTATTTAGCATATCACAGTGAATTTATTTTTAAATTACCTCGCTCACCCTCTCATCTTCTCTCTCTCTTTTTATTTCGAATTTATTCCAGTTTCTTTAACAAAAATTAAATATTACTTCCTCAGTCGAGATACACACCAACGATACTAAAAGCTTAGATTGAAATAAAACGGAAAGCCGTCACGTTTCACGGTGACTGGGTGGAAGGGGGGAGGGGTGGGGGCGGCATATCGGCTAAAAGATTTATCAACGGAAATGTAGATCGATCCATCTATAAAACTTTCACTTAGCTCGCTATTTCCTCGCCTCAAACCCGTCGCACTTCTTAACCCACCACCCCGTTCACCCTCAACCTTACCCCTCCCTCTCTCTCTCTCTCTCTCATCCTCTTTCATTCCTTGTACTACGACCGATCTCATTTGCATTCCTTTGCTTGTCCTCTTCTTACTTTTCCAACCCTCCTTTACTGGTCCACCTTGTGGGGTAGTATACCTTACGAATATCAATGTCTTCCCTTCCCCCCTCCTACCGTCCCCTTCCTCCTCCCGCAGATCATCCCTTCTTTCATTCTTTTATTCTTCCCTTTTTTTGTCATATTTTTTTTCCTCTTCGATTGAATGACATTCATCTTCACTCTCGGTGTTGTGGGTGGGTGGTGGGGGGTAGTGGTTATGGTGGTGGTAACATTTCGATCACGAGCCAATCGATTCTCAAACGTTTCGCAAAATTTTCTGATCATCTGGCAGCCACCTGACCTACTTCATCGATGTCACGTAACTTCTTCCTCCCTCCCCCACCCACCATCCCAACACACCACTCTGCTTACTCTCTTTTGATTTGTTTTTTTTCTTATTTTTTTCTATCTGTCTGTGTAGGAAACTTAAATACACAAAGGGTTTTACTAACTTCGTTACTGTAAGAAAATCATCGTTGTGCTCGTTACACACTTGGATTCGTCTCATTTTGTTGTTTTTTGTTGTTTGCTGTTATTCTTCTTGCTATCAAATGCTGATTTACTTATCTAATATCGAAAGGTAACCTGGATAAATCGTAAAAAAATGATTCGAGGATATAATATTTCGATCATTTTACTGTAAATCCAAAATTACCGAATGTGAACGATTAAATGATAATATAATATATTTATTGGTATTATATTTTGGCAAAAAAAAAATTTTGTATAGATTCAAAGGATAATAATATATTTATTTTGATTTTATTGAAATTGAAATCGAATCGTGTTAGATCGTGCGATAATTCGAAGAAAAGTTATTCGAAGATGATTTATTTACGCGTTATTTTTTATTAGTTTTATACATTTATACATAATCGATTAGTAAATAAATAAGTTAATTTAAAATTTGTTCTTTTTTTCTTTTTTTTTTTTTAGGAAAAGAAAGATTCTACAATTGATTTCATATCTTTCGTTGTAATATTTGTTTTAATTCGTTTTGTTATCGAATAAAGTTGGGAAAACGTATTTAACTAAAGTCTTGCAAACGTCACGTAAAGAAAATACGTTTTGTATAAAAAGAAAATCGATTGAACGAGATCCCAAGACGAGATCCTTGATTTCTGACTTTTGATTTCTCTCGTGCATCTACCTTGTACAACGTCTCGCAGACGTTTTCCTTCGGGAAACCTGAACTCGTTGAAATCGATTTTCTCGTCTGGTGGTCTTACGTAGGAGTAGTTAGATCGTTGAGAACTTCTTGAACAGAAACGTACGTCGTGCTAGAAACTTGAGTTATCTAAAAGAGGATACCTTGGAAACTCGACGGATAACAACAATTTTTGTTCAATATCATCTTCGTCATTCTCATCTCAAATGAAAAAAACAAAATATTATTACAACAAATTATTCAAACGTATAAATCAAACAGTCAAAGTAACAACAGCTGAGAAAATTCATTCCGTCCGCTTTTTAGGTAAGTTAAAATAGAGAAAGTTTCGAATGACAGACGGTCGATAAAAAAAAATACTTATGTACGCACGTAAGAAGTTATACTTCTTTGCCGTACCAAAACGAACATAACCTCAATAACCTCAAAAATAACTTCAAAAGAAAACTTCAAAGAAAAAAATAACCTAAAAAAAAAAATAATTATTTATGTATATATAAAAGAGAGAATAAAAAAAATATCAAAATATAGATATCAGTCCACATTAAATATAAGAGAGATATATCGAATTATTTTATGCGTCAACGGCCATGGCGCTGCGATAGCATTGGTTCCCGCTCGATCATTTAAGTCAAGCAGCGCTGAGTACGATTAGTACTTGGATGGGTGACCCATGAAGACAACTTCACGCCGTAAAATTGAAATCGTTTTGCCGCGCGTCGTAAATACCGACAAACTTCATGGTGTCGTTTTTCCAGACGCTCGGAACAAAATCAATCCCCATTACATTTTCCCCAACGCGCCAAAAGAAGTTTAATTTCAACAAAAATTGAATTCATCGACGAAATAATAAAACAAACGAACGAACAAAAAACGAAACAAATTTGTCATCTTTTCGTAGAATAATTTGGAAAAAACAAAAGTTGTAATAGACGAAACGGTCAGGAATACACTAACTCGTACGATTATAAATAATCGTGGCAGATAAAAAGGTTCCGGTTCGTGACATTATGCAACAACGAAACGAACATTTATAGGAAGGTAAAATGGACGTTTCGAATATAACCTGTAAATCCCTTTGTAGGAGAACGACAGTTTAATTAATCTCGAGCTGCCTCGGACGTTCGTTCGCCACCTGCATTCATTCCTCTTCTAACAAGCAACCCCTCAATCTGCCCCCCCGACCGCCCGCCCGCCCCCTCCTCGCCCCGTTATTCCTCTTCTTCTCAATCCCCTGAACATTCTACTCCCTTTTCGAACGTACAAAAGCGATCGCCATTGGTTCGGCCCTTCGTCTCATAACGATGCACTTGATATTTTCTGCGATCGCAATCGTCGAGAGTAGTGGACCTTTGAAATCACAAAAGCGAACGAACGATTTTCCTTCGCAACGAAGGAGACATTGAAAATATTATATAGATATAATAATCAATATCAAGGCTATAACGTATTATATATAAAGATCAATTTTTATAATTATGGTCTGATGTAAGTGAAAATTTAAAAATAAAATAAATCATTTTTATTTATCAGTTATTTCACACCACATTATTTTCAACTAAATTAATTAATGGGTATTTTCACGATATAGATACTTAGTGTGTTTGTTATTTCAATATTATATATTTATATATTTATTTTATTATTATTATAATAAAACAATATATATTTATATATTATATTTTTAGTGTTCAAATGTAATTCTTGAAATATTTCAAAACAAATATATATTTGAAGATATAATAATCAATATCAAGGCTATAACGTATTATATAAAGATCAATTTTTATAATTATGAAAGTGGTCTGATGTAAGTGAAAATTTAAAAATAAAATAAATCATTTTTATTTATCAGTTATTTCGCATCACATTATTTTCAACTAAATTAATTTAATGTTATTTTCACGATATAGATAATTAGTGTGTTTGTTATTTCAATATTATATATTTATATATATTATTATTATTATTATATAAAACAATATTATTTATATTTATTATATATTTAGTGTTCAAATGTAATTCTTGAAATATTTCAAAACAAAATATATATTTGAAGATATAATAATCAATATCAAGGCTATAATGTATATATATAAAGATCAATTTTAAATATGTACTTATAATTATGAAAGTTGTCTGATGTAAGTAAAAATTTAAGAAAGAAAAACAAATCAATTTATTTATCAGTTATTTCGCACCACATTATTTTCAACTAAATTAATTTAATGTTATTTTCACGATATAGATACTTAGTGTGTTTGTTATTTCAATATTACATATTTATATATTTATTATTTATTATTATTATAATAAAACAATATAATTATATTTATATATTATATATTTAGTGTTCAAATGTAATTCTTGAAATATTTCAAAACAAAATATATTACTTACAATTAGACTACTTTCATAATTTTGAGCACATGTATTCATATTAATTATAATCATAGATTTTATTAGACATTGCTATCGATTTAATTCTATCTACTCTTGTTTTTATTATTTTATTTCTTTTTTGGATTAAGATACACTCTTTTAATCGAACAATTATTTAGTTCATATAATCAATTCGTATTTTAATCGAAATGAAATATTAAATCGTGTATTTGTATATTTAATATTTGTAAGAAATAAAAATCTGCCATTAATATAGAAACTTAATATAATATTTGAATATTAGAGATGATACTTTCAATATCAACGATAATAACGAAAACCATCGTCGTATGTCATTCGTCAACGTTTAAATATTCTCAAAATCGAGGATTTAACGAAGAAGATTATTTCACGATGTTGAATCAATTTACCTAGTTTCCAACGTCAATGTATAAAATACGCTAATGAACGTGTTAACGAGCGTTAATATATACGATCTTATTCTTTTAATTATAAAAAAAAAAAAGAAAGAAAAAAGAAAGAAAGAATAAAAAGAGAAAAATACCAAATTAATAATACGTGCAACGTGTTAGCAACGTTAAGATATATATTTTTTCAACTCGCAAGCATTTTTAATTTTTCGCCACGTTTTCTTCTCTCATTCTCGTTTGTTTATTTTCGTTCTTTCTTTCTTTATTTTTATTTTCTTTTTCCATTTTTAAATCTTTCATCATTTCTTTTTTAATCATCGAGAGACGAATCACTCACTCTCTACAGACTTTTCTATCTCTCTCAAAAAAAAAAAAAAAGAAATACGCAAATTGTTAAGCTCGTGCACATCTTAAACAAGAATCACAAGAACACCTGGGTGGATTAATTAAAAATCCATCTGGGGTGGAGAAAGAGTAAAGGATTGAACGTGCCATGTGTCGAACGTTCGTTTATATTTCTCTTTGTTTTCATTCTTTCTTTTCTATCCTCTCTCTCTCTCTCTCTCTGCTCTCCGCCACCCCCAACCCCACCCTTTGCATTTCTCTTTACACGGGGATCTTCACAATCCTACGTTCCTTTTCTTTCTTTTCTTTTTTTCTTTTTAATTATAATCCTGCAAGAGAAGAAGACAAAAAATATGAAACAAAAAAAAGATTGTTGCTGCGTAAGTACGCGATTCACGCAACGTGCTTTGGAACGAAGCTTCCGGTCGAGAGAACGAGACAAAGGCAACGTTTTGTTTTTTTGGATAGGGCAAAAGGGAAAGGGTTGTTTCGATAATACTACGAGAGAAAGAGAGAGAGAAAGAGAGAGAGAGAAAACAATAAAGTCCTCGTCTCGGTGTCGAGAATTTCTTTGATGCGATATCTCGCGAGTTCTTCATCTCGTGACGAAGAAATAATTGCACACGAAAATATTAGATAAAAAGAAAAGAAAAAAGAGAGAAATAGAGAGCGTGTGTGTGTGTAAGAGAGAGAGAGAGGGGGAGAGGGGGAGTGCATAGAAAGAAGGAATAAAAAACAAATAAAAAAAAAAAAATACTTTTCATCAAGAAAACGAACTCTATCGGAGGTTTTATCCTCTCGAAACGGAAACGGAAGCAAGAGGGAATATATTATCAGAGATTGCAAAAGGAATGAATGAGAAAAAGGGACAAATATAAAGGGAAAAATAAGATAGACAGATAGAAGAAGGGTAAACTTCTACGTTCTACAACCATCGTTCTTCTTTAACCAATCACCCCCAGTTAAAATTCTAACGAGCCTTAGGAACTTAAAGTTAGCGTTCACCTAACGAGTCGCATGTTCACCGTACGTCAATCTATCACTGGAATAATTAACACAAGTTTCGAGACACACCAAAAGGGAATTTACGATAAAGTAAATACGTATATACGTGTGTATAAATATATTTATAATAATGTGTGTGTCGTTTTTTATTTGGGGTGGGGGGGAGGAAATTGAACAAACGTATTTAAAACAAGGGTATTCGTGCTCGTTCAATTTTTAGTGTACTGGAAAAATATAATAATCGACTCGTCAGATTTTTTATTTTGTTCGTAACGTTTGCTTTTTTTTCTTTTTTCCAACTTCTTGAAATTGTTCGTAATAAAAATTAGAAAAAAAAAAAGAAAAACTATTCTCGTACCTCGTGTAGCATTAAATCTAATATAAAATGATAATAATAATAAAAGTGTTCGATTTATTTTCGATTCTTCCTGCGTATAACATAATTTAACTTTCTTAACTCGGAATAATACTATACCTTTCGATAGTATTCAATTATTTTATTAAAGTTTAACAATATTTGTTAACGTGCGACACTCATAACGTGCGACTCGAGTCATAGTTTGCATTAATATTTAAACACAATATAACGTGTCGGTGAGGGGAAAAAGAGAGGAGGGGTTGGTTTGAGGGTGGTGGTTAGCACGCGAGAAAAAACCTCAATCTACTTGAAAAACAAAGAAAGAAAGAAAGAAAGAAAGAAAGACGAACGAGCAGAGAAAGAGAAAGAGAAAGAGAGAGAGAGAGAGAGGGGGGTGAAGGGGGAGGGGGAGAAAGATAAAAAGTAGAAAAATAGGAAGCATAGAAGAGCAGAGAAAATGGTAGAGAGAAGCGAAATAAAAAGTGAGATGCGAGAGAATTTATTTTTTTCTTCTCTCTTCTATTTTCTTCTTCTTTCTCTTTTATTTTTTTTTTTTTTGTACACTGAACGTTGCATACGAACGAATAATAAAAATATATTAACGGTGGTAACAATTTCTGTCGAAAATAAATATCTCTCTTTTCGCGAGAACGCGGGCCAACACCTTGAAAAATAACGAAAGGAATTAAAATGCCCCCTACTCCTCCTCCTCCTCCCCCCACCCTACCCCCCCCCTCATTTTCGCTCTTATATTTATTTTCATCCTCGTTCGAAATAGGAAAAAAAAAAGAAAAATAAACAAAGAAAGAAAAAAAATAATTCTCTTCGGCCCGGTCTCGTCTTTCCTAATAAAAAAAATGAAAAAAAAAAGTAAAAAAAAAACTAAACAATCGTCTCGATAAAATTCCACTCGACGTTCTTCTAGAAAAAAAAGATAAAAAAGAATACATTTGAATTTACAACAAAATGACTCACGTACGTACTTACGCACGTACGTAAAAGTTCGTCCAATCGCAAATCATCAAAACGCGTATCCTCCTCAAACGAGTATCGGTCGATTTGTACTACGACCTTCACCCTTTTTCCCAAACCCTAGCACACCAATCTTCTCCTCGTCCATCTGAATCCCAACCATCCTCGTGCTTCCCGTAACCCTCCCTCCCTCCCCCTTTACCACCCCTCATCCTTTCCCTTTCTCCTTCCTGTTACGTTCACAACAGGCAATTCGATTTCCATGATCCAACGAAAATTGAAATCAAATCCTTCGTGCGAGTCCTCCCATCCTGTTACGTCCCCCTTTTTTCGACGTATGTACGAATATCTACGTGCCAATACTACGATCGTTTCCACACACACATACACACACACACACACACGTAGTCATTTACCTTTCCTGAATTTATAACGCGAAAGAATTTGTCGTCGACGAATAATTAATCCTGCCGATAGTTTCTCTCTCTCTCTCTCTCTTTCTCTTTTTCTCTTTCTCTCTCTTTCTATTTCTGTGCCGAGTGATCGGATCCGTTAACTGCGAATTGATATATCGTATGATTACGGGACCAATACGATTCGAGGAAGACATTTTTCTATTAAATCTGGAACGGAAGAAAATAACAAAGTAAAAAAAAAGGATAAAAAAAGTAAAGTCACGCGACATTCGAAAACACGGCGCACCCAGACCCTCTCTCCCAGCCCCCTCCCCCAATTCGTCCGGTCTTGTCTGTTAAACACGAAATGAAATATTATTTTTTAATTTCGAGCTTTAATGGCGAGAACTAGGGATACGCGTAAA
The DNA here is from genome assembly GCF_010416935.1 of Polistes fuscatus. Lineage (NCBI taxonomy): Eukaryota > Metazoa > Arthropoda > Insecta > Hymenoptera > Vespidae > Polistes > Polistes fuscatus. The sequence continues at coordinate 2,186,457 of NW_025113129.1, read as the reverse complement.
AGTGGAAGAAACGCATCACGTGAGTTGAGTTTGGGTGACTGACGTTGAATAAAATTCTGACGTTAACCCACTCCCCGGTTCCCTTCCTACGACGACTTATAAAATACTTCACTAAAACATTTGTTAACAATGGGGGTAGAAAGAAGATGTACGTCTATAGGGTGAAACTTTTGAAATTGACGACTCGAATAATTCGTAACGTTATCGGTGATTTTAACAAAATGTATTGAAACTTACGAAAAATACTCAGAAGGGGGAAGGGTTTCCTGTGTGGCATAATAATTTCACGTTAATAGTATCCTTTTTTTTGTTGGTGAAATCATAGATGACACGGTCAAGAAAATAATAACAGCAAATATTTGTTTCAATCGTCAATAGAAATCATCCACCCCCTCTTGTTCCGAGGTGATCAAAATTTATAATATCTCATACGTATACGTATACGTATATGTTGAATTTCTATATGTATGAGTTATATTCATTCGAACGTGCAACAACAAATGTAGTTTTTCGCTACGACCTATTTCGTTGAACATCAAGAGGGTTAATCCAACGTGGCTCGTTTCATTCGAATCCCAAGTCTCCTCCCTCTCGAGTGGACGGGGTGAACGGGGAAATAGTGAAAGAGGGTAGGGGGTAGGGTAGGGGGTAGGGTAGGGTAGGGTAGGTTGCACTACGGGCTAAAACGTGTCTTAATAAAAATGCAAATGTCGCTCTTGTTTAGTTTCTACCTGCGAAGGAACGCCGACATCGTTTTACGCTCGGTATATTTGTATCGCGCTGACATTACGGAGAAGCTTATACTTCGGAAGCACGTAAACTCGAAGATAAAGCAACCGAGAATTTTGAGAACTATACTTTTCTTTATCTACCTTTCTATCCTTTTTTTTTTGATTCAGCCCTTTTTTCAAGAGAGAGAGAGAGAGAGAGAACAAATATAAAAATAAGAAAGTAAGAGAAAGATAAAGAAAAAAATTATATTAATTGCAAATGTTTTGTAATCAAACACGTCACACCTAAATATTATTTGTACGATTAGAAACATAGCCGAAAAATTGTTCATTTTCACACTTGAGTACACACTTGACACTTGACACTTTCTCGTTTGAATTAAACAGAAATCTTGATTTAAAAGAGAAAAAAAGAAATATATTAAGGGATTAATTATAAATGTCAAAATTAAAGATAATATCAGGATAAAAATAATATTTGATTATCTATATGGATATGTCATTAAATTCACGTTTATAAAACGTATTTAGGCATAGACGATCGTTTGTAGTTTTATGAAAATCACGCGTTATATTGCTTCGATAAGTGGGCGTGTTTTACAGGAAACATTTAAACGCGTTAAGCGTTTAAAGGATTAACAAACGGCGACGTGGGCCCGTGTAAAAGTTGTAGCATGACACGAGATAAGGTCTACATTACGATTCGCACATTCATCAACCGTGAAAAGAGCCTCGCGTGCGTTACGTCCCGGTCGCGTGCCGTTTCGAAAATCACCTGCACGGATAGACGATAAAACATTTCAAGAATGGAATATCGTTGACAATCAAAGCTTTCAAAGTGAACATTTTATACCAAGATCATTACCTTACAAATATATATTTCATTTATTTTTTCTTTCGTTCCCTTTTTTTTTGTTTGATTTGTCCTTAGAAAAAAGAGAAACTAAATCAATCAAAAAAAAGAAGAAAAAAACGATTGAGAATCAATTCGTTAACGAGTCCAATTTGTCAACGTCTCATTTGTATTTATTTTGTTCTTTTCAATAAATTACATTTACAAATTCATTTTGGTTATCTCGGAAAAGGGCCGAGGTTATTCCCCGCGGTTGAGCCCTGATCCTCTTACAGTTTCGACTTCATTAGCCCGTAGACACGTGGCTCTAGGCACCGATTAAATATGAACCGCGTCCGTAGTATTGCGGATAGTAAGCGGCTTACAGTCCTGTCACGCGTGCATTTTAATGCATCGTGTTACTCGGTAGGCCATGTCATTAGCCATTACAAAGTAACATGCTTTAGAGATGGAACGTTCTTAATAATACTTATGTATGTACGTGATCACCTAATTAATAGTTGCCAAGGTAAATCTATCTATACTCGTTAAGAGTATACCTTCAAATCAATGATATCATTCGATTTCATATTCAACATTGGATGATTCATTGAAAAATGAGAGATTTTATCTAATTATCAACGTATTCATCGATAAAATGCATTTGTTCGTTTTGAGAAACCCTTTTTTTCTAATTGTCATTTAATAAGCACTTATATTATTTGTTATTTATGGTATACGTATTGGTATATGAATTGATCAAGAATGTTTTGTAGTCCTGTAACGGAATCCTATTGATTGAACGTGTTTTGCGATAACCATGCGATTCTTTATCGCAATAACAGCAACGGTGGAATCGAAATTGTAAAATTTAGCCTGCGTCACAAAGTATCACAGTGCTGTCCACGTTCCGTAAACCGATATGAAGTTATATGTTTCGCGAAAAGTATCGCAGGACAGGATCGATGACCATCGTAAAACATAAGGAAAGTCTGAACACGTGGTCGTCCCTTTTTCTCGCACGAACGCTATCCGATATTAACGTTAAATTGGGTATTACGAGGACTTTCTTTTTTATCATCTTCTTCTTCTTCTTCAAATATTTCATACGGTGTATCTAATATTTACCTTTAATCATACCTCATTATCACACTAAATCCATGTTCTGTATAAAATTTTATTAACATATATATTCTTTTATCTTGAAAGATTCTAAGAAAAAATAGAAAGTTAAACTTCTGAGCCTAACCCGAGCAAGGTTGAAAAGTTTTGAGTCTAACAACACGAGGGTTGAAAAGTTCTGAACCAAGTACATTGCAAGTAGCTAATTTCTAGTGAACACAAGTTAAACATTTGGCCAATTTTTATATATAATCTTATTTGTGATTAATTTATATATACATATAAAATAAAATTTAAAAAAAAAGAATCTCACGTTGCTTACTTGTCAATTATTCGCGCACAAATGTTACAAAAATTCTATCTACGAAATGAAAAAACAGGTTAATAATCTTCTGAACAGTAGGTTGTCGCAAAAAAAAAAAATAAAAAAGAAAAAAATAATATAGAAAAGAGAAAAGAAAAGGAAGAAAAAAATTCGTATTACGTTAAACCTAAATTTTAATTAAATTGAATGCACGTTAAGCACTTGCTTGCTTGCTTGCTTGCTTGCTTACTTTCTTGGCGTTACGTTTTACGCGTATTACTTTAATATTCGCGGCATTGTAAAAGTTCTATGATCTAAACGCGATAACCATTTTCTTAGGTCGCTCAGAATGTAATGGAGATTAAACCCCCCAACTCCTACTTTCCTTTTATCCCTACTTTGTCTATTCCCCCATATTCGACCCCAAAGCCCCCTTTCTTTTTTCTACAACACGCTATGAGAAAATCGTTACGCGTAAGTGCGTACACAACGCTAATAACTAAACGCGTAATGAAATAACTACGTTAATTTACATTAAAATTATACAGGCACGTCGTTAAAGTTCCCCCCACTACACACCCCGCCCCCCTCCCACCATCACCACATTCTTGATTATTATTATCATACACTTTTTACCTACTTTTATTTTCTTCCTTTACATTACCTATGGGGGATACGTTTCCCTTCTTTCTATTTTTTCTTATTTCATTTTTTTATTCGTTTAATAAAAGTACGTTACCAAATTTATTTCATTATTAAAACACATATAGTATGTATACGAATATATGAATGTGGGATGCGAGCACCTCCAAGTCAAACTTAAATAGGCGTTCGTGAGGAGATTGGACGGTGGGCCCTGGATAGCTCAATTGGTTAAAAACGAAATGGTTAAAGTCGCCCGGAAAGCGGAAGATCCGGGTTCGAGTCCGGGTTCGAGTCCCGGTCCAGTCAGTTTAACGGCCCAATTTTTTCATGAATCCTACATGTATATGTAATAATTTTGGATATAAAAAATATTTCTATACGTTTGACAATACGAAAAAAATATACATATCTATCGATATACATTTCGAATAAAAATTAACTGAACTGACTGAACGAAAAAAAAATAAAAAAACAATCCGCGATTCGATAAAAATTAAATGGCAAATCTTATTTACGAATTGAGGAATAATAACGTTATTCGCGATAATTGCAGTTAAAATAAGAGTTTCCGATTGAATAAGGGAGAGGGGTAAAAAAATTTCAAGTGGCAACGCAAAGTGGTATTAAATAAACATTAACATCCCAGGATTCCTTCGTTCGTAGGAACGGAGGGGAAGGAAAAAGAATAAAAATAAAACGAAAAAAAAAGAAAAGAAAAAGAAAAAATAGAACGAGAAGAAGAAAGTGGAAGTAGAAAAAGAAGAAGCAAAAAAAAAAGAAGAAGAAGAAGAAGAAAGAAATACTCTCCCTACTTACTTCTCATTATTCTTCAAAATACTCGAAGCACCATCGGAGTAGAAACGCAGTAACAGCAGCAGCAGCAGTAACAGCAACAGAAGCAACAGAACCAGCAAAAGTAGTCCTGAGGTCCTTGGACTCTCTTTTGTTATTCATATTCGTAAGACGAAGTTTTACTCCTTGACGGAAACGCAAACGCTTGAACGTCATCACGGTGGTGGCCGCGCGTTATCGTTTCGCATTAGAGAGGAAAGAGTTCAAATAAAATGCAAATTACTATTACTCGATCTCTCGTGCAAACGAATACGAAGCAGCCCACGAATAACTTCCACGACGAGGGAGGAGGGGTGGTGGTGGTGGTGGTGGGGTGGATGGTTTGCTATCTATTACCTAACGACGAGGACAAGGACGACCTCACCTCACCTCACCTCACCTCACCCCACCAATCGTCCTATCTCTCTTTATCTTTTTCTTATTCTACACGAAGGTATTTTTCCTTCTGTGCGATCGTAATCGTCCTTCTTATACAATTATTCCTGAACTCTGTTTGATGATCTACTTCAATCAAAAAGGTTGAACGATGGGGGAGGGAAGAACAAGAGGAGGAGACTACGGTAGACGCGGGAGAAAGCGATTTAAAATATCTTTAAGATATCGTTAAGTTCGATGGTTCTTATACTTGTTACTTATATTTTAAAGAGTGAAGATCAAATTATACGAACGAGCTTTTTTTTTTCTTTTTTCTTTTTTTTTTTCTTTTACTCGATTCGTTATAATTGAACGGATCTACATTTAAATAATTATCCTCGAACGTTTTTTTATTATTATTAAATGGACAATTTATTATTTATTCTTTCGCATTATTTTTTTCTCTTTACTTTATTTATTTATTTATTCATTGAATTTAAGGAAAAAAAATGTGTGAATTAGTTTTTAATTTATTATCATATCGATTTGTTGAAAATTGTCGAAACATATTATAATATTAATTTGTTATTTCCGCGCATTAAACGATATGTATAATTTTCTATTACGTTTTATAACGACGTTGATGATGCTAATCAAAATCATTATTTCTATTTGGTCCATTTACGTAACAACAGGAAAATGTTTTATCAGATTTTGACAATGGTGTGTATTCCTATATCAATTCATTGTGTATTATACTAGTATTATTAATATTCCGAAAATGAAGCTTTCAACGTTGGTATAATCGTTTCCTGCTTAATGCAATTTTATATCAGAGGATACTAAAAAACGATACCAAAAACATAGTCATTTTAATATATAATATAATGGAAGTATCTATACACTATATAAATACTATATAAATACCTTTCTGTGTCGAGAAATATTTTTTTAAATTAACGAATAAATTATTTCACTCTTTTAAAGGAAAGATAATTTATGTTAATTTCGACCTAAATGTTTTCAATCTCCTTATCTCGACATATCGATTTATGTATCGTAGAGTAATTTTATCATAGTGTTAAATAATATTCGCATAAATTCTATTAGGTCTACCCATAAATAATATCGGTGAATTTTTCCTTTCAAATTCCGAAAAAACATTGCCACCGATAATAATTTCATAATTTCATTATTAATTATCCCTCATAACAACGTGAAAAATAATTGATAAATTGTATTCCATAAATTCAATAATTTACAATCATTTAAAATATCTTAAAAATTTTATAATATAAATACGAACAAAAGTCTTCTTTTATGAATCATTGAAAAAAAAAAAAAAACGAAATTAATTTTTTCGAGAAACTCAATATATTATAAATTAACATTTTCGAACGATAAAAACAAATAAATCATTTCATCGATATCAATTGTAATATTAAACCCAGAATAATAATATGATATATTTACAAAGGAAAAAAAAAAACAAAAAAAATTACTGCAATCAAATTATACTATGCATATACTTTACATTTAAATAAACGATCCAATCGTAACGAAATATTGTATGCAAAGTATATATATATACCATATAGATCTCTTTAGATTGATACAAATTAATATTTGATATGTCGATTAACATTAATAAACGAGAAATATGTTTTAAATTTAGTAGGTACGAATGTTGTATAATCTCTTTATTAATTAAACGTCGCTTTTTAAAACCACGTAGACAGCTATACTGTTTGGTTTCAATAGGATCCAGGAGTGAGGAAGAGGAGGAGGAGGAGGAGGAGGTAAGAGGGTGGGGGTAACGTGGCTATTGAGGGGGGAGCAGGGGGGGTGACATTTAATTAATAAAACGACCGGTTATCGAACTCGACGATATCAAATCGAAATAACGTTCGCTCGAATTCTTTCGTCCGAACATCGGTGGGTGGATTGGGGGTGGAGGGTGGTAGGGAGTGCAGTCAGTGGGGGGAAGGTAAAAAAAAAAGGGAAAAAAAGAAAAATGAAGGGTCGTTGCTCGTAGGTACGAAACGAAGGGAAAATTCAAGCGTACGCGGATTCTCGCGAATGTCGAACTCGAATGTTCCTGACTGGCTTGTTGGGTGGGTGGGTGGGTGGTGCCCCCTCCCTCCTTTTCGAAAGGTGGGATGACAGAGGGATGGAATTGTGGAGTTGTAAATTGGAATGAAATTGCAGTCGCTAATGCACCGATTTAAATGTAAACGCGCGGAAATGGAGACTTTACAGTTCGTTCGCGAATAGCGAATCGCATGACGATGCTACATGACCACCCACCCACCCCGATAACCACCACCACCACCATCACCACCACCTTTTATACGACTAGGATGAAAAAATAAAGAAAAGTCATCGACAAGAGTCGACCTTTTCCGTCATTGTTACCCCATGCACTTCCGTTCTCCTCGTTTCCGTACCCACACTGTTTCGTAACGTTAAAGTTGTTCGCAAGTTCAATTGTCCTACATTTACGTTCTCCAATTTCTACCCTAAATTTCACTAACCTTCTCTTTTCTATATGTACAATAATTGTACCAACTGTATTATATATATATCTTTTGTTTATTTCTATACGTTTATTTTTATTCTTATATAAATCAAACAAATTATATATGTTATATTATAAAAAAAATTAATACATTATAAAATAAAAAAATAAAATAAAAATTATGTATATTATATTATAAAAATACAAAAAATATTGTTAGTTTCAATTAATCGTTGATTTTTATAACTGCATTTATACGTTTCAATGTGTGCTCACGTGAACGTGTACGTGCTTGTGTATGTGCGTGCAGTATTTTTTTACTCATTTCCTTTTCTTTATTATTATTAATTATTATATAATAACATCAAATGGAAATGGATGAAATTAGTATGAATGAGATATATTTCCAGTATCAGATTCGATTAATCTCGAGTTGGTATTACGCCTAAATTCCCAATAAAGCGAACAATAAGCCGTAATACGCTTCCCTAATGTTCCACATATATGCGTATATCAAGCCGTGCAACGAAATAGACTAGGACCCCTGTTCTAGGAGTCTCTTTGATCGTAGACCCCGCCATGTAGCATCTATCCTGTGCTTGCTGTAATAACCAGGGTGCGATTTAACTCGGTTAAGGAGCAATTAGTCAACGGTTAACCCGAACTACTCCCTTACCACTATTTACTGTGTACTCAAGAAATCACTATATATAAGTTTAGCTACCGTACCAACCCTCATTCTATGATTCGATAACGACAGTGTATACGCCCACGTTAAACGTCCAAACCAAAGATAAATACGTATCTCTTTGAATTATTCCAATTTTGCAACGATCTTCCATCATCTTATTGATCCTTAATAATCATGACTATTAACATTCTTTTTTTACTTTTCTTTTTAATTAGTATAATATCTAATATAACACGTTTCAAATTTTGAAGTTATACTTCTTTCGGCGCGTTGGGGAAAATGTAATGGGGAGTGATTTTGTTCCGAGCGTCTGGAAAAACGACACTATGAAGTTTGTCGGTATTTACGACGCGCGGCAAAGCGATTTCAAGTATACGGCATGAAGTTGTCTTCTCTTCTCCTTCCCCTTTTTTTCTCAAGCGTATCGTACTCAGCGCCGCTTTACTTAAATGATCGAAGCGAGAACTAATGCTGTAACCGCGCCATGGCTGTTGACGCGTGAAGTGATTCGATATATCTCTCTTATATTTAGTGTGGACTGATATCTATATTTTGATATTTTCTTTTTCTTTTTTTTATTCTTTCTTATATATATAATAATAATAATTACTTTCTTTTTTTAAGTTATTTTTTTTCTTTAAGTTATTTTTTGAAGTTATTTTTGAAGTTATTGAGGTTATGTTCGTTTTGGTACGGCAAAGAAGTATAACTTCTTACGTGCGTACATAAGTACACACACCAGTTTTGTTTTACATTCGAACTATTATTATTTCATATGTTTGAAATTAGTAATCCTAGATCTTATAATTGTGTATTACTTACTTGTTACTTAAAATACATTCAAAAACAATTTCATTAACGTAAACGTATCACGTTTGTGTCACCTGCTCAATATTTATGATCTTAAATCAAAGATATTAAATGATAAATACGTATCTTTGATGATACGAGTAATCCTAGATCTTATAATTGTGCGTTACTTACTTGTAACTTAAAATACATTCAAAAACAATTTCATTAACCTAAATGTATCACGTTTGTGTCACCTGCTCAATATTTATGATCTTAAATCAAAGATATTAAATGATAAATACGTATCTTTGATGATACGAGTAATCCTAGACCTTATAATTGTGTGTTACTTACTTGTTACTTAAAATACATTCAAAAACAATTTCATTAACGTAAACGCATCACGTTTGTGTCACCTGCTCAATATTTATGATCTTAAATCAAAGATATTAAATGATAAATACGTATCTTTGATGATACGAGTAATCCTAGATCTTATAATTGTGTGTTACTTACTTGTTACTTAAAATACATTCAAAAACAATTTCATTAACACAAATGCATCACGTTTGGCAACACAAATGCATCACAAATGGCAACGCTTACGTTTACGATTAAAATTATTTCTACGATTAAAATTGGTTAAAGAAAAAAAAAGAGATATACGAATGGAAATGATCAGCATAACGTTGTACCCCCTTGTCGGATGTCTTACTTAAAAATAAATTCACGATTGGCGTATTACCTTGGGATCCTTTAAAAGCGATCGTGAAACTCGAAGTTTTCAGAAAAGCGAATACGATGTGCCGGGTGTGCGAAATACGCTCATCTTTATTAATACGAGGAAAAGCTCAGTGGAGGATGAAGGGGCGGAGAAAGAGGAAAAGGGGGAAGGGGACAGGGGGTAGGGGGAGAAGAAGAGTTTTAAGTTCGCCTAGCTCGACCAATATTTACGTTTCATTTTGTCGAAGCTCTAACGTCCGCGGTAGTTCTTGCTCGAGATCAGCCCCCTTCCCATAACCCGTCCACCCCCTCCACCACCTAAACCATCTAAACCACCCCCCTCCATTCGGTCTTCCTCTTTTACTCTTCGACTAACGTTTCGTTGAAACGATTCGACGAAAATACGACTATTATCAAAAGTGTGCTCGTTTCAAAGCATTTACCGACAATTAACTTTCAATATATACTTCAAAATCGTACGTTTTCTCTACGTTGATTTCGACAAAAACTTATTATTAAGTTTTCATCGATCTTAGGGAATAAAATTTTAATTATATCGCGTAAAATTGAGAATGATTATGATATCGTAAGAAATGATTATGTTATCTTAGATTTTCAATAATTGTAAGATATTTTTCTACAGGATCGTTTCTTTTAATATTACGTAATATTGTATTATAATTAATTTTTCTATCTGTTAATGATGAATATTTAAATTTTAAATAATTGCGCGGATATAATTCGTGACTATTATTATTTTCAATATATGATGCATTTTTTTTTTCTTAATATCTGCAAGAACATTCAACATCACGATGATACGAAAGAAATTTTCCACTACGCATGAAAAAATGTATCAATTCTAATAAATGATTAAAAAAAAGAAAGGCTAAAAAAAATAAATATATATAAAAATATTATTATTATTATTATTATTATTATTATATATATATTAAATTTTTAAATTAGCCTAAAAATAATGTATATAATCAAATTACACATCGATAAATTAAATAAAAACATTGTCAAACTTGATACAATTAAAGAATATTTTTAAATTTACCAATACGCAAACCTTTAATTTTCTCAAAGCAACAGAAAATATACTCACACCATTTTTTGATATATATATATGTATATAGTTAAATGGAATAGTATTGTGAGATATGGTTAAAAAAAAGATTGTAAGGGAAGCCCTCCAAACCCGAAAGGGGCGGAGTCAAGAATAAATAATAAATAATAATAATACTCACACCCACCCCACCCCCATTTTCAAAATAAACGATTCATATTATCAATCGAGAAAAACTTTTCAAATAATTTTCGAAATAATACGTATAATATAATTAATATAATAATTATATATATATATTATATATAAATTATATAATAAATATATATAATATATATATATATATTTATATATAATAAATATATATATAAATAATATAATAATAATATTTATCATTAGATGTTTATCATATAATAAAACCCACGTGGTTCGTAATTCTCAGCTTGTCGAAGACCAGAGTTTTCCAATTAGTACGTTTATATTAAATTACCCAGTGGGAGGTAGGGTGGCGAAAGTGGGAGTGGGGGAGGGGGAGGGGTGGAGGGTTGGAGGGAAGATAATGGCGTTCCACGTAATGAGATTGTCCCGTCGAATTCTTGGCGTTATATCTCGCGGCAGATAAGATCGCTGTCCCTAATGGCGAAACGGTTTGACGGCTACCAAACTCAAGTAGTATGAGACGGTTCTTACACGGACAGCTAACTCTCCTCTCCTCTCTTCTCCTACTCCTATTCCTATTCCTTTCCTCTCGTTTCCTCTCCTCTCGAATAACTCGATAACCGCAACCGCTAGAAACGAGACAGTTCGACGTGAAATTTAATGCCGCGAGAACCAACGGCCATGGTCCGAAGTATTCTAACAAAACGATCGATCGATACGCCATTCTTTTCTTTTTTTATGTTTTTAATTTTTTTATTTTTTTTTGCCTTTATTACCCACCCAACCGTTACCGTTCATTATTATTTTAAGATATCGAATTATACACGTTTAAGATTAAAAACTTTATATCCAAAATCTTATCTTCTTCCCCCGATATTTATTTGTACACTAGTTTATTTTTATTATTAATATTGTTAATATTTTAATTGGTTTTTATCTTGTCCAGAAAATCAAATTATTAAAATAAGTGTCTGAGGAAATTTGGACGGTTTAGAAAATCTTTTTGAACGTTATTTTGATCTTGTTGTACGTTTCATCCCTTTTCATTGGCTTCTGGACTTCATCAGCAATTGAAATTTTTATTATGACTTATTGAAATATACATTATATCAAAATCTTTCTTTATATATTTTTTCGAAAACATTGTTATTATTATTATTTTCTTTTTATAATACGCGTTCGCGTTGTTACTGATACGAAAACTTTCTCGTATTTATTCAACACTGCCAAAGAGATCATTCATACGTTTTTATTAATCGTTGCTTTAATTTTAATTATTTAATGGGAATTAATTATTTAACGTGACCGGATCTCGTTGATTATTTTATTATTATTCAATTTTCTTGTTAATTTTGATGTTGTATTTATCAGAAAATCTTATCATTGAAATTCGATAGAATCAAATTTAATAACTAGATAGATATTATTACATTTTTTCTCTCAATTTTAATAATCAATATTATTCTCTTAATAATACTCGAATATATACAAAAATTCCTCATCATATTAATACATTTATAACAATATATACCGTAATAAAAGAAAATTCTATTTCCTAAAAACGAAAATAACAAAGCATCTTTTTACAGAACGAAAGATCCTTTATCTTAATTAAACAATGAAACGGTAGTAAAGTAAAATGCATGAAAAATTCAAAGGATTTGGTAAGGTAACTGGTATTCACGTCTTAGTCGTTACTTTAACGCGTTTAACAGAGAAAGAGAGAAAGAGAGAGAGAAAGATAGAGAATGAGAGAGAAAGAGAGAGAGAGAGAGAGAGAAACGCGAGTTGAGAGTAAGATCGATAAGCAAGAATCTCAGGGTTGGTCTGTTGAATTCGTAACACTGTGATGGCATAAACCGCGTAGTATTTAGGAAGTGGTGGTTCGAAATAGGAGGTGGAAGAGAATAAGTGGGTGGGAGAGGAGGAAGAGAACATTGGTGGTGGTGGTGGTGTTGGTGGTGGTGGTGGTGGTGGTGGTGCAGGGATGCAACGTGGCGGTAAATTATGAGGGGCAGCCACTCGAGGTACGATTTACGATGACCGAGTTGTTTGGCGAATGTGTAATGCGAACGGATGATTCAATGGCCGACCTCTTCTGCATTAACGAGCAAAACTGATGTCGATGACACGATATTATCGTTCTCGATACTCGACAACTCTCCCTCTTCTTCTTCTTTTTCTTGCTTTCTTGCTTTCTTTCTTTCCTATCATTTTTTCTATCCCCCTTTTTTCGCGACAACAAAAGAAAGAACAGGAGTTTTTTTTCTTATCAGAAAACAAAAAGAACAACCATCGGTAGGAGGATTCCATTATTCGATTCTCATGATTGGTCCTAACGATCGGGGCTGAAATAGTTTGGTTTAAAAGTGGATTTAAACGAGTGGGGATCCCTTTCCCCCTCCCCCCTGGTCGATGTGTATAACAAAACAAAACGAAATGAAAAGAAAAATCGATAAATTACGAGAGAATCGTAAAACGATAAGTATGATAGTAGAACCGAGGTATATCGGTTAGGTTCGCGTTTAGTTCGGTTCGAATAAAACTTCATTCTTCGAGAGCAACGTACACAATGCGTGATCCGATACCCATTCCTGATTATCGGTCTGCATTCTTGTAAATTGCTAAGACATTGCTGCTAGCTGGTATGAAACTTGGAAATAAGGATAGAGAAAGAAGAAAGGTATTATGGATCCCGATTTATTTCCGTTCTTTGTCTCTAACCACCTCTCCAGGGATTTTACTGAATGATATCGGAAAATGAATGAGTAAGAGAGAGAGAGAGAGAGAGGATTTTTCGTATCTGTGTTGCTGTTGCACTCTTCTGACCAAAATGAATGAGTGAGAGAGAAAGAGAGAGAGGATTTTTCGTAT